>NC_053150.1:8468812-8772524 GCF_016808335.1 Panicum virgatum | reverse complement strand
TTCTGGTACGGGACTTGGTTGTGTACTTTTGCAAGACAACCGGGTGATCGCGTATGCATCAAGAGCTCTCCAGAATCATGAGAAGAACTATCCAACACATGATCTGGAGTTAGCAGCTGTCATTCATGCTCTTAAGCTCTGGAGACATCATCTTATGGGAACTCACTGTAACATTTACACTGACCATAAGAGCCTCAAGTATATCTTCACCCAAGCCGATCTCAACATGAGACAGAGACGCTGGCTAGAATTGATAAAGGACTATGATCTAGAAGTGCACTATCATCCAGGAAAGGCTAATGTGGTTGCGGATGCACTCAGCCGCAAGTCACAATGCCATTGTCTATTGGTAGAGCCATTCAACGCAACTCTATGCCAGGAAATGATGAAACTAAATCTAGAAATGGTACCTCAAGGAAGTCTGAACCATATAGTTGTCGAGCCTACACTTCATGATAGCATCATCATGACACAATTACATGATGAAGGTATCAAAATCATCAAGGAAAAATTATCCCAATGAGAAGCAAAGTACAAATGTTTCCGTGTGGATCATAAAGGAGTTTTGTGGTTTGAATTTCATCTGGTGGTACCCAAGGATCACCAGCTTAGAAAACAAATCCTTGATGAAGCACATCTATCGAAGTTTTCTATTCATCCTGGTAGTACCAAGATGTACCAGGATCTTAAGCAAAATTTCTGGTGGACTCGAATGAAAAGAGAGATCGCCAAATATGTTTCTGAGTGTGATGTCTGTCAAAGAGTTAAAGCTAGTCACTTGAAAGTAGCTGGTACTCTCCAACCTTTACCCATTCCATCTTGGAAATGGGAGGAAATCAGTATGGATTTTATTGTTGGCTTACCCAACACATCTCAGAAGCATGATTCTATTTGGGTAATCGTTGATAGACTCACCAAGACAGCTCATTTTATTCCTGTGAATACAACTTATCCTGCCAAGAAGTATGCAGAGATCTATCTTGACCAAATTGTTTGTCTGCACGGAGTTCCAAAGACGATCATTTCTCATCGTGGGGTGCAATTCGTTGCATGTTTCTGGGAACAATTGCAAGAATCCCTTGGAACCAAATTGATTCGTAGTTCAGCCTATCATCCATAAACAGATGGGCAAACTGAAAGAATCAATCAAATCCTTGAAGATATGTTGTGAGCATGTGCTATTCAATATGGCAAGAACTGGGATAAATGCCTAGCACTGGCAGAGTTTTCATATAATAATAGTTATCAATCTAGCTTGCAAATGGCACCATTTTAAGCGTTATACGGTCGAAGGTGTCGAACTCCTTTGAGTTGGTCACAAGCTGGAGAATGTAAAATATTTGGTCCAGATCTAGTTACTGAGGCAGAAGAGAAAGTCAAAGTTATCCATGCTAATCTTAAAGTAGCCCAATCAAGACAGAAAAGTTATGCAGAAAAAGAAGAGATCCTTTACAATTCAATGTAGGGAATTTCGTATATTTGCGAGTATCTCCTACTAGAGGTGTTCAACGCTTCGGCATAAAAGGGAAATTGACACCCCGATACATCGGACCATTTGAAATCATCGAAACTTGTGGACCAGTTGCTTACCGGATTCGTCTTCCTTCTCAGTTGGCCGCCATTCATGATGTCTTTCATGTATCTCAACTTAAGAAGTGCATCAAAGTGCCCACTGAGATTCTTGAACCACAAGATATTGAGATTGAACCTAATTTATCTTACGCTGAGTACCCAATCAAAATTCTTGACACCAAAGAAAGAAGTACTAGAAGGGAGAAAGTTAAAACGTACAAAATCCAGTGGAATCATCATACTGAGGAAGAAGCTACTTGGGAGACTGAAAACAAAGAAATTTTCCCGACTTTCTTAGAACAAATTCAGGTATCAAACCTTTCCATTCCTTTTCTTCCTGTAATCTCAGGGCGAGATTCCTTTTAGGGGGGAGGCTGTGACACCCTAGGTGTCTGCACAATAGAATTGCACTTATTTTATGCATCATGTGCTTAATTTACTCGATCAAGGACCTTATTACAAAATTATAAGGTCAAATGTGTAATTATGATTTAATGTAAGGTCTTTTCTATAGTTTATTTTGAATAGGGAGAGCAAATATTGCTTTTGTGGATGGTTTATTTGTAAAATTTAGTGTAATCATTGCTTGGCAGAATACTTTGCTTTTTAGTTTGAAATTAAACTGAATTTGCATTGGAAAAGGCAAAAGTCCATTAAATTCAAAATCCTTCCTATGTTTTCAAAATAACTCTTTAACCTTTGGTCAAATCAATTTTTGCACAACATCAAAGTTGTAGATCTTGAAAAATTGAACAACTTTCATGGTGGGCACTTTTTCATTTGAGCCCTAGTTTAGGAGATATTTTTGTTTTACAGTAGATTCCCTAAGCTTTGCAGAAATTACAAACCAGTCCAGCCTTCATCTTCCACCTCCCTGCTCCTCTGCTTGCTCTGCCGCCGGCGCTGAGCGGCACCGCTCGCCGCCTTGGAGGGCCGCAGGCCACCTCCTGCTCTCCATGGCACCCACGCGTCGCGCCCGAGCTCCTCGCCGCCCTTTTCCCCTCGCACTGGAGCTTCCCCGTCTCTGCCATGCACACCCGAGCCCCAGACAGCCGCCACCTCGCCGCCGCCGTGGCCAGCCCGACGCAGTGCCTCGGACCACCATCTCTCGCGCGCCCTAGCACCCAGAGCACCCCAGCAACCCAATCCACTCGCTCACTCGCTAGCTCCCAGCCCAGAGCCCCCAGAACACCACTGCCGCCGCCCGAACTCCGGTGAGCTAGACACCGCCGTGAACACGCCGCTCCAGACCTTTTCCGACCCTCTCGACCCCCTAGCGAGCTCCACCTTGGGCTCGCGAAGCTCACCAGCCTTCCCTTGTCGCCAATCCCTCACCGGAGAACCTCGCCGCCATTGAACCTCCGCTGCCGCTCCCTGTACACTGCCGTCGAGCACCTTCCCGACCTTCCCCCACCGATCCAAGCCCACCAAAAGGTGCGCAGGGACTTCCTCCTTCTTTCCCCTAACCTCCCCCCTTGCCCCAGGGCCGGACCTCGCCGGGATTTGCAGCGCCATTCCTCCCCTGCTCCGGCCAGGGACCTCGTTTGAAAAGAAAAGAAAGTTCCAGGGGCTAATTTGAGAAATGTTCATGAACTCTAGAATTCAAACCAGTGAATTTTGAAAATGCCTAGAAATTCATGGAAAAATCAGTAAAATACAAATCCAAATGTTTTGGAATCCTTGTTACAAGATCTACAAGTTTTGTTACATACACATCTTCAGTTTTGGTTTGCTTTTTAATCAAGAAAAAGAATAGAATAAATAGGCTTTAATTGTTCTAGGAGTTCTACTTAGTAACTGTCTGTGATTTTTGGCTTGATTGTGCCTTACAGTGTTACAAATACTTGGTAAAATTTTGAAACCTTTTTTACAACATTAGCTTGGTCAAAGTTTCAAGATTCCTTGATCTACTAGTTATGCTAATATATTTGTGCTGGTAGAAATGTTAGAGTTCTGAGTGTGTTTGTGTAATACTGTGATGCTGTAATACTGTTCTTGCATCACATATAGATACGACTGCTCTAGCGGACGGGACGTACGAGCTGATTCCGGAGTCCGAAGAAGGTGATCCGGAAGCCCAAGTGAATGCCACTGTACTGACCGAAGCTCCGGACTAAAGTCCGGAAGAGCCCAAGGCTAATCTAGTTAGCGACTACCGAGAAGGCAAGCCCCGGACATAACCCAGTATTTCAAATTATTACAATTTATCATTATTACGTACTTGTGCATTTACAGTTCGTAGGATTTGAATTCAAACCCTAGATGCATGATCCTAGGAACCTATGTACTGAACACTAGACCTGAGTTCGAATAATTGCTATGCTTATAGGACCGGTAAAAGTTGAGTGATTGCCTGTCACTTGCGAGCTCTATAAGAATTGCTTGTTTACTTTCTGCTATCAATATAAGGACGACGAACGGGGTCGTGTTCGATATCATGACCTTGGGTGAGACCCCGTCTGTGTTGATAAATTCTGCTAAGGTCACGGTGTGTAGTAGCGGTGGTTAAGTTTTTGAACGTACTAGCCACATGCCGTAAATATGGTACGTGGTAAGCCTAGTAGCCAATCGGACCGGGGAGTGGATATACCTTTCACTCTCTCTTAGAGATAGGTTTTATTTATGTTTATGTTGCGCAACAGCACGGGTCCAGGGACGAGGTTGGTGCCATGTAGTCGGGAGAGTGACACTGTCCACAAGCCGGAATGAAAGGTAAACGGTTGTTTGGGAATGACCCGACGGTGTTCCAAACGTGTGTGTTAGGTCTGCCTGGCCAGGTTAACAAATTCGATTCGAATCGTCTGCTTCCCACGGTTTGGGACTGCTTGATCCCTTTGCTACACAGAGTAATAGGAGCAACATTATTATGATCAATCTTGATGTTTGACTAAAGTTCTACCATGGTTGGATAGGATTAGTTGCTTACATAGAATGGTTAATCAACTAGAATATGGAAAGCTAAAATGTGAAGTAAGGACCTACACTTTATTGCTTTTCAGCAAAAGGAAACCAAAGCCTTACAAAACCCTGCATAGTCTAACTAGGTGGGCTAAGTAAACCCGTTGACGGTTAAGTCTTGCTAAGTATTAGAATACTCAGCCTTGTTGTTGAAACCTTTTTCAGGTATGAGTTTTGAGGACCAGATCGCTAGTCTGTCTTGGCCCTGCTCTTTGCCTCCTAGCTGGTCCGTAGAATGGGATCCGTCTTCGGCCGGCAATGACCCTGACGAGTGATACCTTGCTTGGGCTAGCTTGGTATACTTTTGCGACGTGTTGTAGCCGTCGTGTTTTCTTTCCGCTGCTTTTTAACTCTGAACTTTAACTTATGTCTTGTATAATGTTTTACTAAGTTTGGATCTGTAATAAGTACTTTGAAACATGTTGTAATCACTACTATGCCTGTGTTGTAAAATATGTATGGTTGTAATATCTCTGGACTCGCCTTCGTGCGGGGTATGCTTGTTCGATCCGAGAACCGGTGGTTGTATCGGGACGTTACCCGATAGACCAAGAATTGTTCCGTTTGAAGTGCATTTGAGCCTGTGTTGCCTTTATGGTGATGTCCAGCGTACTTGAGCCGGGATAATTTAGGTGGTTCTGCCACAATGCATGTGGAAGATGACATCCCCGAGGTAACCGGAAAATCGATCACAGGATATGAGAGACTTATGAATGTCAAACATGTAGTTACATATATACATATATATAATTTCAGGCTTCCGGATCGAAGAGCTCGAAACATAAACGAGGCTCGAAGAAAAAGATGGAG
Organism: Panicum virgatum; assembly: GCF_016808335.1. Taxonomy (NCBI): domain Eukaryota; kingdom Viridiplantae; phylum Streptophyta; class Magnoliopsida; order Poales; family Poaceae; genus Panicum; species Panicum virgatum. Next base: position 8,767,184 of record NC_053150.1, on the reverse strand, counting down.
GGCCGTACCACGATCACCTCGTTGCACACGGATGGGGAACCCAAGTCTCCCAAGGGGGTTAAGACGACTGTGGTGAATCAGTGCGGATGTTATGATAGGGAGAACATCCCCATTAGCTTTAAGCTCTGGAAGAAAACCAAAAGCACAGATAATGATGCTGACATCGTCCCTGAAACAGAGAAGCAAATGCTATGGACAGATGTCAAACAACACTTCAATTTCCCAGAGGACAAAAAAGAAATCTTTAAGGATTGGGTCATGAAGAAGATGGCTATTTCTTTCCAGACATTCAAGAAGAACTTGAACAAAGACTACATAAAGAAGGGCCGCGTGCCAGACTTTGAGAAGCACTTCAAGAAGCAACATCCTTTTTGGGATGCATTTGTGCAGTACAAACTGTGCGAGACCAGCGAGAAAAGGACATCACAAGCCAATGAGAACGCAAGCAAGAAGATACACTTTCATCATCTTGGGCAAGGAGGTTATTCGACAGCGATCCCCAAATGGCAGAAAATGGAAGACGACCTCACTGCAAGGGGAATCGTACTGGCGACTTTCGACTGGCCGCAGCAAGCAAAGCATTTCTTCTACGCTCATGGAGGCACCCTAAACCCGGAAGATGGCTCGCTTATTACTAGCGACGCCATAAGAGAAGCGGCCAACAGGATGGATGAGGCACTAAAGGCCGTGTCCCAAGGCAGTTTCAAGCCGGATAGAGAGAAAGATGAGCTGACATACGCTCTCGGGACACCAGAACACACAGGACGTGTGCGAGGTATGGGTGTAGTTCCATGGAAGCATGGCTTCAGTGCTGACATTGTGACCTACGAAGCCGATCCAGGAAGAAGGCTGAACAGGAAGATAAGATGCGTGCCCTGGAATAGAGGATAGCTTCGATTGAAGGGGTAATGGCAGGTAGCAGCCAGGCACACCAACAAGAAGCCAGATTAGCCGCCAATTTGGAGAGCAGCCCCAGCTCGCAACGCTATAGCAGCGCCGCTTCCATGGAGCACCCAGCCGGAGGTCAACCTACAGTGGTTGCGGACGAGTTAGAACATTACCTGGTGGATGACATTAGCGTGAGGACACCTTGCGAGCTTCTGTATCAGCAAAGGAAAAAGATCAAACTGGTCGTACACGTCATTACTGAAGTGTCTGTCCAAGGTGGAACAATTCATGGCAGGCCGATTCCGGAAGGATATGCTAGGGTCATGGTCGATCAAGTCGAGCCTGGATGGGAAGACCTCGACCTCGAGATCCTTGGAGGTGACGGAGAAGAGGAACTCGGATACGCTGAACAGGAAGAAGGCTGAACAGGAAGATAAGATGCGTGCTCTGGAATAGAGGATAGCTTCGAGATCCCAGGAAGAAGGCTGAACAGGAAGATAAGATGCGTGCCCTGGAATAGAGGATAGCTTCGATTGAAGGGGTAATGGCAGGTAGCAGCCAGGCACACCAACAAGAAGCCAGATTAGCCGCCAATTTGGAGAGCAGCCCCGGCTCGCAACGCTGTAGCAGCGCCGCTTCCATGGAGCACCCAGCCGGAGGTCAACCTACAGTGGTTGCGGACGAGTTAGAACATTACCTGGTGGATGACATTAGCATGAGGACACCTTGCGAGCTTCTGTATCAGCAAAGGAAAACGATCAAACTGGTCGTACACGTCATTACTGAAGTGTCTGTCCAAGGTGGAACAATTCATGGCAGGCCGATTCCGGAAGGATATGCTAGGGTCATGGTCGATCAAGTCGAGCCAGGATGGGAAGACCTCGACCTCGAGATCCCTGGAGGCGACGGAGAAGAGGAACTCGGATACGCCGTACACACATGAATCTGTTGGAACAAGCGGTACATACGATTGGCCTCTGGGATACAATTTGCCGATACATCAGCAGCCCAAAGAGGTCCCAGTCAGAGTCCAGCTCCGAGATCACCACCGGCAGCACATAAGAGTCCTAGTCCAGCTCCGAGATCACCATCGGCACCACAAAGGAGTCCCAGTCCGGCTCCAAGAACAGCACCGGCAGCAGAAAAGAGTCCCAGTAGGGCTCCCGATGATGCAAGGGACTCAAGTGCCAGCTCAGGGCCTTGGGTCCCACCGTCACCGCCTCCGAAGGTGAAGAAGGAGAGCGCGAAGCCTTCAGTCCCACCGCCACCGTCTCCGAAGGCGAGGAAGAGCACAAAGGTCGCGCCGCCTCCTAAGAAGAGGAACACTCCCAAGAAGAAGAAAGAAAAGCCTCCACCACCGAAGTTAGCATACCATAAGACTCAGGAGGAATTGGATGAAACTGTGCGCGAGCAAGTCAGAGCTCATTTCGCGCCAAAAAAGCCTCCACCGGTGCATCAATGGTCAGAGGCAGAATAGAAATACTTCAGATCTTTACTCCAACCAAAGTACAGCGCACCCCTATCGGACTACGACCGCCAAATCACAAAGTCCTGGGAGAAGCCAAGAAACCGTCTGCGCAACCAAGTTCCCCAGCTCGGACAACAGTCAAAGCAATCGATGCCCCCGCTCAAAGACCTCTCCGACCAGGATGCAGCTACTGCTCAGTTTGTGCTGGAAATCGGCCTCACAAAAGCTCAGCTGCTCGAAGAGTCTCCAATCGAGGTTCACCCAGGGGCAAATAAAAAACCTTTCGTGTTGGGGGAACCTCTTATGTGAGAAGAGTTGATTCCGACTACCAACTAGGATGCGTGAGTTGCATGCATGGTATATGAAAGCAAGTGCATCGAAGGATGTATGTTTTCGTGCCCGAATACAAGATAGGCATTTCCATCGGGGGTTGGATGACATATGGATTTATTTTCAAAATCTTTATGATCTGTACCATCAAGACGCCCTAGACAAGTCTCTCCTCTGTGTATTTTGTATGTAAGTGTACTTCATCCTACCATTTGTATATAGTACCATAGCTCTACTAAGTATGTGTTTTCTCATCCTCTTCCTTCATTTTTAATCATGTAGGATGAAGGTTCAAGAATGCCAGAGAAAAGGGATATATCATGTCGGCTTCATAGACCCATGTAATATACATGAGGAGAGTGTCAGGAAATGGCCTAATCAGACCGAGAACAACATACTCAGGGCCTTGCATAAGCAGAATACTTGTCAATTCATTCTGCTTCCGTACAACTTCGAGTGAGTTCTTTATCTTTTTTCTTGACTTCACTGTATATATGTGTATATATATCCAACATTTCTTATACATATATGTGCATGAAACAGGTTTCACTAGATCCTTCTTATTATCGAGATCGATAGATGCCGAGTTCAGGTGTACGACTCCTTGAGGAAGCCAACATATTATTACCAAGACCTCATAAACATCATCCAAAAAGTATGGGCTCGCTTCCTCCAAAAACATATAGGAATATCGTCACCTCCAGCCCCGCTAGAATTCGCAACTAACTGGCCGGTACGAATACATATCGCACATCTACTGTCGTTTCTTTAATCAACATCAATATTTCATAACCCATATATGTATGTATGTATGTATGTATGTATGTATGTATGTATGTATGTATGTATGTATGTATGTATGTATGTATGTATGTATGTATGTATGTATGTATGTATGTATTTTGAGATAGGCGGAATGAAACAACCTATGTGGCTACTACGTTTGTGACAACATGATGGATTTTTGCTGCCGCAGCTCGATATCACAACATGAATTCAATGTACGTAGAACAACATTATGAATAATTACTTGCATTTAGTTCCGTCTAGGTACTAATTCAAAATATCGGTGTTTGCACTTGACAGATTTCTTGCATGGAGAATGCCCTCATCCAACCAGAAAGAATCAAAGCAATTCAAGAATCAATTTGTGGATTCCTCCTAGATGAGGTCATAAATCCAACTGGAGAATTTTATGCGAATCCTAGGATAAGTGTGGGTCGAGCGGATCCGAATAAGGACATCAGCGATGATGAGGCGCCTAAAGACCCTTAGTATCTTGTAAAAATTTGTCAGACAAAACTTATGTGCACGACGACTTGTAAATATATTATGAATCTTGAGTTTATTATTAATATATTTATATTAGAAGTATATATAATATTTCAAGTTTATGTAATTATAATAAAGGTATTCAATTGTATGCTAGATACGAATATATACGAATACGCAGATGTGCTAGAATGTGAATATGCAGACGTACCCGAATATGAATACGCAAATATATACGACTATGAATTAGTTGAAACCCAAAAAATGGTAAAGCAGAAAAGAAAAAAAAGGCATTTAGTACCGGTTGGTAACACCGACCGGTACTAAAGTGCACCTTTAGTACCGGGCGGCCTGACCGGTACTAAGTGGCGGCCCACTTAGTACCGGCCAGGCGGTACCGGGCGGGCGCCCGGTACTAACTGGGGTTCCCGCCCGGTACTTATGCGCTTTTTTCTAGCAGTGATATCAGCATAGGCTTGCTTAGTTTTATTTTCAAAAAGCTTCGTCTATGTTCTAAGTAGAAGAGTCTTAGTCTTTTGTCGCATTACAATGCTCTGAAACATGCATGAGCGTATGACGAGGAAATAATTGAGCTATCTGGACATATTCCTGACGAAGTAATATGATGGAATCCTAGACAAACTTAGTCTAGTAATAATACGAGCAGATGGGTGGCGCGCGCAATGGCGGACCAGCATTGCACCGAGAGGAGTGGATGCGGCGGTGGTCGAGGATCTTAGCGGCGAGCTCCTGGTGTGTCAATGCTGGGGACGCAGCCCACAGCACGTGACCGAGGTGCGCTGTGGACTGCTGCCCCATGGTCATTGGTTCCAGGACCACGACGGCCAGGGAGACACTCATGACCGTTGATGGCGTGTGCCAACTTAATAGTTAGTTAACAGATTTTAGTGTAAATGGTAACTAAGGAAATGCAAATTCAGAACAGTGAAGGGAAGTGAAAATTTTTGATGTGGTAATGAGGGGATCTATATAAATTCCAGTGGCAGTGAGGAAATTTACTCTACTAATATTCTAGAAAGAAAGTGTCTAGCCACACACTATTGCTCCAAAACATGCCTGATTCACGAACCAAGTAGCATAGTCAATTAGATTTCTTGTATGGATGAAAGCGATTGGGTGCTCTAGGCTAAGAGAGGGAGGGGGTGAATTAGGCACAATTAAAATCTTAACCTATGGCTCCAACTAGTTTGCACAAAACTTAAACTAAAACAAGCTATCTAGATGTGCAACTACAGTTCACCTTAGTGTGTAACTCTCATCCCAAAAGAGTTTTGCAACCTATAGCCAATCCTAGCAAGATACTACACTAAAAGAGTAAAAGCACACAAGTTGCAATATGAAATGCGGAAGCTTAAAGAGAGGGATGAAAGGAAGCGAACTCTCGACACGACGATTTATCCCGTGGTTCGGATTGCCACAAAGGCGCCCCTATGTCCATGTTATTGAAGCACTCACGAAGAGTATCGCTTCCCGGCAATCAAGTCTCATATGTGAACACAATCACAGTCACCTTGATCCCAATCTTCACTCAGGGAGATTGCCCACGAAGGAGGGGTCTCCGTCCCCCGCACAATGTCATCGACGCCGCTCCACACCAAGCCGGAGGGTCGTTGACTTGTCAGCGAGCCACCAATTGCTCCAAGGGGCCGGCGCACTGTAATACAAGTGTGGTTCACTCTAGAACCGGCCACGAGGATCTCAACCTTGCTTGTTCACTCACTCAAGAGCTAATCTAGCACTCACACTTTACAAAGCTAATGCTAAAACCTAAGGATATGATCAATGAGCTCTTGTATGGCTTGGAGGTGTTCTTGGGTGTGTGTGGGATGTCCAGCAACTCCAGCAAGCTTCAAATGGCCCGGGGAGCTCATATATATAGGCCTCCAAGCGAACTAGCCGTTAGCAGCTTTTCTGCATGGGCATCGGAACTTCCGGTGCTTCTGCATCGGTTCTTCCGGTCACTCACAAGCTGAAACTAGCCGTTGGCTTCTCTGACACAGCCGCAGCACCTTCAGGGACCATCTGTTAAACCGATGCATAGGCGTCGGTTCTTCCAGTGACACTTGATCCGCAGATAGCCATTGCTCCTTGCTGACATCATTACACCGACGCTTGCTCCGATGGGGCATCGGTTCATCCGGTGCTGAAGGCTTGGCTGCTGCACGCTTGACAACATCTCTGGAACATAGTACGTTGATTGCACCGATGCTTGACTTGACACCGTCGGTTCAACCGGTGCTTCACTTCTTTCTTCACTTGATCTCCGGAGGCGCTCAGTCTTGCACCAATGCAGGGCGTCGGATCTTCCGACAAACATCGAATGCACCGATGCTTAGGCATCGATTCTTCCGGTGCTACTGATTTCAGTAGAACTCATCCAATTCAGTGTTTCTTTGAGTTCTTGTAATGAACATGGCACCATTTATGCTATTTCGAGTGATTTTAGTGATTGTGTGACAACACAATCAATGGGATTAATGGTTTTGTTAAGTGAACATTTCTAGATCCCAGGGATGAAGTAAAAAGGCCATACAAAGCATAACACGAAGAAAGAACTCAAAGAAACACTGAATTGGACGAGTTCTACTAAAATCAGTAGCACCGGAAGAACCGATGCCATAGCATCGGTGCATCCGATGGTTGTCGGAAAATCCGACGCCCTGGCTTTGGCACAAGTCTGTGCGCCTCTGGAGATCAAGTGAAGAAAGAAGTGAAGCACCGGATGAACTGACGGTGTCATGAGAGGCATCGGTGCATTCAATATATTATGTTCCAGAGACGATGTTAAGCGCATAGGAGCCACGCCTTCAGCACCGGTTGAACCGGTGATGCATCGGAGCATAGCACCGGTGTAATGACGTCAGCAGGAAAGAAAGAGGTCCAACGGCTAGTTGAGTACTGTGAGTGACCGGTTTAACCGACACACAGTCATCGATTAAACCGATGGTGTCGCAGACAGTGCGTTAGAAGCTCAACGGCTACTTCGGGTCTGAGAGTGACCGGATGAACCGACGCCACCCAAGGCAGAGGCATTGGTTCATCCGATGTTATGCTGTTTTCTACTGACCGTTGGAGCAACGGCTACAAGACTTGGTGGCCTATATATACGCCTCACCCCGGCCATTTGAAGATTGCTGGAGTCCCAAGACATCTCATACACATCCAAGAACACCTCCAAGCCATCCAAGAGCATAAAGATCAAATCCTTAGTCCTTAGCACAAGTTTTGTGAGTGTTAGTGCTAGGTTAGCTCTTGAGTGAGTGATCAAGCAAGGTTTAGATCCTTGTGCTATGGTTCTAAAGTGAACCAAAGTTGTATCACGGTGCGCCGGCCTCCTTGGAGCTTTATAGGCTCGCCGGCAAGTCTACGACCCTCCGGCTTGGTGTGGAGCGGCGTCGACAACATTGTGCGGGGGACGGAGACCCCTCCTTCATGGGCAATCTCCCTTAGTGAAGATTGGGATCAAGGTGACCGTGATTGTGTTCCCGGAAGAGACTTGATTGCCGGGAAGCGATACTCTTCGTGAGTGCTTCAACAATGTGGACGTAGGGGCGCCTTTATAGCAATCCGAACCACGGGATAAATCCTCGTGTCGAGAGTTCGCTTCCTCTCACCCCTCTCTTTAAGCTTCCGTATTTCTTATTGCAACTTGTATGCCTTTACTTTTTTAGTGTAGTATCTTGCTAGGATTGGCTATAGGTTGTAAAACTCTTTTGGGATGAGGGTTACACACTAAGGTGAACTGTAGTTGCACATCTAGATAGCTTGTTTTAGTTTAAGTTTTGTGCAAACTAGTTGGAGCCATAGGTTAAGGTTTTTAATAGTGCCTAATTCACCCCCTCCCCCTCTTAGGCTAGAGCACCCGATCGCTTTCGGTTCTTTCTTCGTGTTTTGCTTTGTATGGCCTTTTTACTTCATCCTTGGGACCTAGTAATGTTCACTTAACAAAACCATTAGTCCCATTGATTGCGTTGTCATTCGATCACCAAAATCACTTGAAATGGCATGAATGGTGCCATGTTCGTTATAATGGAGACTTATGCAACCAACACGACAATGAGACCCAGGTGATGAGTTCCTCAATCTCAATTATCAATCTCAATTGGACACATTTACAGGGATAACTTGTGTGTGTTGTGCTCGTAAAGGTGTGTATTGTGCTCATAAGGGTAAGTGTGCGCGGGCGTATTTGACACAAAACTATCGCTTTGTATTACGTAAAAAAAGAAAGATAGTTGTAGATTTGTGGAAATGCTGTAAATTTGTGTTATTAGGGGATTAGATAATTTAGTTCTATAAAACTTGTCTCAAAAGTTGTAATATTCTCTATAGGTGCAAATAGTTGCACAAATTTTTCCAATTTACTCAAATATAAACTTTAATGATTGTTTAATGAGCTTACAAAAAAGGAAGAAAATAGGTTATTAGGGAGGCATGCTGATTAATAATAAATGGGCCCCTATATACTCTTTTTTATTATAATCAGGAAGTAGAGCTTGCAGTTCTGTTTCATATAGTTGCCAAAAAAATTATCAATCCCCCAACAGATAGATGACTGGGCTTACCTTTTATCCTCGAGGTGTTCCCTGAGTTTATCAATGGGTTGCTTCTCGTCATCGTCCAATATATTGTTGGCAATATCGACTTCTTTAGCAATATCTTTTTGATATCAGGATTTCGAGAAAGCGAGAGAAAAGCAGCACAAGAAAACTGGCCTTTTACATTTTTGTAGACTTGATTTGCAAGAGTTGTCTTACCAAGGCCTCCGCAACCAACAATTGAGAGGACTTTAGGTGCTGCTGAAGAGGCTTTCTTTTCCATGGATAACCACTCAATGATATGCTTCTTGGGACCATCAATTCCGACTAGCTCATCTATCTCCACATAGAGCGCGGCCAGCCGAGGGTCAACAGCACAATAAGTACTAGAGTTGGAAGGGATCTCCAAGCAATTGTACCTCTTGTGCCTCTCGCTGGCCTCCATTACATAGGCCTTGAGTTCTTGGATCTGATTGGCAATATCATGGCGCGCTTTCAGTTTCTTTAGCTTGCGGGAGCATTTCTTGATGAAGCCCGTAGGCCCATCACGGCCGTCGTCAACACGAGCCATGAAGCCATCGATGCAATCTTCCAGGTCATAGGCCAGCTCGCGTAGCTTGTCCCTCCAGAGCCTCCTTTCAGGGTTGAGCTGCTCCGCATCTGCGAGCACCTCGAGAGTGGCACTCATGGCGCTCAGCTCATCTCTCAAGAACTCGATCTGCTTGCGAGCACCTTTGAGCTTGGCGTACTCTTCGCCCAGCAGCTTGGTGAGCTTGGCCAGGAGCGGCTTCATCACTCCCGTGGTAACACCTACAACCTCCATTGTTGTACTACCGACTAGCTAGCTACCTGCAAGTGCAAGGTGAGGTTTCAGAATCTCTCAATGTTCCAGATCGAATGTTAAGGAGAGAGGTGATGCCTGCTTTAATTTGGATTTGAGACAGTGAGAGCAGATAGAGCTTCACCCTGGAGCGGATCGCCTGAGATGTCGACTGCTTCCGGTGGACAGAGCGCAGAATCCGAGGTCACCGAAGAGCACCCGGCCGGACGCGCCGCCGTGAACGGTTCAACGGCCCCTGCTCCTCCGCGCGGCGGCGAGCAGGAGCCAGGACCCAGGAGGGCCCGGCCGGCGCGCTGGGTCTCGAACGATGGTTGCGTGTGGCCTGCGTCCCCGGCGTGATAGAAGCAAGATGAGCCAGGTGACGGTGAGAGCGGATCGGAGCCGCGGAGGCCCAGCCCAGATCCTCCAGCCAGGCAGCCGTACTGCTGCGAGAGCGAGAACAGGAGAGGTTGTGGCAGCGGCGACAGCTGTTGAATTTGATTGGCAGTGCGAACGCCCGACGCTCTTGCTCCGTCTTCAATTATGGCAGGCCTAGTGGCAGGCCGACGACTTGACTGCGAGTGCGAACATACGGCAGCCGTTTGGATCGGGCTGGTGGCAGCCGTTTGGATCAGCCTCCTTTAAAACCTCCCCGATACAGCCATCTAGAATCATAAGTTGACACTTTTAAAACATAAATATCTGTCCATACGACAACTCTGGCCATAATAGTTATAAATCTGTTATTTTTTTAATAAATTAACTCTACCATTATAAAAATAAACTAAATAATCTCATAAACATGTATTTAAATTATCCACATCTGTCATTACTAAAAAAACTCTAAAGTATTTCCTAATCTTGTGTAAATTACCTACATATACCATTACAAAAATAATATAGATAACCCCCTAAATTTGCATGTAAATTATTCAATTATACCATTATCAAAAGTTAAAGTAACTCCTAAATCTGAACCTAAATTAAATATATATTTATAATAAAATATTAAAATGCACCAATATAAAATTCTATTTCTTTTATTATTTATATTATTGTTTATAGAAAAATACTACCTAGATATATGTCACCATGTATGATATAAGAGATAAGAATATCAATTTACAAACAAATTTATACAAACAAATAGTTCAATTAAATATATCAAACACAAGTATGTGTTAGAATATCTAATCGATAAAAGAGGGCATAATATAGCTAACTATAATTATTAGCTATACACCTTACTTTTATAATGATAGGCTAGTTAAACTTAATTAGTCCATAATTTGAAAATTTTGTGTCACAGTAAACATGTGTCATCCAATATGACGCGGACTAAAAATTAGTCTCTGGATCCAAACACGCAAAACGACTTCCTATTTCTCTGCTTCTGCTTGCGTCTATGCTGTTGCTTTCATAGAGACTTTCCTTGCTGCTTCGCATTCCAGTGGCGTGCTCGTTCATCGTTGCCAGGTTGTTTAGGGCCTTGGATAAGCGCCGGCATCAATATATACTTCCTCTTCATGCATAGCCAAGAAGGAAGTTTAAACATACAAAGGGTCACAGGCCATGTACTGTGACTGCTCCCCCACTCACCGAATGGATTCATTCCATCGATACTTAAACCAAACCTTATGTTCCTTGGGTCGCTGTCAAAATCTGGGAAATGTCTATCCACGTTTCTCCACTGAGACCCATCTACAGGGTGTCTCATCAGCTGATCTTGCTTACGCTCTTCTTTGTGCCACCGCATCAACTTAGCGTTAGTTTTGTTTCTGAACAAGCGCTTCAAGCGTGGTATTATCGGGAAATACCACATCACCTTAGCCGGTAGTTTTTTCTTTGCGGGCTCACCGTCGACATCACCAGGATCATTTTGCCTGATCTTATACCGCTTTGCGTCACAGACAGGACATGCATCCAGTTCCTCGTATTCACCGCGATAGAGGATACAATTATTAGGACATGCATGAATCTTCTGTACGTCCAACCCAAGAGGGCAAACAACCTTTTTGGCTTCGTAAGATGTCGGGGGCAGTCCGTTCCCCTCTGGAAGCATCTTCTTTATAAGTCCTAGTAGCTCCTGAAATCCCTTATCTGAAACACCATTGGCTGCCTTTCACTGTAGCATTTTCAGTGTGGTGCCCAATTTTTTTAACCCCTGCTTGCAATCTGGATACAACATTTTCCTGTGATCCTCCAACATCTTCTAAAACTTTTTTGACTAAGTTTCAGCGTCTCTATGTGCATCGACCAAAACCTGACGTAGTTCGTCAGGTGGTTGTTGTTCTTCTACAGCATTTACTTCTGCCTCATGCATTGGTTCATCTTCAAAGACACCCGCATCATACCAGTGAGCCCAGTCTGGGATGTTATCATCATTATTATCTTCTTCATTGTCTTCCATCGGAACTCCAGGTTCACCGTGCTTGGTCCAAAGAGTATAGTTATTCATGAAACCCTTCTAAAAAAGGTGGACATGTAGAGTATGTCTTTTTGAGAACTCCTTTTGATTTCTGCAAATGCGGCATGGACAGAACATGAAACCTTTCGACGACTTGTGGGCCTCAGCAGCATCGAGGAAAGTTTTAAGACCGTTAATCCAATCCATTATGCAATGATGGCCGTGCATCCATTGTCGATTCATCTACAAGCAATTTCATTCGTGGAAAAGAACTTCACAATTTTATAATAACAAATATTTTTATTACATTCAACACAATTTATTCAACAACACATACACAAATTGCATTCGAATACTAACACAAACATCCCAAAAACAAACATGCAACTTAAAAATTCGTACAACAACACATATGTTTTCAACCGTCCTTGCGTGGGAACGCAGAATGCTCTGACGGATTTCTAGCTGGCCTAGAAGAAGATGGTGGAGCTGGAACCTCCGGATTTGGTGGTGAGGAACCATAACGCCGCAACAAATCCTCAAAATCAAACGGAGATTCCTCGCCCCTTGCCACACATTCTCTATATTCTTTTTCCAAATAACAGAGCGCTGCCCTATGAAAAGCGCTAGGTTTTTTGCACCGACGACCTATTGGAGTTGTGCCCTTCTCTCCAAAAGGACAAAGATCACCCCCACCGGCGCCACTCCCTCCAGCTGCTGAAGCCGTATTTTACTGGAAAACACTATTATTTTTCACAACATTATAAATTCTTACAATTACAATAAAATCTGAATAAATTAATTAAAATAAATCACATTAATTTCAAATTGATTGAAAAAACTCTTACAATTACAATGCAAATATTAATTACTATTACAATTACAATGTCACACTTGCCGGTAAGTGTCTATAATCTCACAATTACAATACATCAATAAAATAATAATTATAATTACAATAAAATAATAATTTGCTCTCACAATTACAATTAAAGTATACCCTTATTACCACCAAGTCTGAAATGTTATCAAATTAGAGTTGCTATTGAGGCATTAGTTATCATTGTGTGCCGTGCTATGTCACAGCTCTGTCTAAGCCCTTATTCTTCTTCGGTCATGACCTCACCCCTATCTACATAATAAAGGGTCTGGAAAGAGCTGTGACAGAGCAGGCACAATGTGACTAATGCCCCAATAGCAACACTACTTCGTTTATATTTCACACTTGCTGGTAAGTGTCTGTGAACTACAATACAAAATCACATTAATTCTCAATTAGAAAAACTTAAATCAATTAATTGAAATAAATATCTAATTAATTGAAATAAATCTCTATATCTCCTAATTATTTTGACACCCTTCAGTTTTAGGCGAACACTCTTTTCAATATCCAGAAATCATCTAGTAGAAAAAAAACATTATTTCAAAAATGTATATGTCGGTAACTTCGACCCTGCGGTGATGACAATACCTTTCAGTGGGACACGGTGCGGTACAAGGATGTCACCAATCGGCCAGTCGCAGCACCAACATTTCCGGTTAATAGGAACACAGCACTTGGCACAGGCAGCGTGCTCGTTGATATGCTCTCAGTGCAACAACGGCCACGCTGACTGCGTCAAATGCTGTCTTCGTATTAATCGGAAGTACTGGTGATGCGACGAGCCAATTCGCGACGTCCATATAGCGCATCGTGTATCCCCGAAAGGTAGTGCCATCACTGTTGGATGGAGATTAATGACGTATACTTGTTTCGAAATAAAGATTTTTTTAGCTTCTAGATGGTTTCAATATGAGCCTGAATAAATACATCACTAGAGTGTCAAAATAATCAATTCATAATAAAAAAGTATATTATAATTCTTTCATTAATTCATTATAAAAAGTTTAACTATCCACATTATGGTCATATCTACTACGATCACATGAATACAATCACATGAAGTGTCTACACTCATTCTAAAAAGTTCTACTATCCACGTGCTCATCGATCTGAATCTAAAAATAAAAAATATGTTACGGTCATTTCTAATATATAGAAAATGATTGAAAAATATCTCTATAAATTATCCATATTCAACCTAGCCAACAAACCTACTCCCACATTCAAGTCATTGGTTCTATATATCTCAAATCATTGCATAAATCAAAGAAATCATCCTCATCCTCACTATTTTCAAAAGTCACAAATTTCTCTAACTATGGAGCATAAAACGAAGAATAAAGACTATCAATGAAGAGAGGATGAAGTTGCAAACCTTTGGCGCACTTGGATGACTAGAACACTCACTAAAACTAGAAAAAATGGCAGCAACTCTCTAGGGGGAAGAACAACCCCAAGCTCGAGCTTCTCTGGTGAAATGGCACTGGCTCGGGCTCGGGGAGGAAGAAAACACCAATTTATAGTGGGCGTATTAGTACCAGTTGGTAGCTCAAGCCGGTACTAACGCGCCACATTTAGTACCGGCTGGAGCCACCAACCAGTACTAAGTTTCCTGACCAAGACGAGGAGAAGATGTCGGAGAATCTGACAGATGCAGCGCAAGTCCTGGCCCTTTTCTCCGTCATTACCACCGTGACATTCGCATCAGCTTTTACTTTGCCTGGAGGCTACCGATCAGCCGGCGACGCCGCCGCTGCTGGTGGTGTCGCCGGCACACCGGTGCTTGCCGGGCCCCGGAGAAGCTACGCTTTTGATGCGTTTATCCTCTCCGACGCCCTGGCATTCGGCTTGTCTCTCTTGGCTACCTCCGTCCTGCTCTATGCCGGGGTGCCCGCTGGGACCAACAACCGCTTCCGCCTCATTAATTTTGCATACGGCTTGATGTGGCATTCTGGAAGAAGCCTGTTGGTTGCCTTTGGTCTGGGCCTTTTCCTGGTCCTGCTTCCAGTTGCTCGCTCCATTGCAATTGCGGTTGCCGTCTTGATGATTCTTCTTGCAGTTGCGATCCTTAAGGAGTCCGAAGGCATCAATTCTCTGGGTAACATTCCTATGATTGGAATTGGCACATGTCGAAAACCGTCACTACGGTACGTTGTGTTAGAGTTTGTTCTTTCTGTGTTCAACAACTTCTGGTCCTACGTTAAGTCCTTATTAACTCCGCCTTAATTATTATATACATGATGATGCATCTATCAAGCTAGACGATGTCCACGTTCATTTATATGTGTGTGTGTTTGCGTTTGTGTTTGTACGCGTGCACGCTTACCGTCTGCGTGTGTTAATAAGCAGTGTAATAATATACCAAGCTGTTGCCTCCTACTAGTATTGTTTAAACACATCATTATTTCAGTACTATATATATATATGACACCGCTATTCAATGCCCTGGGTATGGAATACTTATTCCATACCCGAGCCAGCCTCCGAGGGACCAAGGCCCCAACACGCCCTCCGTCCGGCCCTTCGTCCGGCCGTCCCTCAACCGGTTCTCTCTCCAGGGGTCGGTTGGTTTAATCTTCAGGATCGGTGCACTACCGGAAAATGCATGATTGCTGAGTGCCGAAGGCACAACACTCGGCAAAACTCTGGCACACGGCATGTGCAAACTTTGCCAAGTTCCGGTAGTGGTGGTTGGTTTTCTGGGTTGGTTACTTCGAGTTTTTGAACGAACACCCTCTCTTCAGGTTCTCGCCTCTGGTTTTTTCCACCGCATGTGTGGTTTGGACGTGAGCCCTGTTGATAATTCACATGCGCTTAAAGGAAAGCAAATCTATATGGCCACGTCAAGATAATTTCATGTCCAGGTATTGGACTACACGTCCAACCACCTACACCTATGGCCATGTACTAGCAAGTGACAAGCTAATTGTACCAAAGCATACAGTAATCACAATTCACAAATTCGAATATATTGCGCTTACAAGCGCTAATTCATCTCAGCCCTGATCTTAAAACAAGTGCATTACAGTTTGACTATAAACATCTTGTGACGAAGCCACATCTCAATCATGGTGTTCAATACAAGCATATTGGTATTATAATATTGTGACTGCCAACTCATCGAATACTATGATAGGACACGCTCAACACAAAGAACCCTACTGTGAAATTCAGGCAGTCAATAGCCGAATGTAGATGAAGATGAGGACGAGCTATTATTAGCTTGCCGGAAATCTTGCTATTATCCTCGATCACACGCATAGTACGTACTTCCATCTACGATGCAGCAGCATCTTTGCATCCAAATAAATCTTCAAGGAAAAGGATATGAAATAATTAAAACCTCCATTGGGGATTAGTCATTAGGGTTTTTTTGGATACTTGCCATTACAACTTTGCAAACTTTGAAGACTGCCATTACAATTCAGGTTATAGCAAAATTGCCATTACAATTCAAGAATCCACTGAACCATGCCCTGCTCTACGTTTCCCTCGTGCATAGGCCCACCTGCAGCCTTCGTATAAACGTATAGGACCGTATTGCCCCTGGACGGTTGTACGCGAGAGAGAGAGAATAAGATAGCGACGATTCAGGGGATGCTGAACCCACTTCCTTTCTTCCATTCGACGAACCCTAGCCCCCACCAAGGCGCAGTTGCCGGCGGCGGCAAATCGAGGCGCGAGTGCCGGCGCGGCAAATCGAGCGCAAGTGGTGGCTGCGGTGGCGAATCCAGGCGCTGCTGGTGATGGAGGCCCCCTGATGGCGGGAGGCACAGGCTCCGCGCCTCTGGGCACCTCCCCCTGGATGGCTGCAATGGTGGACAGCAATAGCAGGTACTGCATCTTCGTCTCGATCTTGCTGATTAGCTTGCTAGTGTTGAATAATTGTGCATGGTAGACTTTGATTTGGGGATTGTTTTACTGATTGCTAGGGCTGGGATGTTTGCAATAGAGCTTAAAGTCAAAGGCTTTGCTTCCAAAGACACGAGTGGTAGGAAATCATACACAAAAGGCAGGGTGTTTAAGTGGGATGTGGAGTATGGTTCACCGACACTAGAGATGTTGTTGGAACATCTGACAAGTGAACTGAACCTGTGCAGTAACCAGACACCCACTGTTTGGTTCTTTGACAAAAGGTTGAATGAGGATGTCAGACTAGTTAATGAAATACAAATGATAGATCTGTTTGAAATGTATAATGTGGAGAAGACCTGCCAGATAGTAGTAGGTGTATTTGATAGTTCTACTTGTCTGGAACATGAGTTTGATGCACTAGAGCCTATTTGTGTGGTTCCTCCCGAGGATGCAGCTGAATTAGGAAGTCATGATGCTAGCAAGCTTAAAGAACCCACTAGTGCTGCTGCTACTGAGAATCCAGAGGCAGCTGATAAGGTAGAGGCAGATAGAGAGGCAGCTAGAGAGCAAGATATTTTTTATAATGCTGAGGAATATGTGGGCATTGATGATGATGCCATGTATGTTGAAGGGCCAACTACACAGCCAACTCAGTTTGCCCAGCCACAACCATTTGATGATGCTAACATTAATGGTACTGCTGATCCATCTGATGAGTTTGTTCACGTCAAGGCAGAGGTGGACGATGCTGATCCATTGGAGATCAATGTATTGCATGACCCTGAGAACCCAAAAATTGTGAAGGGGGAGTTGTTTCCTGATACCAATACATTCAGAAAAGCAATAAGGCATTATGCTGTGAAGACTGGGTTCGAGTTTGCAACTGCTGGTTACAAAAGTGATAAGAAAAGATTCATAGCAAAGTGTGCTGCTGAGGGATGCCCTTGGCGCATACATGCTTCCACAATTTTTTATAAGAAAACTGTGCAGGTAGATTTATTTTTGTAATTCTTTATGGACCTTTGTTTCTGTGAACATTTCTTTTCTGATTTTTGATATATCAATTTTGGATAACATTTTTTATTGTCATATTTGATTGTAGATCAAAGTGCTACCAGCAAACCACAATTGTCCTACCACCAAGCTAAGAGAAGGAAAAATGGCCAGTCAGGGCTGGTGTGCAGATAGGCTTGGAGAATGGGTTAAGAAGAACCCAACAAAGGGAGCAAAGGATGCAAAAGAAAAATTGGAGAGTGAATATGGAATAAAGCTTAAGTACTCTAAAGCCTGGTCTGGTTTGAAGGTAGCTTTGGAACAAACACATGGTAAGTACGAGGAAAGCTTTCAACCTCTTTTCAATTGGGCTGCACTGCTGCAAATAAGTTCTCCTGGAAGTAGAGTACAGATAGAGTTGGAGAAGTTTGGAAAGAAGAATAGGTTCAAGAGGGTTTTTGTTGCTTTGAAGCCATGCATTGATGGATTCCTAGCTGGTTGTAGACCTTTTGTAGGAGTAGATGCATCTTTTCTTAATGGAAAGTATACTGGACAGTTGGCTTCAGCTACAGGTGTTGATGGGCACAACTGGTTGTATCAAATTGTATTTGGTGTGTTTGCCTCAAAGACCGAGGACAATTGGAAATGGTTCCTAGATAATTTGATCAATGTCATAGGAGACCCTCCAGGACTAGTTATATGTTCAGATGCATGTAAAGGGTTAGAGACAGTTGTGGGGGCTTTCCACAAGCTGAAAATAGGGAGTGCACAAGGCACATGTACAAAAACTTCATGAAACAATATTCAGGGGATGTTTTCACTGACCATCTGTACCCTGCTGCAAGGAGCTACACAGAAGGCCTGTTCAAGTGGCACATGAAGAAAATATTTGAGTTTGCTCCAGATGCAATTGACTACCTTTAGGAGCATCATTCTAGGATATGGTACAGATGTGGCTTCTCTGAGGAAAGTAAATGTGATTATTTAACTAATAATGTCAGTGAGAGCTTCAATGCTCAGATCAGGGACTCGAAAGGACTTCATCTACATGAGTTACTTGACAGGATAAGAGAGGTCATAATGGAAAAGAGGTACTTAAGAAAGAAGATTGCACAGAAATGGGAAGATGGGATCCTTCCTGGTGTCCTGAAGGATTTGAACCTTATAAGCAACAATCTCAAAGTTGTGAAGGTTAAAGTCAGTGATGATGACTTTGCTGAGGAGAAACTGCTAGATGATTGGAATAACCAGAGAAGGCACACAGTTGATCTTAAAAATAAAAAGTGTTCTTGCAGGGAATGGCAAGTAACTGGCAAGCAATGCAAGCATGCATTGGCATGGATACTGTCCAACAGAGGTATGAAGATAACTGATTTTGTGCATGAGTATTACTCAGTTGCTAAGTTCAGAGCAGCCTATGAAGGTAGAGTTGATGCAATGCCAGATAGATCCCAATGGCCTGAAGTTGATCTTGGGTTCAAAGTTTTCCCACCTTTGCTGGGAAGAGCACCAGGTAGGCCAAAGTTTCTAAGGCAAAGAGGGTGCCTAGAGAAAAGGGCCAACAAAAAAAAGGTAAAATGCAAGCGGTGTGGAGGTTTTGGGCACTTCGCCAAGACATGCAAGCTTGAGATGGTAGGAGAAGATGGTGAGACTGCCACCAACAATAAAAGGTACTCCCTCACTTCCAAAACATTATTGTTATATGCTTTTTATTTCAAACATCTGTTTAACTACAAAATGAAACTATAGGAAGAGAATGGAAGATGCTGCCAACAATGATGGTGGACCATCCAAGGGGAACAAAGCGCCTAAGAAAAATGCACCAAAGAAGAAGAAAACCCCCAAGAAGAAGAAAACCCCCAAAAAGAAGGCCACACTAGCCAAAAAGAAGCAGAAGAAGGAAGCTGCTGCTCCTGCAGCAAAGGTTGTGAGAAGCCTGAAGGATCTATTTTCTGATGCTTAGTGAAGGAAGTCCTCTATGTAGTGTAACAGCTTGTCAAGACATTCTGCCATTATGGTGCCTTTTGTAATGTAATGCAATGGCTTGTGAAGCCAGTAATGCTTCAAACCCTGAACAAGCTGAATGCTTTTGTGAATGAATGGTACTGTTACTTGGAGTTTGATGCAATCCTATTGCCATGCTGAATTTTCATGCCTACTTGTTCAAACTGTTAAATGTTGTTGGATTCAGACATGGTATTCTCAGTTTTAGTCACTGGTATTGTCAGTTTCAGTCATGACATCCTATTGCCAAACTGAATTAGTCAGTATGGTATTGCCAGAGTTGAATTGCTAAAACCATTCATGAGTTCAACATACTAGTTCAACAAACTTTCAGATTCATTCATCAACTTCAAGCACTAGGCTTTACGTCATATCACGACCAAAAGAATTCAAATGGGTCAAGTCAAATTGCCCACTTTTCACTACTACTAAAGTTTGCTCATAAGACAACCAATAGCTACACCTACACACACTGCTGCTACAACAACATAATCCATCTTCATCTTCTGAACTTGCACCTTCACCACCCAAAGATCAGCCACAACACTGTCTAGTTTTTGTTTCACTTCATTTAGTTCTTCCTTGAGGTCCAAAATGTGGTCGATAGACTCATGTCCTCCTTCACCTGAGCACAAATACATCTTCGACTGAATTTGCTGCTGCTGTTCTGGTTTGCGTAGCCATGCCTCATATTGTGCCTCCGACATGATGATGCCACATGTTGTCGGATCACCCTGCAACCCATGAAACCCTAGCCAAATGAAAACCATCCAAGAAAATGTAATCTGAACACAAATTGACTTACTTTGATGTTGTTTGGGCACTTGACGAAGGCCTGGCCAAAAGTGGCACGTTGTTTGCTTATGATTCGTACCAATTGGACTCCACATTTCGAGCAGTTCAGGAGAGGGTGCGGGCTCTGGAACCCCCCCATCCGCCGAGCTGGAGTCTACCGCTGCCGCTCCCCTAACCTGGCTTCCACTCATCGGTGCGGGTGTCTGCGGGGGCGGTAGAAGCAGCAGCAGAAGGCGCGCGGGCGTGGCCGCAGTAGCAATATGCGGCGGTGAAGGCAACAGCCGAATGCAGCGGCGGTGGCGGCAGCAGCAGAAGGAGGCGGCGGTGGCAGGAGCACAAGGTGGTTGCGGCAGCAGTAGCAGAAGGCGGCCGCGACACCAGGACTAGAAGGTGGCAACGGCAATGTCAGGTGCCACGGTACTGCGACTGGGAAGGGGGAAGAATGAGGAAAACCGCCGGAGAAGAACGGGGCTGGAGATAACGGGGGCCGAGCGCTACCAGGGGCAATACGGTCCTATATGTTTATACGAAGGCTGCAGGTGGGCCTATGCATGAGGGAAACGTAGATCAGGGCATGGTTCAGTGGATTCTAGAATTGTAATGGCAATTTTTCTATAACCTGAATTGTAATGGCAGTCTTCAAAGTTTGCAAAGTTGTAATGGCAAGTATCCAAAAAACCCTAGTCATTATGGTACTGCACAAATAGATCAATTTGAAACATAATGCTTAGTACAAAGATGTATGTACAACCACATATAAGCCGGTCCATCTGTCATTAAGTTTCAGATATCAGAAGGTTTATGAATCAGTATGACATATAGTGTACTAAATTGGAGTAAGTAAAAACATCCGTTCTATTTTATATTTTCCAATGTTCTACTCTGCACTTGAACAATCCGGTTGGAGAAACACAAAACATAGTACCAAGAACACCAGATCAAAATAAACTAGGATGAAATCTTTTAACTATTCAGATCAATTATTTGAAACAGATTATTGTTCGTTTCCAATAACTATTCTGATCAACACTACAAAAAATTTGTTAATCCATGGCAATTAAATTTCGTCACAGATCACTAAAAACCCGTCATAAAACAATATCTATGACGATCTCAAATTGCGTCATGTATTGAGCGTCACACATCACACCTCGTGACGTTCTTTAAAATTTTGTCATGGATTGCTTGATCCATGACGTTTTGAAACCGTCATAGAATGTCCCCGAGCCCCCAAAGCCCAACCCAAGCCCATTTTATATGACAAAAATAAACATTACAAATAATATAATTTTTGTCACAGATTCAATTGCCTTGTCACACATTGAGGACATGGAGGATGACGTGGCTATTGACTTGGCGATGACGTGGATAGCAATGATGATGTGTAAATTGACGTGGTCAATGACATGGCTGCTGGCATGGCAATGACATGGAAAGTGGTGCTGACATGGCAGGTGACGTGGCAATCGACATGGCAGGTGACATGGTGAGTGACGTCAGCAGCACAGTGCAATTTAGAGTTGGCCACCAAGTTGGGCCTGATTTCAGCCCTAGATTAATTACCAGCTAACAAGATTTCAGCACAAGATTAATTATTAGCTAATAAGATTTCAGCCCAAGATTAATTATCAATTAACAAGATTTCCAATCCAGAATTCACAATAACGATTCCAGCCCAAATTCACATGAATAAGGTTTGCATGACATACAGTTTTCCCATCTATCAGTCAGAACTAGTAACATTCCAAGACAACACAATTGACCAGAAACAACAAAAGATAGGTTTCATCAAGAATATGAACCAGCAGCAGCAAAGTTTGGTTGAAGTTGGACCGAAAGGTAACAATCCAACAAAATATGAAGCTGCAGCAGCAAAGTTTGGTTCCTGCAAAAGATGAAGTTCACCCAAAAGCTACTAGACCACCATATGCTCAGCTTTGTCCATTTTGGCGTGGCAGAACAACTCAGCTAGCTTCTTCTGATTCTCCTCTTGGTCTTTGATTCTTGTTTGTTCTGTTTCCTGGACTTGCTTTGACAAACCATCCATTTCTTCATGCTGGTTGTTGACTATCAATCGAAGCTCAGAATTTGTTCTTTTCTCCACCTCCAATTCTGCTTGAACATATTGTAGTGTAGTCCTACGCTTTGCAATCTGGATGCCCACATTCATAAGGAAGTGATTGGTTTTTGTGTTCTGATGAAGCACAACATGTACAACTTGGGTTGCAGACTTGGGTTGTCCATCTTCTGTTGGTGCAGCCAGCTGGTTTTCCATTTCAGTCTAGCAAAGATGAAAGCAGCAAACATTAGAAAACTGGTTTATGATCACAAGATATTTGAAAATAAGCATCTCTCAAGAGCACCATTAGAAGGTTGTCTTACAATAGCAGACTGTACAGGAGGCGTGTATCCTTTCTTTTTGTTGTTGTAGTGGCACATCTTGAACAAATCAAAGGCATCAGTTCTTTATCCTTGTACTCATCACCCTGGAAACAATATTTACATGGTGGTACACTTGGTCACACACTTCATATTGGTCACAGCTAGAACATTTAAATGGAGCAATATGGCAACAAATTGAAGAACACCAAGTAGACATTTATATTAGTGCAGCAAGAACTAATGGTCTTAGCATCTTATGGAACTAGAAATATCATTAAGCTTAGACATGACTGAACATAATGAGATTTGGATCAGCCGTTGGCAAGCTAAACCTTTCAGTACAACAGCTATATATGAGAAAACAACATAATAAATGAAGTGCATATTAACATAGCTAACTTACCAATTTTTTTCTACATAAACTGGGTAGCTAGCGGAGCCAGTGGTTTGGTGAAACTTTATATCAGCTTGGTCCTCTCTGTTCTTTTTACTTGCCTCCTGCATCAAAAGACAATACATGTAAGAAACGTGAAAGATTAACTTGTACAAGGATAGAGTTCTGTTTTCTGGAAAATACTATTTTTTGGGGAGTCATCCATGATTCCATAAGGTCAATCCACTATTCATTACTCATCACTTTTACATGAGAAGTTTTCCTAACCAGATGTAGAGGAACAGAATCAAAGAATTCTTTTTTCAGCTTGTATCATTGCTGGCAAACTATAGATTGCATCATCTCCAAACAACCCTTTCTGACTACTGTTGTACTGCATTACTAGTGTCGATGCCAAACTTTGCCTATCCATATGTTAGAGCATGTATAAGAAATTTTGTAACTGAGACAATGAATAGCTTGCAATAAGAAATTACAGTAACTAAAAATTTTTATCTAAAATCCAGTAGCTAAAAAGGTATAGTTACATTTACATTTGCCCAGATTCTAGTGAAAAATAATTGTATAAGGTGCAACTATCATTTGCCCACATCTAGGAGTATACTGGCAATATAATTGTAGTATAGAATAGTTATTATTGCAATTAAATTAGGGCAAGGTACTTACACGAAGTCTTTCCAAACACAGTTCAATCAGCGCAGGATGCTTCTTGTATTCCTTCCCGTGCTTGAACACAAGAATATGATTCTTGACTATAATGTTGCATTCAGTTGCATACATTGCAGCAATCTTAGGTTCCACGGGCCTTATATTCCATTCAGTTATGACAACTGGCAGTTTGGCACCATGAGCTCAGGTCAACCTCTGGAGACCATGTCCCATATTAACTCCTCGGTCCCATGCCTCTTCTCCGTGATGTAAATGCACATAGAAGTTGCAATTAGTAAGTTGAAGTTGATCCAAGATGGTCATTCAATCAAACAAACCAGTAGCAATTAGCAAACAAACTAACAAGGAAATATGCTATATGGCAAATAAATGAACAAACTCTCACCTTCGGTGGCCATCTAGTTGTGTCTATCTAGATGGGTAATGCAATTAGCTCCATCACCAACAATGGTGTTGTCATCATTCTGGGTAGATCCATCTAAAAATGGCAGGCAGTACGAATGCATTCAATTTGTGGATCAAATCTAACAGACAAATAGTAAAAAAACATCACCTTCATTGCCATATTGGTGCATCCATCATGGCGTGGAATAGCATCACCTCCATTGGTCATGTTGGTGCTGTCAGCTCGCTGAGTAGGCCTGTCATCTTAAAAATATTGACAACTTCTACTTTTTATCGTCTTTATCTTTTCCTCTAAACTCTAGCTTTTCAACCTCTATCTGTTGTTCTTCCTTCGTCTCCGCGACATTTGAAGGCATTCTAGGTGGTCTGCCGATCCTAAAACAACCCTGCGTGTGCTTGCCCTGACGGGGTCCCTCCCGGGTCAGCGTTCGTCGGTCGTCGCTGGTGTTCAAGGGCGACCGGTCTGACCGGTCCCCTTAGCCGGCCTAACCGCTCCACGCAGAAGGCGCTGCATCGAGCCCCTCCTCGCATGGCGTGACCTTGCGTGTTTGTGTGTTGATCCATAAAAGGCGTCAGCAAAAGGTCTCTACTTCCACCAACAAGGGACTCCAAGCATTGGTATTGCCGCAAGAGCCACCACCCCAGACCTCCTGTCAAAGTGCGGATGTGAATAGAAGAAAGGACATCGGCTGTCGCCTCGTCATCGAAAACAGAGAAGCAAGTCCGGCGAGCCCAACACTAGAAGTCAATGCAAGCCCAGGGAAACCCAAAGCCCACGCCACAGCCGACCCACCAGCAACGCAGGAAATAGCCTTCCTGACAAGGAAGGCCGGAGCTTTCTCCCCTTCGCAAGGGAGAAAGAAAACGAAGACCCCTATACATGGCTCATCCAGATCTGGAGCTCCGACTAGGTCACCAGATCCGAAGAAGCCCCACCCCACAAGCTCGTCGCCGGCCACGAAGCAGAAGAAGGCAAGGTAGAGGAAGAGCCGGGGGAGCTTATTCCACAGAAGTTTTATCACCTCGACCATGCAGCTGCTGGCAGGAAACCTAAGCTCCACCGCCAGCACGACGGCGAGCACACCCTAGGAGAAGGTACAAACCAACCTACCCTATACAAATCCGAACGGAGATTCGCCGACTCCCCTCCCTCACCGGCGCCAGCGCCCGGAGAGGAGAAGAGCCGATGTATCCCTGTCGGAAACGCGCTTCACCTTGGATTTGCCTGTCACCCGCTCTCAACTATAGCAAAGAGGATAAGACCGAGGACGAACATTGTCGAGGTAAGCAGGACTGACAATAGTAGCACACTACACTGACTATGCGCTACCACTAGTAGAAATAAAGAAACAATATGCTGCTGCCTCCATCGTACTAGCCCTGCTAATGGGCAAAAATCCAACCCATTCCCACCCCAATCCAAAGCAAATATGTTTTTTTCTTACTCCACCCCACCCCATTCCAAATCAAATTATCCCCAACCCAACTCAACCCACCATGTCTTGGGTTGCCATGGGGCTGCTCCCGTGGAGTTGCCATGGATACACCCCATTCCAAAACAACCAGTAGTGGAGCATTGGCAACACGTACAATAATTATACAATATAAAGGGATAAGCATGAACAGGAGTATGTAAGAAGTCATCGACATTGCTGCAGGAATGAGTCCAACTAATAATTATCCAATATTATTCTAGAACAAGGCAACAAGAAAAATATTGACTTAATAATAAAAATTACTTTTAACTAACAAGGAGACCAGTACAGCACTAATTTGTCTCTAGCAGAACTTCAGCTAATAATAGCAGGCAAATAACATGCACGAATTTCCAACGTCCCCAAAGTAGATGTGATGCTCATATTCAGAGTTTCCATAGAGTAACATGACATGATGAGCCATATTAAACCACAGATTACAGAATTAGCTTAATAGATTATAAAAATTCATCTAGTCTTGTAGTGCTCCTCCAACGAGACTCGACACTCTATTCAACGTTCCTGCAGCCATGGCCCTTGTACGCCTCTTCAGTGATTCTGAAATAATGTAGAACAAATAACTATGAAGAGTGTACAACTCAGGAATATAGCCTCTTTAATTGTAACAATACACCTAAGTTTCAGCTTGATATTAGTCTACAATATAACTGTCCTTAATCTATACAGTCACGTTCAGTCACTGTTAGTCCAGAACAGCACTAAACAAGTGAATCAAGATTGGAAAGAAGCAAACATGTTAGGTTATCTCAGTTGAAGATGCAGGTGCAGCCTATTTTACTGGTTTCAAGTTACAGTACTTGAGGAAATTTCTCAAAGATAAAAACTTTACAGCACATGATCTCCCCCAGAAATACAACATGAAAACTTTACAGCACAATAATGGTAAACAGAGATACAAGTTCGCCCCCTCTAGTAACCAATAATGTACTGACATGTGCTAGTCAACCACAATCTGAGAGCAGTCTTCATTGCCTCGGAGCTTATACAGCCAATCCTTAACACAAACAAGGGCTTCAAAGGGTTTCAGGTGTCATTGAACTCCGATTATCACTAAGAATCCGGCCACTCAAACTAAATGCGGACTCGGAAGACACAGTGCTCAATGGAATTGCAAGGAAGTCTCGTGCCATGGTTGATAGGACAGGATACTTGTCTTTATTTGTCTTCCACCAACTCAAGATCTCGAAGTTTTCATCATCTCTCACATGTTCATCTTCCAGATATGCATCAAGTTCCGATTTTTGAGTATTGCTAGCTCTCTTTTGTTTTCTAAAGTGGGCAAACTCTTGGTGCATTCTTCTTTTAGCTAGCACAGGCGATCCCATAATGCCTCTAGATACAGTAGTATACACTAGATCTACACATTTGTCCTAACAATCTCTTCATATTTCCTAAAATACTTAGTCATCCATTCTCTAGCTGAAGTCATGCTTGTCTCAATATCAACAAAGTAGTTGCACACCCTCTGATAAAAGAATTCCAAGAAGTCCATCTTCTTTCTTGGATCAAGTACCGTTGCAATAACAAGGGTCATATTATAGTTCCCATCCCAATACTTGCTGAATTTGCTTTCCATTGCTCTACCCAAATTTTGTATGGCTTCATTAGCTTGCATTTCTGAATTTTTTAAAGCTTCATGAATGCAAAGAACATTATCCAAAAAAGTGTGTGCTGTAGGATATCTATCAGCTGAGAACGCCCATGTAGCTTCTTCGAAAGCCTCAAGAAAATCACCTATAGCCTCAACTTTTATCCAGTCATCATTTGATGGAAAATGTTCTTGATTTGATGCAGCATACCTCTTCTGCATGCTCCTGTACTTCACAGCCTCAACAATCATATCAAAAGTTGAGTTCCAACGGTTCGGAATATCAAGAACCAAACCAGCCTTTGGAGAAAGACTCTCTCTTTCAGCTATCTCGTTGAAACTTTGGATTCTTCTCGGTGAGGAGTTAATGTGCCTAATCAGATCCCGGATCATCTCAAGTGTTGCATCAGAAATAGTCATACCATCTTGGACAAGAAGATTCAGAATATGAGCGCAGCATCTAACTCGAAGATGTTGACCACCAAACAGCAAGTCTGATTTGGCACTTTCTTGCAAAAGGTCACAAGCTGTGTTGTTGTTTGATGCATTGTCAAGGGTGATAGTGAACATCTTTTCTTTTATTCCATACTCTGTCATACATCTTGTGATTGCCTCCTCAATGGCTAGACCACTATGTGGATACTTCAATGCTTTGAAAGAAATTATCTTCTTATGCAAGGCAAAGTTAGCATCCACATAATGGGTTGTTAGACATATATATCCCAGCTTTTGGTTAGATGTCCACAGATCAGAAGTAAAGCATATGTGAGAATCAAGACCTTGCAGTTCACTTGCTAATGTTTGCTTCACTCTCCCATACATACAAACACAATCATTGCGGATTGTTTGGCGCCCAATGCAATCAAATGTGGGCTGCAAGGATGCCATCCATGGTGAAAAACTTGGGTCCTCAAATTTATTAAATGCAACCTCTGCCCGAATGCACCAAGTTATCATTAACTCACGACTTATTTGAGGATTGAAGGTAAATGGACCCGCTGGTTGTTTCTGAATTGTGGCAATAAACATCTATCTATCATCTGCACTAATTTTTCAACAAGAATCTTTTATGTGATTTCTCAAACTATTTGTACCTGATTTTCCGCTAGCCATCTTCATGCTGCAGTATCTGCAAACAACCTTCAGAGCACCATCCACCTCGACCAACTCTGTCTCAAAGTGTTCCCAAACTTTAGACCTCCTATTTGGTGTTCCTGATGAATGGTCATCATTGCTGCTTGTATTGGTGTCTGAGGCCTCAGTCGGATGAGAAGTTGACATCTAAGCATAATAACCACCGTATATGTCAACCAATAATCCATTGCACTTTCAATAATAATAAATAAAGGCACATAAAATACCCATATTTGCAAACTGATGGCGTTAAGATGAGTTACTAGGCCCATACCGGTAATGCTTGTGACAGATCTCGAGTTGGACTTGACTGTGGTAGCATTACAGATGGCAGAGTATTGCTACTGCAGCACCATGATTCTGAATTTCCTACCTGTTATATGCAGTTCACTTAGACTAAATGGAATTCTCAGCAACTCTCTCATTGAGGAATTAAAATTACTGGAATCAAAGTATATGTGAAGCATCAGGATCAGGTGAAGCATCAGTGTGATTGGATCACACAGACAACAGATCATGCAAGATCTAGCAAACTTACGTTGGTTCTGCACTCTGCCAAACGCGGTTAATTTTTTCACTCAAGAGAAATATAATGCCACTGATTAATATGACCAGAGTTGGAACTGCTACTGTCGTTGCTCGTGGGCTTTAAAGAAATATACAGGGTGGTCATGTGCAACCGACCATGGTAAATTTTGTGTAAGTTTGGCAGTTGCAGTAATAGTATTGACCCATTATCTATTTCAATAGTAACCTGTAAGATTGCGTCGAATTCAGAAACAGTGCATCGTGAAGCAAGCAAAGGATTCAGCCATACCTAGTGTCCTAGTTCAGACTTTGCAAGCCTGATGTAGAGATCCTGCCCGCCGTCGACGAACAGCGTGTCCACCAGGTCAAGGAACCACTGGATGCACCCCTCCAACGCGCAGCAGGCCAAATTCGCCTCAAGAGAAACGCCGCCGCCCGTTCTTGAAGACCCGGCCCTATCGCGGCAGAGCAGCAGAACAGGACACGAATCGAGAATCAGCACGCCGGAGGGGGAGAAAAAAAAAGAAAGGAGCGCAACCGAGAATCGCCTGGCCCGATGGAGGAGGAGGGGATGGACGATCCGCCGGCGACACCTCGCCGCTGCTCCTCGCAGTCTCCCCGCAGATCTAGCAAGAAGATGAATAGAGGTGAACCAGTGAGGAAAATGAGGAGGATTAGGGAAGGGTGATGCAGAGGAGATGGAGGACCGGAGGAAGAGAACCTGGATCTGGATCTGAATCCCTCGAGGACTGGAGGAGGAGGGTGGAGGTGGCAGAGCGGAGCGGAGCTTCCCTGCGGCGGCGACAACGAAGGACTCGCGACTCGCGAGGAGTCACGAGACTCGCGGTCACCCAGGCTAGGTAAGACCCACTCACAACCCGCACCCAACCCGCAGTTAGTAAAACCCAACTCGCCCCAACCCGTTAGCTCTCAGAACCCATTCCAACCCATACCAATAAGACCCACCTCTATACCCGACCCAAAAAAACCCAAAAGCACCCGACCCACTTGCAGGGCTACATGTACCAACCCCTCAAGTTGTCGGGACGGCCATGACGATGGTGGTAGCAGACCAACATCTAGGCGCGGAAGAACGCTTCCAGCAGACAAGTGCGCGGAAGAACGCTTCCAGCAGACAAGTGCGCCGTCGCGGTCAATGCTTGCTGCTTCACGTAGGACGACTTATTTGACCCGGTCAATGATGGTACGATTGATATATATAGAAACCGTCCATTATATTAGCGAGGAGAGGAGAGGAGAGGCGCGCCAGCGACGTAAGAAGCAGAATGTGGAGGTTGGAGCCATCCATGTGCTGCCCGTCCAAGCATTGGGGCCCATTATTTTGTTTATTTCCGTCGCGAAACACCCCCCAAGGCGCTGGACAATTGATCATTCAATTCGCAGGACCGACCGAGTCCACGCGCTGCTTGCGTGTCGTCCCTCGCACCAAATAGAGAGAAATCATCCTTCTTCCTTGCAAACATCAAACCAAGAACTTAACAATGGCCGCAGTGAGGTCTCGCCCCTCCCTCCTCCGTGTCATGTCCTGCTGCCTCTGCTGCTTCTCTATCGTCTCCATCCATGTCCGCCCCGCTGGCTCGGTGTCCTTCAACCTCACCTTCTCCCAGCCCCGCGCCCCCGGCAACCTGCCGCAGCTGATCAACTGCACCGGCGACGCCTACCTGAGCCCGGATACGCTCGAGCTGACCAAGAACCGGCGTGATCAGAGCAGCACATACAGCACCGGCCGCGCGAAGTACACGCAGAGGGTGCCCCTCTGGGACAGGGCCTCCGGCGAGGTCGCTAGCTTCACCACCACCTTCCGCTTCCAAATCACTCTGGACCCCAGCACGAATTGGCCAGGAGACGGCATGGCTTTCTTCCTCGGGAGTTTCCAGTCGGACATCCCCGCCAACAGCGGCGGCGGGAGGCTGGGCCTCCTCCCGGG
Organism: Panicum virgatum; assembly: GCF_016808335.1. NCBI lineage: Eukaryota > Viridiplantae > Streptophyta > Magnoliopsida > Poales > Poaceae > Panicum > Panicum virgatum. The sequence continues at coordinate 8,736,366 of NC_053150.1, read as the reverse complement.
CTACACCAACGGCACCGGCGACGGCACCATCGTCGCCGTCGAGTTCGACACCTTCAAGAATGCGGAGCCCGCCGACATCAGCGGCAACCATGTGGGCATCGACGTCAACTCCCTCACCTCCACGGCGTCCACGGACACCACCTCGCCGACCCACAACCTGACGTCCGGGTACCCCATGGTGGCCACCGTGAGGTACGAGAACGTCACCCAGTTGCTGGCCGTCCACCTCCAGATCAACGCAACATCCTACCACGTCAACGCGACCGTGGATCTGAGGAGCTACCTGCCGGAGGATGTCGCCGTGGGTTTCTCAGCGGCCACCGGCGCGTTAGGCGAGCAGCACCAGATACTGTCATGGTCATTCAGCTCCACTCTGCAGCGGCCAACAATCGCGCCCGTAGGACCGCCGCCTCAGACTCAGAGTCCTGATGACCCGATTGTCCCCTCCAAGAAGAAAGCCGGAGGAATCCTGATCCCCGTGCTGGTGCCTCTGCTATCTCTGTCGGCATGTGCAGCTGTGGGCTTGGTCCTATGGCGGCGACGAAGATCCAGGAGGAGACCAGGCGAATCAAGCGACAGCGATTACGAAGAGCAGGAGCACAGGGCTGAGCTCGAGAGAGGGGTGGCTGCTAGCGGCCCCAGGCGGTACTCGTACCGCGAGCTGGCCGCCGCCACGGGCGACTTCGCCGAGGGCCAGAAGCTCGGTCGCGGTGGCTTCGGGAGCGTCTACCAGGGCTCGCTCGCCGTGAGTGGCCAGGACCGCGCGGTGGCGATCAAGATGTTCTCGTCGGAGTCGTCGGCGCAGGGGAGGAAGGAGTTCGAGGCGGAGGTGCGGATCATCAGCCGGCTCAAGCATCGCAACCTGGTGCAGCTCCTGGGCTGGTGCGACAGCCGCCACGGCCTCCTGCTCGTCTACGAGCTGGTAGCCCAAGGCAGCCTCGACAGGCATCTCCACAGCAGCGAGAGGTTCCTGACATGGCCGGAAAGGTTCCGGATCATCCTCGGCTTGGGCTCGGCGCTGCGGTACCTCCACCAGGAGTGGGAGCAGTGCGTGGTGCACGGCGACATCAAGCCCAGCAACGTCATGCTGGACGAGGCGCTGGGCGCCAAGCTGGGGGACTTCGGCCTCGCCCGCCTCGTCGACCACGGCGCGGCGTCGCACACCACCAAGGCCGTGCTCGGCACCGCGGGCTACATCGACCCGGAGTTCGTCAACACGCGCCACCCGAGCGCCGAGGCCGACGTCTACAGCTTCGGCGTCGTCCTCCTCGAGGTCGTCTCCGGGCGCTCCCCGGTGGTCCTGCTGCCGGGCGGCCGGCCGCCCTTCATGCTGCTCAAGTGGGTGTGGGGCCTCTACGGCCGGAGCGCGACTCTTGACGCGGCGGACGAGCGGCTCAGGGGCGGCGGCGAGGACGACGACCGCTGCATGGAGCGGGCGCTGGTGGTGGGGCTCTGGTGCGCGCACCCCGACCAGAGCGAGCGGCCGTCCATCGCGCAGGCCGCGCACGTCCTGCAGACCCCGGACGCCAGGCTGCCGGAGCTCCCGCGCCACATGTACAAGACGGCGGCGTCGTCAGATCTTTCCTTCGCCGGGTCTGCGTACGGCGCCATGTCCATCGAAAGCTACAGCGGTGGTGTCTCCTCTTCGACAATGACAGGCCACTCCAAGGTTTCTTCTGACTCGTCGTCCACGGCTTTGCTCCGAGATTCGAGAGAGTTAGCTTGATTTGTTTTTCCAACCTTGTGATGTTGTCTATGGTAGTACAGACTGTAAAATCGAATTGCGTTAATTCCGTTGCCATCACTATTGCGCCTGCCCCGGCCGCCCGCCTCGCTCCTCCTGCACCCGCTATGCGCCTCCCCTGGAAGCGATACTTCAAATTCGAGTGTCTATTTGTCATTCATCAGATTATTGTGTCCAGCAGAAGCTGCCCTGTCAAGAGGAAGGTGGTGACGACAATAGATGGACAGATTGCTGAAATTCTGAATGAATTTGAGTGTTCCCTTTGTTGAATTCTTCAGAATACACATGGAGAGGGGATTCAGATTCATTAGAGAAAACTAATTGACAGCTGAATAACAACAATACGCAGGGCTCTAAGTTGCATTACATAGTCTCTGTTCCTCTGCAGCTTAAATAAGGAGCTGATGGCAACACAGTATCCATAATCTTCTAGTGAGGACAGTGATAAAGAAGGGAGCCCAAGTGAAAGTTCTATTGATGAAATGCAATTTGCTGAACCTTTGCTAGATGCTCCTGTCTCAATGGGGAACCTTCTAAGAGCCTGCAATCGACCCCTCAAAAAAAAAAGAGAGCCTGCAATCTGCACATAGATCATAAAGGAACAATTTTGCAAATTGCCGGGGAAGGGTCTTATATCATAGTTGTAGATCCGTGATGATCTCTATAAACGTTATGAAAAGAGTAAAGTGTGTCACCGGTCCCTAAACTTGTTCGACTGTGTCATTCCAGTTCCTAAACTTATAAACCATGTGTTTAGATCCTCAAATTTATCCAGTCGTGTCATCCCAGTCCCTAAATTTGGTTTTGAGTCTTATCTAAGTCCAAACAGGACAATCTAAAACCTTTATATCAAAAAATAATTTATATTTTTTCATATGAACTCGAATGAAGACAAACTTTATATCAACATTGTATCTCTCGACGCGATCTACAACTTTGCAGTTGAAAAGTTTTTGAATTAAAATTGTTTAGAGTCCCAAAATTTAATTTTGAGTTTTAAATTTTAAAATCTATAAACTTACAACAATATTTTGAGACCCTAAACAGTTTTAAATAAAAAATATTTCAACTACAAAATTATAGATTACGTCGAGGGCTACCATTTTGATATAAAGTTTATCTTCATTCAAGTTCATATGAAAAAGTTATGAATTACCTTTTGATATATAGATTTTAGATCACCTCGTTATGAGTCATATGAGACTCAAAATCATGTTTAGGGATCAGAATGATATGATTGAAAAAATTTGAGGATGTAAACGTTTGATTTTCTAGTTTAAGGACCGGGATGACATAGTGGAACAAGTTTATGAACTAAGATGGCATAGATGAACAAGTTTGAGGACCTAAACGGTCGATTTGTGAGTTTAGGGATCGGGATGACACAGCGACACAAGTTTAGGGACCGATGATGGACTTTACTCATCCTTTAATAAGTAAATGTACATCGCTGAACCAAATGGGAGCCTCCGGATGCCTCTGCACTTCTTGCCACTGCCTTTCCTCCACGTGTGTTTTGCCTGCTCGGTAAATTGCTTCCTGCTTCTTCCATTTGCGACGCGTGTTCCGTTATTCTTTGGGCCTTTGTTTCTCGTGGGCCGTTCTGAGCATCGTCCGTGCCTCTTCATTTTTTTGGCGTATTCCTATTCCTGCTGTTGCCTATATGTTTTGCCACTGCGTACTTCCTACGCCACATCGGTGTCGTGTTGCTGTTCTGGCGTCGCCTTCCACCTCTGTGTCGTTTGCCTCGGTTGCATCGGTGAGTACATGGGCGGCCCCGTCGGCTCCGCCGCCGATTAGAGCCATCTTTGTCTTCCCTTTCTGGGTAAGTTTTGGTTCCTATCCTTTTCCTCTTTGATGAGTTCTAAGATTTATCGCTGTTTCTCTCGCCGCGCCGCGCGCCTCGCTTTCTTCCATCGGCTCCGTGGTATTCATTGTTGCTTTGATTAGTTCGTCCTTTCTCCCTTTTGGTTCCTACATTTGTTTCCTTCCTTTTCTGCCGGTGTTGCCGGATATGCCCATTATCTTTTGCTGCCTTTGATTGTTGCTGCCCTGTGGGCCTTGGCGCCGCCGTTCCCCCGCGTCCTCCTACCTATCGTAGCTGGGGGTTCCTCAAGGACCTCCTCCATCAGATTGAATCTGATAGCTGCGAGCGCGTGCGCGCCTCCGCCGCCGGTGCCCAAGAGGAGGCCTTCTCCGGCAGCGTCGCCGCACCGTGGCGCGTCGATGTCCTTCGTGCCCGCGCCCCTGTACGGGTCCGAGCGCGGCGGCGCCGCCAGGGCGGGGGGCGCCGAGTTCCGCGGCGCGCACGCACCTGCGCGGGGCCTGCCGCGGCAGCGGCGCCATCCCGGGGGCGCCGAGGTCGTCGGCAGCCACGCGGCTCTCTGAGGCCCGCCGTGCCGGACCCGACGAGTCCTTTGATCTTTCTTTCTATGGCCTCTGCTGTTAGTATTTCTTTGCCTTTCAAAAGTTTAATCAGAATGTTGTACCTCTTCTGAAAACTGTATTGCCTTTATTTAGATGCCGTTGTGTGCACTTCTAATATTCTATTTTGTTACTTTGCGTAAAGCTGTTGCTATTGCCGTTTATTATATGTACTTGCTTTTTTCCCCCACAGAATATTTATCTGACATAATACTTGCTATGCACTTTGCTTTATAGCACAGGATGGAGTATTCACTCTTGAAAGACGTCACTTCTGAGTCGCAACATTGGACTGTAAGGGCACGAGTTGTCAGGTTTGCAGAGTATCTAAGCAATGACAGCCCCCCTAAGATTCTTAGGCTTGATCTAATACTTGTCGATAAAGAGGTACTTCTTGGTTCGCAATGGCACTTCTTTCAATTTGATGTTTTCCCACTAGAATAAAATAGTCCTTTTGTATTCAGGGAAAAGCTATGGAAGGTCAGATTCCAGAGAATTGGATACCATTATTTAAACCACAGCTAAAGGAAGAATTTGTTTACTATATCAAGTTCTTCCAAGTTCGCAATGCCCGTGCAACATACTGCCCTGTTGATCATCCATACATGCTGAGGTTCACTGCTCATACTAAAGTACATGAGGTCAAGAATGTCCAAGACACCTTCCCAAAATATGCGTGCGCACCAGCAACATATGACGTGCTTCGAAGCAGAGTAGGCATTACAAAGTACTGCTCAGGTAATACTTTTTTTTTCTGTTCCAGCAGTAATCATTTCACGATATTAATTAGACTAACACTGGTCCCCCAATGAATCTCTTATTTTTCCCCCTCCTGGTTTACAAGCATGTAAGCACTTTTTTGTACAGATGCTATTGGAGTATTGACATGATGTTCACAAGTCAAGCTACAACAAACAAAAGGAGGAACTAAGAGCCTACGGAATGTATATCTCACTGATGGCAGGTATAAAAAAATACTCTTCTCCATACAATCAAGCTCCCAGATTTTTTTCCCCTGTTCTTGACAATTCCTTTTGTGCTCCTGTAGAGGAACAACTGTTGTTTCTTTATGGAATCAACATGCAAGCAGCTTCGACGCTGACCATTACATGGAAATGGCAGGTCGTGGTCCAGTTGTGCTCCTTTTTGTTGGCATGACATGTCGCATATTCGAAGGTATACATTCCGTACTTCTTCTAGCAATTTTATAGTGCACTCCTTCATCCTCTCAAGATATTGCAGTGTTCATCTTATAAATTGCCATGTATTTCTGTTCCCAGAAAAACTTACACTTCAAGGATCCTCATTATGCAAATGGTATGCCAATCCAGAACTACCTGAGACTGCTGCCCTCCAAGATAGGTACCTAACTACCTATCATACATTCTCTTGCACAACCAGCACGACATACTGAAAATATTGAATTAGCATCTTAGCTATGTTATAACTATATACATGATATGTCTGCAGTTGTGCTGCCCGACTTCCTCCACCTACATGGTTTGGCCCATCTACAGCACAAAAGGAACCAGAGACAATCACACTAACGAAACTCTCCCAGTTCACAAATCCTCATGTCATTTACGTATGTCATTATTTAGCCAGTATTACATTGTTGTAATTATATACCTATACATGATTTTCAAACCCCTTTGCAAACTCGTGCACCTGTTTTTCTTATTCCACATAGAGCAATAGATACATTATCAGTGCAAAGATTAAGCATATGGTCCCTAATCAACCATGGTGGTATCTAGCCTGTGATGGGTGCAATAGAACACTGCAACCACATGGAGATAGTTATAAATGTGTTGGCCCTAAATGTTCTGGAACAACAGGAGGACCTAGGTACAGTACCGCTCTTACATATATGCACACAGATATCCATCATTTTACTATATAGCCTATTCTTACACTGTTATTAGCACATCAATTTTTATTCTCCCATATAAATTATTGTTTTTGTACCCCTTAATTCCATACACTTAACATATCTAAATATATTATGCAGGTATCGTCTCTCTATTATTGCCACTGACCCTGTTCCGCCACCAGAGCAGCAAAGTGAAAGAACAATCCAACTTGTGTTACGTTATTTGGATCTATAGCAGAGGAAATAATCGGCACTCCAGTGGATACTCTTATTGCTGCTAATGAAGGCATGGGAATCTTGGTCCCAACAAAAATCACTGCTCTTTATGGAAAGTAGTATGATCTCCGTGTAAGTGTCTCCTCAATGTCACTACAGCAGGTCAACATCACCTATCAAGATGATGCCATCATAGGGGCTGCCAGCATTTCCACATCTACACCACCTCCATTGCACCTTCGTATGTCACACAAAAAACTGAACCTTTTCTTACAACCGGGCTCTATATATTTATATGACCTGCTAATTACCTTATCTTTCTGATTGTGCTTACTCAGCATCCGAAGGACAATCTCCCCATCAATCAGCAGGCAAAAAACAAGGACTTCACTCCACTGAAAATCCCACTCTTATCACAGCACCAAGTGATTCTGGGTTTGCTCCATCTGAATGCAGCAAGGTATGCACGTAACACACAAAGACTACCTGCTTGCTCTACGAAAAATAACAAGCACACTAATTGGTGATTTAAAATCATGTTAGGGCACAAGCTTGGCATTACATGATATAGGTGCATCGGGTTCATCAAATCCTGATACCCAAGTTCTTCCAGGAACCAAGGTACACTTCTATACCACTGAAAGTTTTTGACGTTCATAATCATACCTCCGGCATATTTATGCATTTACTATGTCCATGTAACTTTAGGCTCCTCAATCACCTGAAAGCAGCCTCCCCTCAACTTCGGCATCACTTGCAGACCTAGAAAAAGCCCAGGTATGCCTCATAACTTCATGTCTACCATAGATAGTCACTCACCTTTTGATTAGGTACAAAGACAATTTTATACAAGCCGTTCCCCATTCAGGTTCATGAGCCAAAGACCAAAAGGACCAAGCGTTCAGATGATAACCAATCTGATAGCACCAGAAAAATGATCCAGAGTATGTTAACTGCATGACATCTGCACAAATTTATCTAAATAGGACCCAGATTTAAATCCAAATCAATACATGATATTTCATACAGGGATCTGTACTTGACAATGCATTTCAGATGAAAATTCAGCAACTTTCATATACAATAATAATGTGTAGCACAATCTGCCTTCCTATTTGTTGCAGTGATATCCATACATCAGCCCAGAAGAGGACCAAGAGACAGCTACACCTCACTGATCCAGATGACCAGGATTAGGTGATTTGCCCACACTGACAAATCCTTCAATTAATTTGTGCGTTTGTTGCAACATGATAGCAAACTTAAACCTATTATTTCAGTGCAGGGTAGCTACGCACTTGATAAGCACCTTCTATTTTGCCTACGGACCTGATGCAACTACACCAATGCATGCTGCTGCCTGCCAATCTACGATGGCCTAGCGTACCTCTACCATATGTAAATTAAATAGTACATGCTGTCTTCGTAGCCACAACACTTTATATCTGTATTAGGTAGTTTCCCCTATGTATTAGGTAGTGAATTATAGTTCCTACCAGTTCTTAGCAGTTCAGCAGTGTCCTCCCTGCCGTTGTCGAACTAGACCATCCAATGAAGGGAATGGCGCCTGCACCCTTTTAGGATACGTCTTTAACCAGGCGTTGAACATCTATATTATGCCTTCGAAACAACTCCTATATGTGAATTAATCACTACTACCTTAGGTTGGAAAGCATTGTGCTCTGCGTTATCATACTTCCATGCTAAGAAATACCTCTAATCAGGTACTGAACATCATTCGTTATCCCTTCCAAAAACCTGCTATATGTAAATTAATCCATGCTATTCTTGCTTGGCAAATATTGTGCCACATATCATCGAACTCTCATGTTGAGTGATGTTCTTTAAAACGAACAGTTTACAACTATGCCTACTACAGATCAAGAGAGCACATAAGCTTCCTGTTCAATAAATGAATCGTCTCGCATGTCATAACCTACAGCAGTTCATCAGTTATATCAAGTTATTTACATACATGCCAGAACCTGCAAAGCAAATAAATAAATTTAAGTCGCAGCCCTAGAACTCTACAACGAATTGTCTACAATTATAATGCATCCACGATTTGGTATATTCTATCAAAAAAAACTAAAATAGACCATTAATATATATGTCATTCTGGATGCCATGTAAAACTAGGCCATCCTTTTCCAATAACGTTCTGATTAACTTTTTACAACTTAACAATGTAAGGGCCTGATTGGTTCTCGAAAAATTTCCAACGCTGTAGTACCTTCCAACGTTTAACCACTAATTAGGAGTATTAAATGTTGATACATGATAAAATCTATTCTATGACCCTCGGGGTGAAATTGCGAGTCAAATCTTTTAAACCTAATCGGACCATGATTAGAAAACACCTCACTACAGTAACCAACTTCTAATTACAGATTACTAGCCTTAATAGATCCGGGACTGCCGCAGCACCACCTACCCTCGCACACTACATAGCAGCCCCGTGGCCCCCCGCTCTGACAAAGCACAGATACGTGGCAGCAATATTACAGCGCCAAATCACCCAACCCATGAACCAAACGGTGCCATACCGTCCACCCGGCAGCAGCAGGTTGCCTGCCATCGTACAAGAAAAGACCCATGCCTTTACTTACCCACCTCCAACAAATAAGTATGTACCGACCAAACCAGCCACCTCCCTATAAAGACATCAACGTGTCACCAAACTCTCTGATTGGTCAATCTTCCTACAAATAAAATTAATTGATGAGGTTTTTCTCCCTTCATTTTACCATTGATCTTTGCTTGATTCTATTTTTCCCCACATTTATTGCCGTAATCATGGCAGGAACATAAAAAAATATTTCCAAGTTTAACAGGAGAAGAATTCCAATATCTCATATCCATTATATTGTTCGGATAACAATAGTAGGAGTAGATGCAGTTAGTATCACCAAGTACATTTATAATTATTCCTGTTTGCCAATTAGATTATTTAATTTATGTTAGAAGTTTTATTTGCATAGATGAGTGAATTGGAAAGATAGTTTTAACTACACTGTTTGAAAATGCAAACTATATCATTTTATAAGGTCAAACCTGCAGGTCGATTCATTTGACTACAAGAATATATACAGGTTATACTCTTATGCAGTGGTTTTTTGTTTACTTGTTTTGAATGTCTTAATTTCAATGGTCATTTGGTTTGCATGATCCACTGCAAGTTGCCTTGGATCCTGAAATCGATGATGTAGCAGTGGATAGTGAAAAGAAGCTACACATGTATTCTACATGGGTACAAACATGCGGGACAAACTTTGTGGAATAAAAAATTTGCTGCTACAGATTTGTAATGGATTTGTCTTTTCATTAACTTTTCATATTTTCATTTCACCTTGATTCTTTCTATTTAGATGGTCAATGAACTTCTGATAGGGCGTGCTTTGCGCCCCTTTTGTTCTAGTGTCATAAGAAAGAATGAGCTGTCTTGATATATTCCTGACCAGGTACGATAACAGCCTAGACATGCTTAGTCTTATTTTTTAAAAAAGGAAAAAGTCTAGGTAATCCTCTCAACTATTTAGGATGGACTACTTCACCCCCTAAATTATAAAACCGGATATTCTACTCCTGAACTTTCCAAAACTGGTCAAATAACCCCCTCCAGTGGTTTTGGATGGTGGGTTGCTACAGTGACGCGATTTTGTCTTTTTCTTTTTTTATTTCTGTTGAATCTATGGAAAATCATAGTAAATTATAGAAAATTCAATTTTTTTAGACTCCGCATGAGTAGATCTAAATAGTAAAAATATAATATAGTATTATTAGTACAATTTTTTGCTGTAGATTTAGATCTATATTTTTTCTATAATTAATTGGAATAATTCATAGCTGCAGCTACTATGATCCAATTATAGTGAAATTTTTATGGTTGGCAAATTATTGTATGCTCGAATAGTAGTAAAGATTTCATATTCATTGGATCATATATAACTTAGTTACAGATAAAGCATTGATTCGAAGCATAGCTTTAACAAGCATAAACATAAAAAATTCTATAACTAAGTAACACATGATCCAATAAATATGAAAGTTTTACTACAGTTCACGCATACAATAATTTTCTAATCATAAAAATTTCATCACAATTGGACCATAGTAATTGCGGCTATGAATTACTCTAATTAATTACAGAAAAAACATAGATTTAAATCTGCAATACACAATTTTTACTAATGAATACCATATTATATTTTTCACTATTTAGATCTACTCATGTGGAGTTCAATAAAATTGAATTTTCTATTTTATAATTTTCTATAATTTACTATGATTTTTCAAAAATTCAGTAGAAATTAATGAAAAAGAAAAAGATAAAACCACGCCGCTGTAGCAAAACCACCGTCCAAAACCATTTGTTGGGTTATTTGATGGGTTTTGGAAAGTTCATGGGGGGTATAATATCTGTTTTTGTAGTTTGGGGGTGGGTAATCGATCGTGAATAGTTGAGAGGGTTATGTACATTTTTCTTTCTTTTCAAAAAGCTTAGTCTATCTTCTAAAAAGAAGAGTCTTAGTCTTTGTCGCGTTACAAGCTCTGAAACATGCATGAGGGTACGAGGAAATAATTGAGCTATCTGGACATATTCCTGCGAGGTAATATGGAATCCTAGACAAGCTTAGTCTAGTAATAATTAATATGTGCAAATTTCATCATTGCCACTGGAATTTATATGAGTCTCCTCATTAGTACTGCAATTTTTTACTTCCCTTCATTACCACTTTTCTAAATTTGCATTCCCTTTATTGCCATTTCCGTTAAAATCTGTTGTACTCAATATCCAAATTTCCGGTAGAGCTCTCCTACGGGACCTACTGGGGGGCTGTGCGCTGGTGTTTCCGGTGTGGGCGGCGATGGGCGGAGGAGGTTGCGGCGGAGACATTCGGCACCGCACATGGTCTCCTCCCGGACCCGCTTCAGGGATTGCGACGGGAGGGGAACGGATAACGTTTCTGGGCGATGACGATGAGTAGCGACGACAGCTCTGACGAGGAAGAGGCCAAAGGGGAATCGAGGTCTGATGCTTCACGTGAGTCGATCTCAGTCTCAGCTTCGGAATTTCGTCAAGACGCTTTGTTAGCAGGGTACTCGATTGATGAAATCTGCCGAACGGGGGCATTGTCTACTAACGTAGAATCGCCATGCTTTGGTTCTGTGAGTTGCGGTGCAGGTCACATTGAACACCACAGGATGCTTGCCCGACGAATTGTTGGTTTGGTGGCGGACACAAAGTCAACGACGGGCAAGCCTTGGAAAGGACCGTTGCCGAAGAGACGGATATCACCAAAATTATGTCTGGGAGACATCAGAGTGAGGGATTGCAGGTCTAAATAGTTCGAGACGTGGAACTCAGGGAATTTGGTGAAGAAACCCGGAGAGCTTTCTGTCGACCACATCGCTGTTGGCTCGCCTGCGGTAGAGACGACGACGGAGGACTGGCCGGGAGGAGAACAGTATGGATCTGAGCCGAAGGCAACTTTCTCGATACTTGGGCTGATGGAGCGGGCTGTACCGCAAGGAAGGCAAGCCCCTAGTAGCCCGTGACTTCCTTACCGTATGGTCGATTCACCCAACCGTGATCACATGACGGGGCCCACCACTCACGTCTTTAAGTTTTATCCCACTAGCGGTCCTCCCATTCTCTGTCTTATCCAGAGTGGCAGAGCGCATCGTTCCCATATTTTTCCCTTTCTCTTTTCTCTGCAGGCGGTCGCCCGAGCTTGCAAATGGAGCGGAGCAACGGGAGAGCTCTTGGCGACGGCGGCGCACTCTCCCGCAGTAGCAGCAGTTCGCTCCCCGGTACAGCAGCGACGACCTCCTCCAGGCGAGCTCGGCGAGGGCGTTGGCGTGCTCCTCAAGGGACCGGTGGTGGGTGAGCTCCTGCCGACGGCGGCTCGCTCCCCAGGGTGAATCAACGGCAACCTCTAGGTGGAGCGGCTTTTAGATTTTTTATTCCATCTTTTTATGCAAAGGTTTTTCACAAAATATTTGTAAAAGTTTTTTTATTTTTGCGGGAAAAGTTTTTTAAAAATATTTTGCAAAAAAAATTTGTATTATTTTACTGCAAAAGTTTTATTGAGCACTTTTTTATAAAACATTTTCCCAAACTTTTTTTATGTTGGATGCAAAAGCTTTTCCTTCAAAGTTTTTAAATTTTTCTCAAAATTTTCTCTTTGAAATTTTTTCTCATCAAAATTTTCCTATTCTCTCCAAATATTTCTTTCAAAAGTTTATCCAAAATTTTTTTGTCAGAAAACTACAAATATTTTTCTAAAAACAGAATGAACTAGGCGGATACATACGTACAAAAGACTGTAGTTGTCGAAAATTGACCTACGGAAGGAAACTCATGGGCGACCGTAAGTTAGAATTTCCCGAGGACTGGCCGGGAGGAGAACAGTATGGATCTGAGCTGAAGGCAACTTTCTCTTTCTCAGTACTTGGGCCGATGGAGTGGGCTGCAGTTGCCTTGAATGTGGCCCAGAAAATGCTTCGTTCTGCGGTCATTTTATTTTCGCAGAGGGCATGTGTGGTTGGTTTCAAAACGGGGGAAACAGAGGGGTTTGGCCATTTACTCAGCCCCTTTCAAGAGAAATCCCCGATCGGTGGAGGGCAAGAGCCGAGAAGCGAGTCTGTTGACGACACCAATGGCAGATCACAGTACTGGAAAACGACTTCCTATTCCTGTGCTTCTACTCTGCTGCTTCACATTACAGTGGTGTACTAGCTCGTTCCTATGTATCGTGGCTGCAATTTATATTACACAAATTGTTCTAGTGATAGAAGAGTATATTAATATTTTTTTTGCTGGCTCTGCCTTCATTTAATAATTTCTAGTAGACTGGAATTACCTTGGCAGACAAAGCTGTAAATTATGCTACTGCGCTCATGTGGAACAGAATTCATAACGAGATAATGGAACAAATCACAAACTTCACATGGCATGCGTGGATTAATGGAACCTCAGGTTTGAGTGTTTAGCAGGATAGTAGTGCTGCTATCTGAAAATCTGAGGGACCGAAAAGGCGACCAGAGGGGGGTGAATGGGAGCCGATAAAAATTCTTGCAATCGGAAGCTCGGCTTAAGATCCCAAGTGTTCACCCAACCCTAGAGTCCTAGGTGAAGTATAGAGTAGCTATAACGGAGCTACACTAACACAAAACAACCCTAGGAACAAACGAGAATAGTCACGGAAGCAAACACGAAGAACAGCACGAAAAACAGCGCGGAACTGGCACGGTATATAAACACCAGTTGAACCGACGTGTGAAGAAAACCTTCACCGGTTCAACCGACGTCACAGAGCCGGCAGCAAAGAAACAGCACTCACCGGTTAAACCGACGTACGGTTTAAACAGCGTCGGTTCAACTGACGATAGAGCACCGGATGATCCGACAAAATCGAAGCTCAGCGTTGGTGCAGTTGTCCAGAGAAACACTAAAACGAACCTAACATACACCGGTTAAACCGACGTAAGCAAATCTAAAACGCCGGTGCAGTTGTCCAGAGAGGCAACAAAAGGACCCAGCAGAGCACCGGATGAACCGACGTTAAGAAACTCAAATACGCCGGTTAAACTCTCAAAGCAGCACAGCACATAAGTATCACTGGTTGAACCGATGCACGTGGAGCTAATGCACCGGTGCAACCAAGCGAAGAGCAGAAAACCCTAACGTGCGAAAAACCTACTCACCGGTTGAACCGACGCCAATGAGCACAAGCGTCGGTTTAACCGGTGCTCGCAAGAACTCTGTCCAGAAACATTTTTCAGCCTGCGTTCTTCCAAGAACTTGATGATCGAGTGGCCAAATCCAGTGCAAATCTCACCAAATTTTGCAGGCATGATCACAAGGGACTTGTGAACACGTCCACGGAAGGAATCGATGAATTACTCCATGGTTTGGGAGAAATCGATGAAATCCTAAGCAAGATTGGGGTTTTCTCAAGAACTCCAAAACTCCAATTCGAAGGAGCTCGTGAATCCGAGGGTTTTAGGGCTAGGCAAGATGGATTAGGAACACCTCAAGGAGTCACAAAATCGTCAAGAAACAACCCGTCATCTTGAGTTCGAGAATCGACAAAGGAAAATCGAATTTCAATCAAACCAAAGCACAAATCGTATGAGATTGAAATGAATCCAAAACCCCGAAGGGCACAAGGAGGATTGGGCCTCCTTTCCCGGACAATCTCAGTACAAAAATCTCAACTATCCATACCTCTAATCCTAGAGAAGAAGAGAGGAGAGGAGAGGGAGAACACAGAGAGAGGGAGGTGCCAGGAAGGTGATGGTGGCATGTGTTGTCTGTGGCTGGCGCCAGGGGAGAGAGGAGAGGGTGAGGGGTATTTAAGGTGCCCACGCAGGGGTCAAAAATACCCCCGACTCAAACTAGACACTAAAACGCTCATAGGAGCAAAACCGGAAATATGTACACGATCTCATCTGACGGCGGAGTTTCTTTCTTCGACTCGAAGGCTTCTCCGCGATGCCGCCATATCGATGAAGATCCGGTTCACGGTTTTGGGGGGTCCACGAAACCCGAGTAGGTGGCCGGTTTTGAGAAAACCGCCAAAACTCCACGCGCGGAAAGATTCCCGCCTCCACGCCGTGGCCCTAGACGCCGTTCCTGCCTCGGCCTTCTGACGGCTCTAGACGCCGCTCGACGCCCGTCACCTCCTCGCCCGCAGCGAGGCCCTAGACGCCGTCGATGCCCGTCGCCTCCGTCAGTCCCGAGACCGACGCCCGTGCCTCCACGACTTGGCGTCTTCAACCGCCGGCCGCCTCCTTGGTTTTGTGGCGCAAACCAAGAAACCCGTCTTCTGTTGCCGCTTGCGCCCTCGATCCAGGAGTGGACGCCACAGCTGCCGCCCGGCCTGAGCTCCGATCCCGGTTGCCCTTCACTGCCGTCCACCGCACGGTCCATCGGCCACAACACGTCCACGACAGCTCTCCATCGACACTTGATGCCCGTGTACCTGCAATCCAAAGACCAAGCGCACGATCACACCGCACGGTTGACAATTCACTCATCACAAGCAGGATAGAGTACTCAACATTCCTCAATCTCTCCCTTGATGAGTGCATTGTCAACACACCACAAACGAACCAATGATTGAAACAAAAATAGTGAAGAACAAAGAAGCAAGAGAGAACTTGAACAAGTGACAAAAGCTCGAAAGAAGCAAGAACAAGTCACTTGACCAAGCAAAGATCGATTCCCTTAGACAAGGGCAACGGCTCGACGCAATCGATCAAACACAAGCATGACTCCTCAAAGACAAAGGCAGGACTCGACACAGTCATGCCACAAGCGGAGGGAAAACCAGGAGCTAAACAAAGCAGAAACTCCCACTGAAAGCATTTCCCCCTTACCAGTGCAACTCTCACCAAATGTATGCACTCTCAAAGCCCTGTACACAACAAGTTTTTGAAACTCTCAAAAATCAAACAATGTTCCCCCTTGTTCGATCACTAACCTTCTCCCCCTTGTTAGCACATGCACACATCAAGGCTTAGACCTAAAGCTACCCCTGAAACTGAGACTCCCCCTGAACATATGCTATGCAATGAATGCAATGCAGGAGGTGTAAGTGAAAGCATTCAGGGATACAATGATAGGAGCAACAACTAGTCACAAGCACGTGTGCATCCATAAACAAGACCTGCATCTAGCTCAACAGAGTATATCAAATCAGTCTAGAGCTAGGCAAGTTCAGTTTAGGAGAAATAAAAGCATCACCCTTGATCTAGCACTAGCAAGTAGGGAATGAAAGACAGTGCTAATCAAACTCATACAGGTGAGCCAAAAACATCTAAAGCATGTTGTAAACATTGATTTTGCAATCTCATTATATCAAGCAATTTAATGTCAGGGGTTGAAAGCTTGTCATGCTTTACTTAGCAACGAGACCAAGCCTATGCCAAGGGCAATCAGAAGCTTAAGGCACTCGTTTCAGTCATGCACAGCCTTGCCCGGGTTCTCACAAGTGCAAGGTGAGCCGTCCCGAAAGCTCGATCAGTGCGACAAGCAATCCCACCTGGATCTTTCCATTCCATTTCAAATACAATTCAAGCAATTTCATCAATTTTAGATCATGTCAAGTATGAATTGCTGAACGAAATGCTATACTAGCATGAATGAGATAGAAAAGCATATCAATCACGCCCTAACATGCTAGTAGCCAAGACAGGGTGACCATGTTTTCAAATTTTCAAATCAAAATAGCTTAACTCAGATGAAGTCATATACACAGTGGAGCAAGCTATACATGATCACATTTATAAACTCACACTAGCAAGCACTAGGAGATCATAGCAATATATACAAGAATGCTAGTGCAAGTGAAGCAATGCAAAATGCATAAATGTACAACGCATATGCACAATGCAACTACCAAATCTAGAAAACAAAGAGAAGATCAAACAGAACCTACAAAACTAACCAAATAAAAGTCAGCGATCAAAAGGGGTAACAAACACCAAGCTCCCCTCGAAAGCGAGCAAAGGTGTCCTGCTCAAGTGGTTTGGTGAGGATATCTGCGGTTTGCCTCTCTGAATGAACATGGATCAAGTCTATGTGACCTCTCTCATGGTTATCTCGCAGGAAATGGAACCGGATATCTATGTGTTTGGTTCTGGAGTGTAGGACAGGGTTCTTTGCAATGCTAATAGCGGACATGTTGTCTATAAAAATGGGAACCCTATCATAACTCAGTCCATAATCCTGCAAGGTTTGTTTCATCCAAAGGATCTGCGAGCAACAACTAGCAGCGGCAACATACTCAACTTCTGTGGAAGAAAGCGCTACGCTAGCCTACTTGCGATAGGACCAAGACACCAAAGATGTACCGAGAAATTGACAAGTGCCGGATGTCGACTTGCGATCCAACCGACACTCACCGAAATCGGCATCAAAAAAGCCAACCAAAACCAGAGAAGAATCCACAGAGTACCAAAGTCCAAACTCAGGGGTGAATTTCAGATACATGAAGATGCGTTTCACCACCTGCCTGTGGGAGGTGCGCGGTGAAGCCTGATACCGCGCACAGAGGCCGACGCCGAACTGAATGTCCGGCCGCGTCGCCGTCAGGTACAGGAGAGAGCCGATCATGCTCATGTACTCCTTCTGGTCCACCGCCTCACCGTCCAAGTCCTCATCAAGTGCCGTCGATGTGCTGATCGGAGTCAGCCGAGGAGACAAGTCACTCATGTCGAACTTCCGCAGCAA
Organism: Panicum virgatum; assembly: GCF_016808335.1. Classification (NCBI taxonomy): domain Eukaryota; kingdom Viridiplantae; phylum Streptophyta; class Magnoliopsida; order Poales; family Poaceae; genus Panicum; species Panicum virgatum. Next base: position 8,718,867 of record NC_053150.1, on the reverse strand, counting down.
GTCCTTGGTGTACTTCGCTTGATGAACGAATGTGCCCTGAGGAGTTTGCTTGATCTGCAGCCCGAGGAAGAACTGCAGCTCACCCATCATGCTCATCTCGAACTCCCTGCACATCTGCTCAGAAAACTTGGAGACAAGAGCGTGAGAAGAGCCACCAAAGATAATATCATCCACGTATATCTGAACTAATAGAAAATCAGTGCCAGACCGCATGAGGAACAAAGTTTTATCCACACATCCCATTTTAAAACCCTGAGCCAGCAAAAATATTTTCAGTCTATCATACCAAGCTCTAGGTGCCTGTTTCAAACCATAAAGTGCTTTCTGAAGTTTATAAACACGGTTTGGAAACTTGGGATTTTCGAAACCAAGGGGTTGTTTCACATAAACCTCTTCTTCGATAAAACCATTTAAGAAGTCAGATTTAACGTCCATTGGGAAAACTTTAAAACAATTAGAAGCAGCAAATGAAGAAAAATCTGAATCGCTTCCAAACGAGCAACAGGGGCAAAAGTTTCCTCAAAATCAATTCCTTCTTTTTGGCAAAATCCCTGGGCAACAAGACGAGCCTTGTTTCGAACAACCAACCCATTCTCACCCTGCTTGTTTTTGAAAACCCACTTCGTTCCGATGGGATTACAAGCAGGTGGAGGCTCGACTAAAACCCAAACTTAGTTTCTTTCAAAATTTTCGAGTTCCTCATGCATGGCATTGACCCAATTAGAATCAGAAAGAGCGTGTCCAATATCTTTGGGCTCAAAGGAGGCAACAAACGCTGAATAAGCAAAGCCAGCGATACTTGTTACCTTGGACCGTGTGACTCGCTCATTGAGGTCACCTAGCATCTGTTGAGGTGGATGACAACGATGAATGTGTCACGGTGCTTCCCTTGTTGAAGTCGCCTCATCCTCAACCAAAGCTGGTGCCTCCTCAGGTGCAGCTGGTGAAGGCTGAGTCACCTGCTCGACAGGCCCCCGGGAGGTAGACGTAGTAGGATCGGGGCCGTCGTCATCGTCCGAGCTCGTGGCGGAGGCTGCTTGGTCCACAGCACGTGTGGTAGCCTCAGCATCACCCTCCATAGCTTCTTCCTCCACATCTTCAAAGATGGAGGTGCCGAGCTCATCATCTCCTGCAACTTCAAAGATAGAAGCATTGCACGGTGCAGTCTCGTCGAAAGTGACTTCACAAGTCTCTCTGACGATGTTAGAATCAATAAGCAACACACGGTATGCTCTGGAATGAGATGCATAACTGAGAAAAATGCCGTCAGTCGAGCGAGACTCAAACTTATCAAGATTTCCTTCTTTCAGCACAAAACACCGACAACCGAAAACTCTGAGATGGTCAACACGGGGCGAGCGTCCAAATCGCAACTCATAAGAAGTCTTGTGCATGAAAGCACGCAAGAAAATGCGGTTGGACACATAACAAGCGGTATTGACCTCCTCAGCCCAGTACTTTCGAGGAGTCCTATGCTCGTCGAGCATCGTCCTCGCCATCTCAACCAGCGTCCGATTCTTCCATTCTACAACTCCATTCTGCTGTGGAGTGTAGGGGGAAGAATACTGGTGTTCGAGCCCTTGATCACTGCAAAAGGTGTCAAAATGAGCGTTTTTGAATTCTGTGCCATTATCACTGTGAATCGCTCGCATGGCCTGGGGTAGCTCGTTTTTCAACCTCAAGATCAAGTCTCGAACAAATTCGAAAGCCTCATCCTTGGTTCTCATGAAAAAGACCCAAGAATAACGAGAAAAATCGTCCACGATCACAAGAACGTACAACTTCCCACCAACAGACATCACTCGGGAAGGACCAACAGTGTCCATGTATAGCAACTCTCCAGGGTGAGCGGTCATCACCTGATTAACAGACGGATGAGAAGCGGCAATCATCTTCTCGTGATGACACGGATGGCAAACAAGGTCCTTTTCAAACTTCAATTTGGGCAATCCTCGGATTAGGTCAAGTGAGCTAAGTCTGGACAACAAGTCGAAGCTCAAATGTCCAAGTCTCCTATGCCACTTCCACAGATCAGAAGAAGGACCAGCCAACAAGCAACGAGAAGGGCCAAAAGGAGTTCCAGAGAAATCGACCAAGAAAACTCGGTCACGAGGAACGATCCGGCAAACCAGGTCTCCTCTGGAATCCAAAACCCGAGAACAACCCTCCTTGAAGCGAATTTCAAACCCATTATCAAGAAGTTGTGAAACAGAGAGCAAATTAAAGCCAAGATTCGATACCAAAGCAACCTCTCTCAGGGTGAAGCGATCAGAAACTCGAACAACGCCAACACCACATACCTTGCCCTTACCATTATCCCCAAATATGATGTATTCTTTGTGGCGCATTGGGGTGAGGCTGCAGAACCATTTGTCATTCCCGGTCATATGGCGCGAACAACCGGAGTCAATGATCCACCTGTTCTCCAAGCCTCCAACCTGCACATCAATAGTGAGACAAAGGGTGAGCAAATGTCTCAACACTGGGGTTAGCAAAGTGTGAAGCAAACCAGTGTCGAGCCATTTGCTCTACAGAAGGGTTAGCAAAATCAGTCAAAGCGTATCCCCTGTCCCGTATACCGCTAGGCTGACGACCACCACCACGAGGAAAGCGTGGTGCATCGTAACCTCCTCCAAAGCCTCGGTCCCGTGGTCCATAGCCGTACTGAGGATGACCAGGAGCACAACCGGCAAAGCGACCACCCGCTGGAGCACGGTAACCATCACCGTCTCCCTGTCCACCACTGTTGGCGCTCCTTAAGTACCCCTTTTATCCCTTGTTTATCCTTGATAATGGCATGAATTCAATATCAAAATCACTAACTGTCCTAACCCCGGCCTAATTATTGGTCATTTTCACATATGCACATATATTTTGGAGGAACTTCATTTTTGCAGGTTTTTGGCCTATTTTGGAGCATGAAATGACGAGGCCCGTGATCGAGCGCTAACACGGAGAAAGACGAAGGCCAAAGCCCAAAGGAAGGACCAAAGCCCATGTTGATTCGAAGCACATTCATGCACATCCATCCTCCAAGAGAGCCCAAAGGACCAAGCCCACAAAGATGAGATCAAGATACTTCGGGATTAAGCAAAGCAAATGAAGATTTAAGGAAGGATTCCCTATCCTATCCTTTCGTCGAAGATATCTCCAAGATAACAACATCCAAAGGGGTGCAATCGTGAAGGACAGAAACTCTAGAAGATGCGAGGAGTCTACATGCCAAAGATGAGACCGAGGCGGGCCCGAAAAGGGGTAGGCCGGCCAGCCTAGGCCCATGGGGCCGGCTGGCCCAGCCCTTTTCTGAGGCGGTTTGGCCTCCCCTTCGACCGGTGGCTTCCTTGCCTTATAAATAGCTCGCACCTTATTCAACTCGAGGCATCCATCCACCCATAACTCGACGAAAACCTAGGGTCAAGACCGGAGGGAGACGACGGCCGCCTCAAGTCTTTGAAGTTGTCTAGGAGATGGCTTAGGCCGATCCTAGTCGCCGTGGCCTCCCTGCGTGGTTGTGCCATGGCGGAGTTCAAGAGCTAGTTGGATTCATCGATGGTGTGCACATGGCGGTGATGATCCAAACGAATCTATTATGTGAGTAATGATAATCATGTCTTCCGAATCTATTAGCGATCATGTTCTCCTCTTTCGATTTCGTTCTTCTCTTTGGGTTTGCTTCATCTTAGATCTATTATCGAGATAAATCGCTTAGCATGATCTTGTAGTCATGGTGGCTAGAGGTTCATGGCGGAACTACCAAAGGGGGTTCGACTTGCTTCAGGGTATCCCGTTGAAAGGGGTGGCTTCGTGACAGGCCGTTGCCACTTAGTAGGTTGGGTATCGAGGGATCGGATTGGAGATTTTGAGTTTAAAGATGCTTTTGATTGAGATGCATGATTTATCCGCTCGTTAGCTTGAACTACAACTAGATGACGATAGGCCTAGTCATATCTTTGGTTTTGCTATGATTAAGCCTATGTTCATGGATGAGATCAACCTTTACATATCACTCATATCTATTAAAGGTTTACCCTTTATATGCAATCAATGCTTCATGTTAGGATAGATCCATTAGATTAGATGGAAAACCTTAGGTAGTTCTTTGTCGATCCACGGATTGATAAACCTTGGGGGAATACTCTAAGGGAAAAGCTACACGAACCGTGCGCTTGCGGTATACAAATCGGGGCGCTAAGGAGCGTCAACAACCACCTACGGCGCCGTTGCCGGGGATCGGCAACACGAACCCTAGGGCGATCTATCTAGTTTTTGGACTAACCCTAATTTTATTATTGCATATATCCTGTGTTTCTTGTTTGTGTCCATGAATGCAGGTAAAACCCTAGACACAAACCGATTGAGAAGTTCTCAACGTCCGTACTTTGACAAGTTCAATCTCACTCAAGCAAGTTGATGGCTACGTAAAGACCCGCTCTTTAGTGGTAGGTGCTAACTTTTGTTAGTGGCCCAGCATCCGCTATCGAGTCCCCACTCCCCAAAGCAAAAGATGATAAATAAGGTATGCCGCTGTGTCAATTGATTTTAAAGACTAATGTTTTTGGGAAAAATTGTTTGTTCAAGCAATAGGTATGAAGCATGCCCGCGAAGAAAATTGTGCGATCGGATCATCATCATCTCCAAAGTGTTACTGTTGTAATGAGTTTTTCGTCCAAGATCAGAGAAGTACCATGAGAAAATAATAGATTATTTTGAAGCTCCATCAAGTCTACTTTCCAACGCATCAAGAATCGTGAATTTTGGAGATCGGTGTGAAGAGTTATGGTAAAATCTTTCAATGCTGCGCGTTCTGAAATGTCTCGGGACAGAGCGTAGTGCCGGAGTAAAATGACCATAACTTCTTCATCCGGAGTCTGTTTGGGATCAATGACCACTCGTTGAAAAGTTAATTTCATAAGGCTTTCCATGGAGTAGAATTTTGGTACATGTTCTGTGCAGGATGATCAAGGAATTCAATGAAGAAGAGGCAGCAACAAACAATGGAGAAAGTGATGACGATGTCGCAAGATGTTTGGAGAACCTTGTGCACAAAAGTTGATGATTTGAAGTTGACCAACACTAGAGGCAACAATATTAGAGGAACCATGATGCCACCCATCTTCTCCATGGGATGCTCAAGAAGCTTCTAGTCGAGTGCAATCAAAGAAAGAGACCGCTCCGATCATCGACACAAAGCACGGGAGCCTCCTTCGATCCCGACACCTTAGGCAAAGCAAGAACCATGGAGACAGACCATTGGTGCCATGCTACTCGCTGGTGAATCAATGGTGATGACCTTGAAGCCAAGGATGCACAACAAGATGCTCCGAAGACCACAAGATCAAGATCATCGACATCTTCGGATCGATTCGTAAGAAGTCATTGTTATCATCAATATTATGCTCAACCTCAGAAGCAAATAGCAGCATATTTTTAGATATTCAAAAGCACCACGAAGTTCCCGTCCCAACGAATCAAGAACCAAGTCAATCGGAGATTCCTACAAGCGGGTATGGCCAAAACATTGAAGGTTGTGCACTCTGAAAATTTCTGGACAGCACGCAGCGCCAAAAGTGAAACGGGCATAACTCCCTCGTTCGGACTCCGTTTAAAGCGAATGACCACTCGTTGGAAAAGGTAATTTCATAAAAATTTCAATAGATCTATATTTTGGTATATGTTCTTTTGAGTATACAGGAGAGATTCCATAAAGAAGAGGCAGGAGCAACGCGATGAGAACAAGATAGAAAAGATGACGATGACAACAATGAAGGCGAGCTTGGGCGATGTTTTCATCAAGCGTACATGATAAAATTCAGAGGCTTGGAGCAGAGGAAGAACCCCAATGACATTGGCAAATGAAGGCACAAGCGGTCGACCTTCGACAAACAAGGATGTTGCAAACAAACCACGACGGATTACAAGAGCGCAACATTCAACACATGGAGACGTGGGAATCAAATCACGACAGACCACGAGGAGTGCATCAAGATGACATCTCGCACAAAGCACCACGACTCCAATGAGTATGAAAAAGCTCCGAGGCTAAGGTATACAGTGAATTCTCAAGCTTCTATTGGTTTTGTTGATAATCGTTAAAAATCTCATGCTCGAACCAATAGTCGGAATGAAAGTTTAAATTATATGCCTTGTTCTTTTCATGATGATAGGCTAGAGTTTCTTGAGAAGGTTGATTTCATGCTTAAAGAACCTCTGCCTAATAATGAGCTCCGCGCTATGCAAGAAACACATGCTGCATTTAATTACACCATGCCTTGTTGATGAAATTTAATTGAGGATGTGATTATGTTGCATATGTTTACAAATAATTGCAAATCTCGATCTTGCTTTGCGCTTGGTCAATCTCATGACCCTAAAAGAGCACATGTCGGGAGAAGCCCCGAATTTCACTAACCATACAGGACATGAAACTCAAATGATGAGGAGGGAAACTGTGCCCAAAATTTTGAACACCATCATCAACATCTTCAAGTTTCAAGAACGAACGTCGCTAAGCTTCATCAATTTTGTGCACAAGTCCAGAGATTTACAATGTAAGAAAGTTGAATATTCAGATCTCCATCAAGTCCTCGGTTCAACGCATCCATGATCGATACAATTGAAGACCCACGGGAGGAGCTATGTCTCAAACATCGGAGATGCACGTGCTGAAATCAGCACGGGGCAGATTGCAGTGACGGGGAAAAAGGGGCATAACTCCCTCAATTGGAATGCGTTTTGGGCAAATGAAGACTTGTTGGAAAGAAGATTCCGTGCACCTTGCATTGGATCAATTGTTTGGGCAATTTCCAATCTGGACAGAGAGGAAAATCCGTGAAAAGAAAGGTAGCGATGAAGGACAACAAAGGAGGTGACGATGATGTGAGAGATGATTGGGAAAGTTTTCCATTAAGCGTGATTGATCATGTCCAACATGGGAAGTGGAATAAGAGATGCATGGAACACCTTCACCTCTTGCATGAAGGACCATGGCTTCGCATCAATGAGAAGGTATGTAAGAAAGTCGAGCTCTATGACTCTAAATGAAGCGCTTTGCGGGAGGCAACCGGATCTTTTATTTTATATATATTAATATGACCGTCTACATTGCACTATTTAATCGGAATATCAAGTAACATTGTACCATTGCTCTAATAAAAAACACAACTTCATGTTGTTCATTCTAAATGTTATTGAGGGAGCATTTTGTTATTTGATCTTGGGAAACTTGTAGACCTTTTTGTGTGCCTATTGGTGTTTTGAGTCTTTTTCTTTGTGTCTTTTTAGAGAGATTTATGAAGCTTTGCACCACACTTTGATTCTAAACTTGTGGCTAATTAACTTAGGCTAAGTTTTTGTTTTGTTTTAGACCACCTCATCATGTCATATCATTTTATTCACCCACCCCGTGTTGCATTGCATACCATGTTGTTCGTCTCACCCTTGCATTGCATTGCATGTTGCATTTAAAAAAAACCTTTTCTAAAAATATTGACTAGCCTCGCTTTTGAGATCCTAAAACCCTTAGGAAAACCACTCATAGAGCAATCCCAAAACCATAGGGTATGTTTTTCATTCAAAAAAAAATCTAACTTTTGTTTCTCTCTAGTTTTTTAAAAACGAAACCACCTTAGATAGAATTTCTATACCCAACACTCTCTCTTCAAAATTTTTGTTTTAAGCCAAAAATATAGGAAACCCATAAACCTACTTCTAAAACCTTGTTAGCTCGGTCGCTTGGTCCTTTTTCGATAAATAACCTTTTCATTGACAAAAGCCTCACTTCTTATGAAGTGTCGCGAAGGCTTTTTGTCACTCTTAGCAATTGTTTTTAAATAAGCTAGTGGTGGAACAACATCGAAAGGTCCTTTCAACCCTTCTAACACTTGTTTTTGCTAACTTTGCATTTGCACTTTGCATCCATTCCATTATTCATGCACTCATTTTGCTAGCTTGGTCTCAACTTTATTGATGAAAGCTTTCATATCCATGTTAATGCTTCACGTGAGCATTTTCCTTTTTGCAATCTTGTGTAAACATGGTGTTTAGACATGATTGAAGACCATCATCATTTAGTTACCAAGCTATGAGGTTGCATTTGGTTGGTTTATAAGCTTTGCAATGCGCTTTATTTTTTCTTGTGCTATGAAGGCCTATTGATCTTGGAATAGACATGGTGTTTTGACCTTAGTTAAATAAGTCTTTGTGGCTATGGAGAAGTTCGGCAATCTAGTTGTAAACATGGTGTTTAGAACTAGCTGTAAACATTGTCTTTGTTTATATACCTTCCTCTCATTTGCATTTACACTAGCACACACGTACACTCACTAGTTTCGCTAAGCTAACTTTGCCACAAATTGAGATCTTAGGAATGGTAGGTTTGTTGGCATTTGTTTCTACTCCCGACCATCACCCCGGGGGTAGTGTGTGTTTAAAATGTTTTGCAGGCATGAAGAAGTGCTCCCATAAGTTCAAGACCAAAAGAATTTCAATCAAGATCATTAACATCGTCGAAACCCGAGAAGGACACAGCTGTTCTCATCAATTTGAGAACATGTTCAGAGCTGTACAAGAAGCAAAAAATTGATATTCAGAAGCTCCATCAAATTCTCATTCCAACGCATTCAAGATCAATGAATTTGAAGACCCGTACAAGGAGATATGGCAAGAACATTGGACGTTGCGCGTTCTGAAATTCGTCGGGACAGATTGCAGCACTGGGATAAAATGGAAATAACTCTCTTGTTCGGAATCAATTTTGGACAAATAAGGACTCGTTGGAAAGAAAAATTTGTGCACTTCGCAATGGAGCAATGTTTCAGTATATGTTCTGTTCTAGAAATTGAAAGAAAAATTCGTGAAGATGAGGCAGCAATGGGACAACGAGGAATTGAAGGAGGCGACGATGATGAGAAGCAAGGATTGGGACCATGACTTAGTACAAGAAGAAGTTGAAGGAAATTGAGGCAACAAAGGTGAAGACACATTGAAGATAATATTCATATACATGAGGGAAGGACTTCAAGAATTTCAAGATGGTCCATCTTCTCCTCCCACGCCTAGCATCATGCTAAGCATGGGGGAGGATTTCGTGGACAAGGAAGAAAGATCTCATGGAGTAAGATAATCACGGTTGCCACAAGATGCTCATGATTCTTCTTCCATGCTTAGCACAATGCTTAAGTATGGGGGAGGCCGCGCTACACTTCATTACGAGCATCGAGAAGGACGGTAATTCTTCCTCAACTCTCTCTTTTTTTTAATGCTTGTACATATATGCCTTCAACCAAAGATGCAACCTTTGTATATCTCTCCCTATAATAACATGGCTACTAGGAGTACAACCTAGTTTTGTTTTTGTTTTCAATAAGTGTAGGATCACCATCACTTTGTGCTCACCACATTGATACATTTTGGCAATGCCTTATGCTTATGGAAAAATGATGGATGTTGCTGCTTTGTTTTATCTACGCTATGTTGTATATGACTTGACCATTTGCTCTCAATTAAATAGAATTAAAATGATTAAATGCCGGCTCTTTTATTTGTGGAGGTTAAATGACTAAATTCTAAACCCACATATACTATGTTGCTCTTTGATTTAAGTCTACCGATGACCTTACACCTTGTGATTGCTTAATTTGAAAACTTAATTCCTATGCTATCTACATTTATGAATCTCTTGCAAAGTTCTACCTACCAAAGCCTATACACACATATTCTTTCATGATGAAACCTTTCGATTGCAAACATATATTTTGATGAGTTGGATTAAGATTGATTTCTTTGGTATGAGACTAAGAAGCTGGTCATTCCGTTCTTTTTGTGTAACCTTCTTTTTGCTAGCCTATTTATCCATGCATTGTGAGTTTCTACTTTGGGAATTTTGCAAACCTCGCTGGATATCCACCCTAAACCAAAAATATCTTTTTGTGATTACCTCCTTGACCACAACCCAATTTGAGTATGGATTATCATTTCGATGGAATCAAAAGAATCAAGGGCACCATATAAAGAAAAAATTTGGGAGACAAAGCTCTCCGGAGATTCAAGATGTTCTACGAAAAAGAAGGAGAATTTGAGATACTTACCCTAGCTTGTTGGTTCTCCCACTATTCATACTCGAGGACGAGAATTCGTTCAAACATGGGGGGATGGCTGGGTAAGTATTCTATGTTATCAAAAGTTCTAAGGAGTAAAAAAAAGAAAGAAAGGGAAAAATGAAAAAAAGAGGAGAAAAGAAAAGAAAATGAAAGAAAAAAAGAGAAGAATAAAATGCTCCTTAGTTCTTTTTGGCTTCATTAATTTTCCAAGTTACTTTGAAGAATTATTCCATACTCAAATCTTCCAACCATGTGCAATCCGATAACGAGAACTTCATTTGTGTCTCGGGATCATCCATTTGCCACTTGCACATGTCCACCTATCTAAATGTGTGTGTTTCATCTTTCTCCCTCTCCAACATTATTTTCCAATGGCCTTTTTGACTAGTCTCAGTAAATCCAATAGATCTCTCTCTTAGTTTGACAATATTTCAGATATAATATTTTGCTAGGATTGTTTTTACCTACCAAGCTGCACATAAGCCTTCCACTTTTACATATGAGTAGAATAGGTTGAAGACAATCTAATGTAGGCTTGAGCGACTTGATGAGATGAGTATTTCCATGATCTTTTGCAAGAGAACCTCACTTATGTTTGATATGCATTCTTTTGAAAACTCTTCACGATGAAACAAGGTAAAGGTTTGAAGTTCGCTTAAGTTTGAGAGCATTGCATTTATCTATTATTGTGGCTTGTTCTTTAATTGCTAGTCTATCTTCCATAATGAAAAAGTAGCCGGTCACAACATGAACTTAAATGCTAAATACTTGAGAGAGCAATATGTCTTGTTATGTATGACTAAGTGCAGAGAGGACATTGAGGGGCAACAGCTGATTTCTTTATAAGCAAAGCTCCTGGACTTACTCGAGGACGAGCAAGGTTTAAGCATGGGGGGAATGTTGGCGCTCCTTAAGTACCCCTTTTATCCATTGTTTATCCTTGATAATGGCATGAATTCAATATCAAAATCACTAACTGTCCTAACCCCGGCCTAATTATTGGTCATTTTCACATATGCACATATATTTTGGAGGAACTTCGTTTTTGCAGGTTTTTGGCCTATTTTGGAGCATGAAATGACGAGGCCCATGATCGAACGCTAACACGGAGAAAGACGAAGGCCAAATCCCAAAGGAAGGACCAAAGCCCATGTTGATTCGAAGCACATTCATGCACATCCATCCTCCAAGAGAGACCAAAGGACCAAGCCCACGAAGATGAGATCAATATACTTCGGGATTAAGCAAAGCAAATGAAGATTTAAGAAAGGATTCCCTATCCGATCCTTTCCTCGAAGATCTCCAAGATAACAACGTCCAAAGGGGTGCAATCGTGAAGGACAGAAACTCTAGAAGATGCGAGGAGTCTACACGCCAAAGATGAGACTGAGGCGAGCCTGAAAAGGGGTAGGCCGGCCGGCCTAGGCCCATGGGGCCGGCCGGCCCAGCCCTTTTCTGAGGCGGTTTGGCCTCCCCTTCAACCGGTGGCTTCCTTGGCTTATAAATAGCTTGCACCTTATTCAACTCGAGGCATCCATCCACCCAGAACTCGACGAAAACCTAGGGTCAAGACCGGAGGGAGATGACGGCCGCCGCAAGTCTTCGAAGTTGTCTAGGAGATGGCTTAGGCTGACCCTAGCCGCCGTGGCCTCCCTGCGTGGTTGTGCCATGGCGGAGTTCAAGAGCTAGTTGGATTCATCGATGGTGTGCACATGGCGGTGATGATCCAAACGAATCTATTATGTGAGTAATGATAATCATGTCTTCCGAATCTATTAGCGATCATGTTCTCCTCTTTCGATTTCGTTCTTCTCTTTGGGTTTGCTTCATCTTAGATCTATTATCGAGATAGATCGCTTAGCAAGATCTTGTAGTCATGGTGGCTAGAGGTTCATGGCGGAACTACCAAAGGGGGTTCGACTTGCTTCAGGGTATCCCGTTGAAAGGGGTGGCTTCGTGACAGGCCGTTGCCACTTAGTAGGTTGGGTATCGAGGGATCGGATTGGAGATTTTGAGTTTAAAGATGCTTTTGATTGAGATGCATGATTTATCCGCTCGTTAGCTTGAACTACAACTAGATGACGATAGGCCTAGTCATATCTTTGGTTTTGCTATGATTAAGCCTATGTTCATGGATGAGATCAACCTTTACATATCACTCATATCTATTAAAGGTTTACCCTTTATATGCAATCAATGCTTCATGTTAGGATAGATCCATTAGATTAGATGGAAAACCTTAGGTAGTTCTTTGTCGATCCACGGATTGATAAACCTTGGGGGAATACTCTAAGGGAAAAGCTACACGAACCGTGCGCTTGCGGTATACAAATCGGGGCGCTAAGGAGCGTCAACAACCACCTACACGGCGTGCCCTAGCATCTTGCCTACCACCACGCCGAGGAGGACCATGCACCCGAGCAGAGTACATGTCCAAGTTGCGTCTCTCCTGCTCATGCCTCACAGCCCGCTTCCTCCTGAAGCAAAACTCCTCCAGGTGACCCTCTCTGTCACAGTACTCGTAGTGGTACCTCATCTCTCTCTTGGGAGGTGGAGGCCTAGCCTACGGACGGGGAGGAGCAGCCCCCTTCTTCTGGGTAACCTGGGCTGTGACAGCAGGGAGCGTATCGAGGGGATTCCTCAGCTCATTGGGCTTTGGAACCCAAACTTGCTTCTGTGGAGGTGCTTTTGATGGTTCCTTAAGAACACCATCCACGGGGTCAACAAGTGAAGGCTTTGTGCTCATGCTAGCAATGTTCAGAGCACTTGGAGCTCCAGCAGCCTTGCCGATCTTACCATACAACTTGTCAAAGTCTGACTTCGTGTATGTGTAACCGACCCCAAACCATCACCACGCTTGAACTGCTTGATCATCATGCCCAGCTGCGGCTCACTAGCAGAAACCCAACTAAGAATCGCCCTAAGATAGGTATTCTCATTCTCCAAGTTGGCTTTCTCTACCGCAAGATTATCCAAATCAGAGATCAAACCAGGGCAAACATGACAATCAATAGGTGGGCTAGACTCCCCGACCTTAGTCTTCCCCAAAGACTTAATCAAGACCTTAGTCTTCCGACCTAAGCGTGGGACAAAGCTTACAGGCACCAAGTAGAACAGGCCTAGATCTAAGCTCCTCTAGTTCACAAACAACAGTGGCAAACTTAGACTGCAAAGAAGCTAGATCAAACTTAAAGATAGGACACTCATCGCATTCAAGCACATCACTAACAATGGGAGCATCCTTAACCAGTTCAAGCTCATGCTTGGCCTTGGCTAGCTCGTGAGACACATTAGAAAGCGAGGTCTTGGCAACATCCAAGTTCGCGATGTTCTCATCATGCTTGGCACGGAGAGCAACAAGAACATTCATGTGAGATATGCAGCCAGTGCACTCATCCTCACAAGATTTCTCCCTAGCACAAGCCAGCTCAGCCCTAAGCTTTCTACGCTCTCTAGCTGCTTCCTTAAGCAGTCTCTTCTGGTTGAAGAGAGCGGCGTACAACTCCCTAACCTCAGTATCAAGGAGGTTGATGGAGGAGTTTACCTCTGAATCACTCTCGGATCTAGGAGAAGGGTCGACGTGCGTCGGTGTAGCATGTTCACCCAAAGACGCACGAGCACCATATGCTTCACCCGCCATGGTGCAGAAGCCCTTGTGCCGACCGGCCGCCAAGCAAAGGCCGATGAAGCCGGTGGCATCCTTGCCCCGCTTCTTCTTCTTCTTGTCGTCATCATCAGAGGGCGGTGAAGAAGAGCGGTCGGTGTCGGAGCTCTTGTTGAGGTCACTGAGCTGCGCCAGGAAGGCCTTCTCCCGCTTCTTAGCCTTGTACTGGAAGCGCTTCTTGAGCGACTCCTTGTCGAAGCGTCCTCCCCGGTCACAATTGTGGTGCTTGTGGCGCCGATGCTCCTTGTTGGAGCCTCCCTCGTCGCGGTCGCGGTGGCGGTAGTAGTCGGGGTTGTTGTTCTGGCCACCGCCGGACTTCTTGGGGCACTCGGCGATGAAGTGGTTCGGATCGCCACAGTGGTAGCACCCGGGGTTCTTCCGCCTCTGCCGGTTGTGGTAGACACGCTGGAACTTGCTGATGAGAAGGCACAAGTCGTTGTCGCCCAGCATCTCTAGCTGCTTATCTGTAACAGAGGGCAGAGTGGCAAGAGAAAAGCCAAGAGCAGAGTTAGCGTTAGAGCTCGATCCACCTGGGCCAGTCACAAGAGCGATGCTCTTGGAAGGAGGGGCACCATTGAGCTTGGCTCGTGTCTGGTTATCCGCCTCCGTGGCCTTGAGCTTGCTGAAAAGCTCATTCACGGTCAGAGTCTCATAGCCTGCAGACTCGATGATCGTGTTCACCTTGAGATGCCACACAGAGCGGTCAAGTGCGTAGAGCAACTTGAGAGCCTTCTCATGCTCTGTGTACTCAAGGGCATCAGCAGATCTGTTCGCATTGACTTTGTTCACAATCGATTGAAACCGACTGAACATGTCGCCAATGCTCTCACCCAGCCCCTGTGTGAAATTCTCATATTCACGCCGGTGAATCTCGAACAGTCTGGCCTTCACCTGAGGTGTGCCCTCGTGGTAGTCCTCAAGGCACGTCCAAACTTTGTGGGCTTCCTGAAAACCCTGGACGCGTGAGAACTCCGCACGAGAAACGCCAGTGAACAAGGCATTGACAGCCTTGGCGTTAGCCTCGTGCTCGAACACCTGAAGAGGTGTGGTCCGAACGGCAAGCACCTCGTAAGCCTGGTTCTTGGTGATCTCCCAAACCTCGGCTCCCATGCTTTGTAAGAAGGCACGCATGCGAACCTTCCAATACGCATAGTCCTCGCCGGAAAACACTGGGATCTTACCAAGACTCGCCATGGTCGCCAAGTGCTTTTCGAACCGGTTAAGGTACTGAAAACCTCAACCAAGCTCTGATACCAATTGAGGGACCGAAAAGGCGACCAAAGGGGGGGTGAATGGGAGCCGAAAAAAATTCTTGCAATCGGAAGCTCGGCTTAAGATCCCAAGTGTTCACCCAACCCTAGAGTCCTAGGTGAAGTGTAGAGTAGCTATAACGGAGCTACACTAACACAAAACAACCCTAGGAACAAACGAGAACAATCACGGAAGCAAACACGAAGAACAGCACGAAAAACAGCGCGGAACAGGCACGGTATATAAACACCGGTTGAACCGACGTGTGAAGAAAACCTTCACCGGTTCAACCGACGTCACAGAGACGGCAGCAAAGAAACAGCACTCACCGGTTAAACTGACGCTACGGTTTAAACAGCGTCGGTTCAACCGACGATAGAGCACCGGATGATCCGACAAAATCGAAGCTTAGCGTCGGTGCAGTTGTCCAGAGAAACACTAAAACGGACCTAACATGCACCGGTTAAACCGACGTAAGCAAATCTAAAATACCGGTGCAGTTATTCAGAGAGGCAACAAAAGGACCCAGCAGAGCACCGGATGAACCGACGTTAAGAAACTCAAATACGCCGGTTAAACGCTCAAAGCAGCACATCACATAAGTATCACCGGTTGAACCGATGCACGTGGAGCTAATGCACCGGTGCAACCAAGCGAAGAGCAGAAAACCCTAACGTGCGAAAAACCTACTCACCAGTTGAACCGACGCCAATGAGCACAAGCATCGGTTTAACCGGTGCTCGCAAGAACTCTGTCCAGAAACGTTTTTCAGCCCGCATTCTTCCAAGAACTTGATGATCGAGTGGCCAAATCCAGTCCAAATCTCACCAAATTTTGCAGGCATGATCACAAGGGACTTGTGAACACGTCCATAGAAGGAATCGACGAATTACTCCATGGTTTGGGAGAAATCGACGAAATCCTAAGCAAGATTGGGGTTTTCTCAAGAACTACAAAACTCCAATTCGAAACAGCTCGTGAATCCGAGGGTTTTAGGGCTAGGCAAGATGGATTAGGAACACCTCAAGGAGTCACAAAATCGTCAAGAAACAACCCGTCATCTTGAGTTCGAGAATCGACAAAGGAAAATCGAATTTCAATCAAACCAAAGCACAAATCGTATGAGATTGAAATGAATCCAAAACCCTGAAGGGTACAAGGAGGATTGGGCCTCCTTTCCCGGACAATCTCAGTACAAAAATCTCAACTATCCATACCTCTAATCCTAGAGAAGAAGAGAGGAGAGGAGAGGGGGAACACAGAGAGAGGGAGGCGCCAGGAAGGTGATGGTGGCGTGTGTTCTGTCTGTGGCTGGCGCCAGGGGAGAGAGGAGAGGGTGAGGGGTATTTAAGGTGCCCACGCAGGGGTCCAAAATACCCCCGACTCAAACTAGACACTAAAACGCCCGTAGGGGCAAAATAGGAAATATGTACACGATCTCATCCGACGGCGGAGTTTCTTTCTTCCACTCGAAGACTTCTCCGCGATGCCGTCATGTCGATGAAGATCCGGTTCACGGTTTTGGGGGGTCCGTGAAACCCGGGTAGGTGACCGGTTTTGAGAAAACCGGCAAAACTCCACGCGCGGGAAGATTCCCGCCTCCACGCCGTGGCCCTAGACGCCGTTCCCGCCTCGGCCTTCTGACGGCTCTAGACGCCGCCCGACGCCCATCACCTCCTCGCCCGCAGCGAGGCCCTAGACGCCGTCGACGCCCGTCGCCTCCGTCAGTCCCGAGACCGACGCCCGTGCCTCCACGACTTGGCGTCTTCAACCGCCGTCCGCCTCCTTGGTTTTATGGCGCAAACTAAGAAACCCGTCTTCCGTCGCCGCTTGCGCCCTCGATCCAGGAGTGGACGCCACAGCTACCGCCTGGCCCGAGCTCCGATCCCGGTTGCCCTTCACCACCGTCCACCGCACGGTCCATCGGCCACAACACGTCCACAACAGCTCTCCATCGACACTTGACACCCGTGTACCTGCAATCCAAAGACCAAGCGCACGATCACACCGCACGGTTGACAATTCACTCATCACAAGCAGGATAGAGTACTCAACATTCCTCAAAATCTATTATTGGAGCAAATCATTCAGGATGAAAGCCTCATCGAGAAAGTGCCTATAAGGTCAGATAAAGTATGCTCTCGTATGCGGAGCATGCCGATTAGGAAGACTAATTCAGTTTAACTGAAGATTCTAAATTTGCATAGAGGCTGGACTACAGTGTTTTTTGCTGGCATTTTTACGGAGCATCTTAATCCTTGAGGGCTTACACTCCAGCGGAGCAAAGGATATATAACATATTTCCATTAGAGCAAGTCCATTTTCTCCTTGGTAGGCTTTTTTGCCTAGTGTTTGGTAGGCTGTAAATTTTGGTTTGCTTGCAGTCACTGATTTGTTGTAAGTTAATCAAAGCTGATGCTACAAGCCACGAGCGTAGCACAGGAACATAAAAATCTGATCCTGTTTTTGTGTCAGCACAAGGACCAGCGGACGATCCATAAACATAGCAAGATATATTCTGGAAAATATGAACGGCATATATAATGAAGCCCAGCCGTTACTCCAAGCAGATGAATCAATTTTGCAATCAATACAAACCGACCCAAAGCAGAGGATTCAGGGCAGCAGCGTAGAGCAGAAATGGAAGCAGTAACCTCTGTTGCCCGAACCGTTGAAGAACCGTATTTCAACAGCAGGCACTTCAACAGCTAAATGTCTTAATTATTAAAAAAACAGTGAAATGTCTTCACATCCAAGTTCAAAACTTACATGGCACACACACAAGGAAAAGAAAAAATCAAGAGAGATGGACAGAACGGTGACTCTCACTAAATTGTGCAAGTAGTTAACCACCGACAGGAAGCATCATGTCTCTTGCCATCGGGTCTCTTTCCACCGAGAAGCAACATATCACATTGTCCTGGGTACGTCGCCCATGAAGGTAGCACCCACAAGGCCACAACAAACTCCTGCGGAGTTCTAGTTGCCCTCTCGTTGCTGCAGTTCCTTCTCTTGATCAGTTTGCTTCTCTCCTTCCTCTTCACAGGTATCTTCTTCCTCTTTATTATCAGTGTCTTCCTCTCCTTCCTTTGCACTAGCCCGCTCCTCATCATTTGTCATCCTGTTGGAAAAATCATAAGAGAAATGAATATGACCATATGAGTGAGAGGAGGTTGATGGGGAAAACGATCTGACAGTGGACGTCTGATTGGCACCCTCAAGTATGAACTTTGGTTCTATCCATCTCTTCCTGCTTTGCCTGCTCCTCTTCAATTTGCCAAATTTTGTGCCACTCAGTCAATAGACCCCCAGTCCGTTGATTCATTTTCCTCAAACCCTAGAAGAGAATTAAAAAAATGCAACCAAGAGGGTGTCAGAAGTAAGGGATTACGCAATTGAATAACTAAGAATTTGCTAATAAA
Source organism: Panicum virgatum (assembly GCF_016808335.1). NCBI lineage: Eukaryota > Viridiplantae > Streptophyta > Magnoliopsida > Poales > Poaceae > Panicum > Panicum virgatum. The sequence goes on along the minus strand of NC_053150.1, from coordinate 8,700,433 downwards.
TAGTACAAAGAAATATGTGATTGTAGCAGAAACCCAAAGGTTGACGGAAGCATCAATGATGGCAGTTCACGGAAGGGAACTTACACATTCGATCCGTTGACAGCCGTCATCGTCGTGCCATGGTATGAATCTGATAGTAGGATGGTTTGGGATGTGTCATGATGGCACCATTAATTGCACTAGCAACCCATCTGATAGCTTCATCATTCTTATCTTTTGTTGGATCGTAGTTGTTGTCACTTCTGCAGTTGCCATAAATACCTACATCAACCTTGCTGAGAGCGGAGAGGTGCTGGATACTCATATCAGAAGCACCATTCAGGCACTCCCTCTTATGCACACAAAATACGACCTCCAGGTGCTCAAGCTTTGGCATTGATCCCACTTGAAACTCCAGCGCGGTCCCACAACAACCAATATCCAGGGAGAAATATTTCAAACTTCTGAATCCATTTCTACCATGGACAGTGATCCTTCCGTTGGTGCCTCCGACAGTAGCTAGCTCGAGAAAAATTAAACTGGGTATCGCTCCAAGGATCTCAACATCCCCTGGTCTCAAACAGATGACACTATCCAGTTTTAGAACCACGAGATTTCCAAGCGATGCCATCCAATTTGGCACCTTATAGATGAGACAGGATTTTATGCAGAGCTTCCGGAGGCTACAGGGAGCAGCAGGATGCCATGAATCCAGCGGCATTGGGTATATGTTGTACACAGAGGAGTCCGTGATATATAGATTATAAAGGTTGCATGAAGATAATAAGGTTCCCACATAACTGTGACACCCCTCAGCTTGCCTTTGTCCTTCTGAGTCTTCGAGTGAATCAAAATCCAATTTAATTTTTAATGTCCTCAGCTTGGTTAGTTTATTGAATTCTTGTAGAGACTTCCCTTGTTCGTAGGATTTGAGTCCATACTTCAGCATCTCTTCTAAGCTGTGCATCTGCCCAATCACTCCATCTGGAAATCTATTGTCCGAGTCAACATACAAATGTGCCAGTCGTTGTAGTTTGGTGATAGTGGATGGAAGCTCTTTAACCCTGGTACCTCGTACATCCAGGGTTTGCAGATATTGCAGTTCTCCTATTTTCTCTGGCAGCTTAGTTATTGGATATGAGGAGAGACGCAAGTACTTGAGATGAAACAGAGTTTCAATACTTGCAAGATGATGGTCTTCTATGCCCCTGCAACCTCCAAGATCCAACACCCGAAGAGCAGTGGAAGGTAACAAAGTGATTTTCATGGGCTGCCCAAATAAAGTAACTGATCAAATGTGAGACAACATCGGGTCTTCCCATATGGTAACATTTTCTTCAGTGTGGTTGATGACACAAATCCTGCGAACCTTGTATTCTGAAGTGTGTACATGCTCTGCACCGTTTGATAGAGTTACAAAATTCTCTTCAGCAGCCTTGCACTTGATGTAGTCAAGAATGATGTCATGAACTCGGCATGCCTTTGCCTGCCCATACTTTACATCAACAGGTTGTATCATGCTTCTATTGATGAGATCATTAAAATAATACTCACCAATTTCATATTTCGTTCACCCTTCTTCCTCATGAATGAACCCTTCTGCAATCCATCTATTGATCAAACATTGTTTCTTGATCTCATAATCTTCTGGGAACACACTCAAGTACAACAAACAAGTTCTTAAATGATGAGGAATATCATAGTAACTCATAGATAATATAGCTGTCATCTTCTCGGCACCAGTATTTTTTGCAAGTGTGGATCCAATATCATGCAACACCCTGTCCCATTCACATTTTGCATGCTTATCAGTTAACATGCTAGATATAGTAATAATCGCCAGTGGCAAACCATCACATTTTCTTAATATCTCATCTGGAACACTGCCCAAGTGAGTACAGCTCAAGTTTTCAGAACCAAATGCTCTTTTCAAAAGTAACCTTTTGGAGTCCTCAAAACTGAGAGATTTCATTTGGTAAACATCACCAGCTTGGAAAGACAAGCATGATGCAACAGCAGCGATATGTGTCGTAGTGATCACTCTGCTGTCATATTTTTTATTTAGTAATGCAAGCTTTATGGTCTCCCATGGGCTTTCATCCCATATATCACCAATTACAATAAGTTACCGGCAAACGATTTTTAACAACAAAACAATTAGAGCTAAAACGTGCAAAGGATATAATTGTATTTGTCAATAATATTATCAAATCTGGCTAGCTAAGAAAATGCTCAGAGGTTCACGTGCATGATGATAGGAACCGGTAATAAGTAGTTGCATAGTAGTATACACTCCCCCACTCCAAAATGTAAGATGTTTTAGTATAGTTATAATTTAATGACCACTGTATAGAAAAACTTAATTACATCTACCACACTAAATCCACCACTGAATTTTTCTTATACACATATATATGATGTCAAAAAAGTTGCTATGGTTTTTCTGCAAATTTAGTCAAATTTGAAAAAAAATTAACTTAGGAAAAATCTAAAACACCTTATAATTTGGAACCCATGGAGGAGGATGTTACTTTTTATAAATAAAAATTTAAACAATATTCATGCTTGTTAGAGTATATCAGAAATATCTCTATATTGTATCTGTATCCTACCATATCTATATATTCAGCTCCGAGACTTAGGCTAATGATCCATTCAATTACACCAATTCTATCTCTCTACATGGTATCACAAGTTTAGAGTTTGAGATCCTTGGCTACACCTTCCTCCGTGTCTCGCCACGCCCCTCTCCTAAGGAGACAAGCTTTCCAATGGCACCGGTCCCACCTCATTACGAGGTCTGAGTCATCGGGAATCATCAAAACAATTGGACATACAGAATCTGTCAGGGTTTTGCGTCACTGTCTTTTGGGCCGCTGGCCCGTGTATCGTTTGGAGCCCATGTTGGGGGGCGCCCCAGCCTAGTTTTCCCAACCCTAGCTCGTGGCTATAAACTCAGTAGCCGCCGCTTAGAAATCTCAGGTTTTGTTTAGATCAAGTTTTTCCATCGCTGCCTGTGATTTGATTTCATCCGATCGCAGCAGCCGAGCGCCCCCACTTTCCCCCGCCTCCCACAGCTTCGGCGCCCCCTCCAGCGCCTCCACCTCCTCCGCCGCCGTCATCGCCGCTAATCATCTTCGATGTGATCTCCCCCGCCCGGTCCCTGGCCCAGTGGCGTCATCACCACCGGTCTTCCCTTCCACTCCCTCCCCGCTCTTCTAAGGCCGCTAGTGACCCCCCCCCCCCCCCCCGGCAACATGATCCTCTTGAGGTTTGGCCGCTGGAGCTCGCTGGGGAAGATGCACAGTGCGTGTGTGACATAGCAAGCTCTAATCGCATATGCGATGAATAGGTTTCCCCGCTTTTTTTCCACACAATATTGCTCCAAAACATGCGTGATTCATGAACCACGACCCAGGTAGCTTAGTCAATTAGATTCCTTGAGACTTATGCAACCAACAGGACAACGAGACATACGTGATGAGTTGTTCAATCTCAAATCCCACGACCTGTATTCGACACATTATAGGGAATAGCGTGTGCGTGTTGTGCTCGTAAGGCTGTGTGTTGTGCTCATAAGGGTAAATGTGTGTGAGCGTGTGACACAAAACCATAGCTTCATATCGTGTAAAACAAAGCAACATAGCGTGTGACTTTGTAATGAGCAAACAGAAAAAGAAGAAAATATGTTTGGGAGGCGTGCTGATTATTAGTAATTAACGGACCAGTACATACGTTTTTTTATGAGTAAAATGCATCAGAAGTGCACCAATTTATAAGGGTGTGTTATTTAGGTCCACAAACTCTAAAAGTGCATTTTTAGATCCATCAATTTAAAATTTGTGTCACTTAGATCCATAAACTATGAAAGTGCATTTTTTAGGTCCATAAACTTGTAATTTATGTCACTTAGGTCCATAAACTCCGAAAGTGCTTTTTTGGGTTAATGAACTTCATCAATGAGCAATCGTGTGGCTATAGCCCCTTAAAGGTCACCCCGATATAGCTGTCCATGAATATCTTTCAATCCCTCACCGAGAACCACTCTGGTTTGACCCAAATTAAACTTCATCATAAGATTTTTCACCACAACACCTTGCACCACCATATCCGGCCACCCACACCACGGAGGATATAATATCCCCTACCATAGTACACATGTTGTTGAGTCCCTCTATAACCTCCTCCATCTTTCCAAAGCAATACTCCATACTCTCCACCCATATTACGGGGTTATATCTGGATCTAAGCTCCAGAACTCACCAATGGCAGTCCGGAAGCCCTCTTTGGATCCCAATACATGTCAATAACCTCCAAAATAAGTCTTTCATCCCCCTCTCCCCTCCCTATGCACTTGATTTGAAATTGGGGCTCAAATTTCACCATTCGAAACTCCAGCAATGTGTGGAAACCGTGTAGATTCATGTTGGAGTCATATCAGTGCATGAAGGCTAGGTAGAGGGGTATGGACTTAGGTGACACAAATTACAAATTTATGGACTTAGGAATGAAATTTCGGAGTTCGTGGACCTAAGTGACAAAAATTACAAGTTTATGACACAGAAATATAATTTTGAAGTAGAGGGACCTAAGTGACACATTCCTACAAGTTGATGGACCTCTGATGCATTTTACTATTTTTTTATTTTAATCAGGAATTAGACCTTGCAATTCAGTTTCATAGTTGTCAAAAACAATATATTGTCAATACTCAGTATCATAGATGACTGGGCTTACCTTTTATCCTGGAGTTGTTCCCTCAGTTTATCAATGATTTGCTTCTCGTCATCGTCCAATATATTGTTGGTGATACCAACTCCTTTAGCAAGGTCTCTTAATATCTTTTTGACATCAGGATTTCGAGAAACCACAAAAGTTGTGCAGGAAAACTGGCTTTTCACGCTTTGATAGACTTGATTTGCAAGAGTAGTCTTACCAAGACCTCCGCAACCAACAATCGAGAGCACTTTAGGTTCTGATGAGGAGTCTCTCCTTTCCATGGTTAACCACTCAATGATATGCTTCTTAGGACCATCAATTCCGACTAGCTTATCTACCTCCACATAGAGCGCTGACAGCCGAGGGTCAACGGCAGAATAAGTACTAGAGTTGGAAGGGATCTTGTCAGATTTGTACCTATTGCGCCTCTCGCTAGCCTCGATCGCACGTGCCTTGAGTTCTTCGATCTGCTTGTCTATTTGATGGCGTGGCTTCAGCCTCTTCATCTTGTCGAAGATTTGCTTGAAACGATTACCCCCATTAGGCTCGTGGTCAACACGAGCCCTGAAGGCATCGATGCAATCTTCAAAGTCGTAGGCCAGCTCCCGTAGCGTGTCCCTCCAGAGCCGCGTCTCAGGGTCGAGCTGCTCTGAATCTGCGAGCACCTCGAGGGTGGAACTTGCGGCAGTCAGCTCAGCTTCCAAGAACTTGATGTGCAGGGCCGTACCGGCAAATCCGGAGGCCCTGTGCGAAACAATGCACTGGGCCCTAGTGGCCTAGTGCAGAATCGCGAATGGCAAGTAATAGTAGCTGGCAAGCGCGATGTACTGTGTGAAAGCGCAAATAATAGAAGTCCTACGTGTGACTGACAGTCAAATCATCACACAAGGCCTAATAACTATTTTTTATTCTAGAATTTTTATGGTTGCTGCAACAATTATTATTGTTTGCGCAAGAAAAAAAATTATTACGGAACAAAAGAAATTTATTCTAGCAACAAAACACAGTGGCCTGGTTTATTGGGCCGACTTTAGACCCAAAACATGGAATTCTGAAGAGGTTGGGGTGCTGTGACAGGTCCACTCGAGGTCACACGCGTGACCCCGAGCAGCACCCGTGCAAAAGAAGCGGCAAGCGATACGCCTACGATGATTCATCTTCCAGGAGCAATTTGGGCCACGTTTTGCCACAAATTTGGCCAACAATCAACTAAATTAAATTCTCTATATAATTATACTTAATGTATACCTAGTATTTTAGGGGCCCTTCGAATTTGGAGGCCCTGTGCGGTCGCACAGCCCGCACGGGGCTAAATACGGGCCTGTTGATGTGCTTGCGCACACCTTTGAGCCTGGAATACTCCTCTTCCAGCAGCTTGTTGATCTTGGACAGGAGGGGCTTCATCACCCCCGTGGTAACACTCACAAGAGCAGTAGTAGCAGCCATTTTTGCTCATCTGTGGGCTTTGTGGAATGAGTTGTTCTGTGCGAGGAGGTCTGCTCGGCCAGTTCATGTATTAAGAGAGAACCTCGTTGCCAGCAATGGCTGGTGGATTGATCATTTCATTTTTGTGTCCTTGAGATCCACGCGTAAGAGTTGACAAACACTACTTTAAAATGCTCCAACCACTACATGATGCACACATTTCCATGACTACCTGCAGGAAGAATCCTTTCCTTTCTGAAACCAAGTATTATAAAATTCAGTCAGCTGGCTAAATGGTTGTCCACGTCATAAAAATTCTTTGTGGAAGAGAGAAGGGAGGAGAGAAAATGGAGTGGGCGTGTGACTAGTCGCCCGGCTGAACCAGCGTAACCGAGATAGAGCGCCCACTCCCAGCCTGCTGTGGGCGAAAGCAATGGCGTCGTCTTCCTCGGCGGATCTAATGCTCTGTCCCGCCTCCATCGTGCCCATCCCCATTGCTCCTTCTGCTGAATCGCTCTCTCGCGCACCAAATCAATCTCCCGCTCATCAAATCAAAGGATAATGCTAACTCCTTGCCTGATTCCATCCCCAACCCCCAATCTCCATTCACTTGCTCGATTCCCTGGTCAATCAATTGCAAAGGGAAAAAGTCTACATAACCCCCTCACCTATCGGCAGTTGACTACTTAACACCCCAACCTATAAAACCAGATATTCTACACTCCAAACTTTTCAAAACCGGACAAATAACCCTCTCAAGCGGTTTTGGATAGTGGTTGTCTTTTTTTATTATTATTTTGAATAAATCATCGAAAAATCATAGTAAATCACAGAAAAATCATAAATAAATAAAAAATCCAACATAATTGTATTACATAGTTATAGATTTATTTAGGGTTTATGCTTTTAAAAAATATCATATTATATATTCACTGTGTACTTCTGCTAATGTGGAGTCCAACATAATTGTATTTTCCATTTTATGATTTTTCTATGATTTACAATGATTTTTCGATGATTCATTCGAAATAAATAAAAAAGAAAAAAAAGACAAAACCACTATCCAAAACCGCTTGAGGGGGTTATTTGTCCGGTTTTGGAAAGGTTGGGGTGTAGAATATCTGGTTTTATAGGTTGGGGTGTTAAGTAGTCAACTGGCGATAGGTGAGGGGGTTACTTAGATTTTTTCCAATCGCAAAGCATGCGTTGTGGAGTGAGATCTGACTGACATGGTACTGGTGAGCCCGTCGCAATTCCCTCCTCCTCTTCCTCGAATCTGAACCTTGACATTTGATTTCTTTTAAACTGTTGGAATTTGTGAATGATTTTGGGTTTCATTTAAGATTGCGCCTAGGTGTTCTACGCGAAGTCAACTTCTCCTCGCTTTGCTTGCACATTGCTTGTGTTGATGCCAGAGCTAGAGCATTGTCAATTTTTCAGATTTGTTATTCTTGATTTGAAAGATCTTATTGAAGCATGTGAGATGGATTGTATTTTTGTGTTGGTTGAGATGCAAAATATGTACTCGGCATGGTTGCAAAGGCTAGGCAAGAGTAGTGATGAGGGAGTTTGGAGGAGCGTAACTGGTTGTGTTGTTAAAATACCACAGAGATATACCTCACAACAAATCATGTGCATATATGTCAGACCCGGGACAACGGGACTACTTATAGACATAGAATGTTCTAGAGTAAGGGATAGCTCATGGATGTACCTTACCTCTTTTGTAACTATCCGAATAGGCATAGAACTAGCTGTAGTACAAAGGAAACTACCCGATTGTGTTGTAGTAGGATTCCAACTGTACTCGACTTGGACTTTCCAGGTAACTCTGTCCCCCCGGATATATAAGGGCAGGCAGGGACCCACTCCAAACGATCATCAACACCTAAGGCAATACAAACCACACAGGACGTAGGGTATTACGCAAACTCGCGGCCCGAACCTGTCTAAATCTTTGTGTTCCTTGTACCATCGAGTTCTAAAGCAGTCGATCCCTACCTACAAACCCTACTGCTAAGGGTATCCCTGAGCAGGCTTGGCGGTAAACACCGACAGCTGGCGCGGAAGGTAGGGGATTCGGCGAGTTCACCAACGAATTCGATGGCCGGATCAAGCAATGCCAACAGCGTGCCAGAAGGCACGACTTTCGTGTTCGGTTCCTGGGCTTGCATGGCTGATGAAACGGGAGGCTTTTCCAGCCACCTTGTCATGCCTAACTCGCCTAAATCGAAAACCCGCTACCAACTCGCCGGCATCTGCGAGTCCACGGATCTCGACGAGAAAAGTGCTCCACCCGAACTCGACTCGGACAACCCAGGAAACATGACAACTCAAAACCGAACTCTTGGTTTGGTCAAGTTCGACACAAATTCTGATTCCGAAAAGCCTTACTTTTCCAAAACTCTTGGAAAATACCTGGCTCATCTAAAGACAATCAAACGCCCTAAGATCAAAAACTCAGAACTACTCGCCGGAGTGGATCAAGTTTCACGATCAATAGAGGGCTGTATCAAACTTGCAGAAACCGCTCTTAGCCCATCTGTGCTACAGCAGAACCCTAACGCACTAAACCCGCCGCAAAAGAGGTCGGGCGACATGCTCTCAGGGATCGATCGGGTAAATTCAAAGCTTCCTAACTGCATTAAGGTGGATGAAAGCACTCTGCAAGATAAAAAGCAGAAATCGGGAGGAGGAATCTGTGGGGGAACTGGTGAGACAAACCCCCGGCTTGTTCGGATGGGACCGTCTATCTCTATGATACCTCAGAGCCCTTCACCGAAATCCGCTCACACTCGGACTCTGAAACCAGTCGATTCCAAGTTCGATCAGGACTTTGATCGCTTCATGAACGGTCTCAAGAACTTTGAACCATTTGACGATCTTGAAGAGTGGTCAGACAATGTCAAGCTGTTCATGGACGCCATGGCCAAACCAACCGAGCATGCCGACGCTCTTTGGGAACTGGCCAACCTTAAAAAAGGAAAAGCCAAGGCCCCAGAACAATCCAGCGACTCAATCTATGATAAACCATGGATTAAGGAGCCTGAGGGGCTAACTCCTAATCAATCATGGATACACTGGATGAACGAGAATGCCCTCCGTGAAGAGATGGGCATATCACTTCTCGCTCACCCAAAGCATACATACTCAAAAATCGGTGGGCTAACCGACTCCGAATCCGAGTACTCCTCCGACCCGGAGGAACAACTGGACGACCTAATCCAGTATAGTAAACAAGTCGACTCCAACTCGGCTAAGAACCTCAAGTCTGATCAGGACTCCCTCCTTAACCTGATTATATATGCAACGCCGCAAGGACGGACAGTGCATCTCAGGAAAACACAAGATCCCAACGCCTCCGGCTCACAGCTAGCGGATCTGCCTTACCAACAAAGCACTCCTTTGGACCCGTCCTCAGGCAAACAAGACCAAGAAGTTCAAGACCTTTGCCGTGAAATCCTCATGGTTCGTATCACCGAAGAACCTGAGGGCGATCTCACGGAGCGTCTCAACCTCGACGACTACAATTCTGATGATTTCAACGAGTACCTTTCCGACAGCATGGAAACTACTCCTCCTACAATCACAGAAGCCCAAGTAAGACTGGGCAAATTACCCGAAACCCGAAGCCCGAACCCGAAAAACCCGAGCCCGAACCCGAGAAACTCGAACACTATTTCGGGTAGTAAGTCACGGTACCCGAAATTATTATGGATAATTCGGGTTTAGCATCCCGGTATCCGAAATACTCGAAATTACTTGAGGCCTACCTAATTCTCTAACTTCTTAACAGCCAAACCATCCCACTACCAGTCTACCACCTTGTCCTCCACGGCCCACGAAGCCAAGCATTTTGCCTGCCGTCAGCCCGTCATCCATTCCCATTCCCTCCGTTCACCACCCATCGAAAGGCAAAAATATCTAGCGTGTGTACTTCTCTTCTCCCTCAATCCGTCTCTATTCTCTCACCCTCTCGAACTCTCTGTCTCTCTCTCTCTCCGGCCTCCGCATCCTTCCCCGGCCCTGTGCTGCCCAGCTGCCTCCATGCCGCCACCTCTGAGTGCCTGCTACCTGCGCCCCCGCATGCGCCCTGCCGCATCCTCACGGCCACAGGACCAGGCTATTCCGCTGTTGTGACGCACGCCGTGCCCCCAAGCTGGAGATCCGGAGCTCGGCAACTCAATGCGGTGCCCCAAGTTCGTTGCCTCTCCAAGCCATCTCCTCGTCACACACTCGAGCTCACCCTCGTCTGTCGGCAGTAATCGCTTGATCTGAGTTTAGTTTATGCAGATCTGTGTGGTGTTTGTCGGGTATTTCGGGCATATCCGAACCTGAACCCGAAATATCGGGTACCCGAATCGTCGGGTATCATTTTCTTTCAACAAATTTCGGGTTTAAGTTTTGAAAACCCGAATTTTAGGAAACCCGAAAAACCCGACCCGAAATTTTCGGGTTACCCGAATGCCCACCCATAAGCCCAAGTAACTACCAAGGAGGATCTACCCGCTCCTCCTCCTCTCCCCGCGGTGACCGTCACCATCCAACTGGACAAAAAGCATAAAGCAGAAGATCTCTATGAATGTCGTCGCCTACTCAACCAGAAGAGGGCGTTCAGGCGTCAGCGCCTCGCCAACACCCTACAAGAACAACAAGGCGATAACTACGACTACTCCAACTGCGACCTCCGTAGCGTGATCAACATTGGGCGCGATGCGCGCAACGTCATCATCTCAAGAAGAAAGGAACGGGAGGAAGTCGAGGCATACAGCCCTTCTTCCAACTTCCGTATTCCGCCAAAGGCTTCCGCATCTTTCAAGAAGTACAAGCCGGCAACCAGCAGTACCCATCCTCAAGGTAAACCACGCACCTAGCATCAAGCTGAGTCATCTCAGAACAGAAACAGGATCAACAAAGTACTGCTACGCAAGTGCTTTATCCACCAAAAGAGTTCTCACACGATCTTCTAGTGTGACTCACTCCGCAAGGCCCTTGGGGCACCTCTCCTGAAGGAGACCCCACCAATAAATCTAGTCGACCTCTGCATCGACTAGCTCTACCCCAAATCTAGTCGACCCCCATATCGACTAGTACTATCTTTGAACAAGTTTTATTCAGTTATATAAACCATTGCTCACGCCCAACGAGCAAGGGGTAGGTCTTAAGAGTCAGAGTCTGTCACTTTACAGTTATTGTAATTTCGACAACTCCTATATCGACTACTTGGCTCTCGCTCACACGACCAATACCCCACCTCGAAAGTCTTACTCAGTACTAGAGCAGCTATCGAGTAGCTTTATGGTTCTCACTCGAGTGCTTTTTTGACATTTACGTCTTAGGCAACCCGACGGGGTTCGTACCTAACAGTTCTGTCCTAAAAGACACTCTAGTCCTCTGGTAGGACACCCTATTCGCCCCGCCCGAGTAGGTTTTGGATACTCTTTTGGCACCTTCATCTTGGGCAACCCGACGGGGTTAGTACCTAACAGACTTGCCCTAAGAGTTTAATCCAGTCCTTGGATAAAAGGACACCTTACTAGCCTCGCTCGAGTAAGTTTTGGATATCTTTCTGACATTTACATCTTGGGCAACCCAACGGGGTTCGTACCTAACAGTTCTGTCTTAAAGATTACTCCAGTTCCTAGTTAAAGGGACACCTTACTCGCCTCTCTCGAGTAAGCTTTGGATATCTTTCTGACATTTATGTCTTGGGCAACCCGACGGGGTTCGTACCTAACAATTCTGTCTTAAAGATTACTCCAATTCCTAGTTAAAGGGACACCTTACTCGCCTCGCTCGAGTAAGTTTTGGATATCCTTTCGACATTTATGTCTTGGGCAACCCGACGGGGTTCGTACCTAACAGTTCTGTCTTAAGGATTACTCCAGTCCTTGGTTAAAGGACACCCTACTCGCTAGCTCGAGTAGGTCTTGGATACTCTTTCGGCACCTTCGTCTTGGACAACTCGACGGGGTTAGTACCTAACAGACTTGCCTAAGAGTTACTCCAGTCCTCAGGTAGGACACCTTACTCGCTCTGCTCGAGTAAGTTTGGGATGTTTCTAGAATATTCATGTCTTGGTTAACTCGACAGAGTTCAATCCTAACAGTCCTATTCCAGAAACCAATCCAATCCATTAAAGGACATACAACTCAATACGACCGAGTAGTTTGGGCCATTTTCGTGAATAGCTGCATACTATTTGGGTAACCAAACAAGGTCTATCCTAAATGGTCAACTACGAAAATCCCTTAAGGAGCACGGGTAAGTTCATGATATTCTAAAATAAGGTGACACAAGTTTCCCGCTTGCTTAGTTTACTATGGGAATCTCCGCTATGGAGTCTTTTTGCCTCAAGTACTTGACAGGTACTACTCGCTTGCTTTAGATACAAAAAGAACTATTGTTTTCCCTTAGTACTCTGAGTAGTTGTCAAGAGCTGACTGTCCTCTTATCTATCAAGAAACCCCTTATACCTCCTAGTTACTCTAAATGAGATCTCCCCCCGATTTGGACAACAAAGTCCACAATAGCTACACGCTAATAAAACATTTCCTTTGAAAAGGAAATCCATACAAAGCTACGGCTTTGAACACCCCCATAGTACTATTCCCACTTGGTTAATCTTGAGGGATTCAATCCTAACCGATTAGCACCATGGTTTCAAAACCTTACAGATTCGATTCTATTCGAGAATGCCTCCCGAGGCACTTACGGATACAATGCATCGTGTCTACTATTATAACTGAGTCGGCGCGATGCCGCCTATACTCAGGACCCTCGAGTGCAGCTACTCGACACAACAAAGGATTCCATAATCCTACCTCCAAGTACTTAACATTACACAATTATCCAACATTTGTTCAACGTACTTCTGGCTCACACGCCAATTCAATTACAAGACAAGCTTAAGGAGACTCTGCCCTACTCAAGGCTTCTACAATCTGATCAGCCACCCCGGAGGTTTCCGCCAAATACTCACGGAACTGATCTTCCGTACAGTCAGCCTTGGCACCTTGTCCAAGGGCGTTCAGACGAGTGGTTGGCCAATACGACTTCACCAGCCCAAGCACGTGACCTACGTACTAACGGGTGATGTCGGAGACAAACCTCTCAAAGGCCCCAGCAACCCTGCGAAGCCTCCCAGCCAGTGTGAGCGATTCATCTCCATCCTCTTGTGGGATATCCATGGCCTCCGCCACCTCCAAGGCGGCATCTTTGACTTCTCTCAGCTCCACGAGTTCTCGCTGCATCGAGTCTCAAGATTCTGACAAAGTCTTGAGTTGTTGCAGCACCGTCGCTGCCTCACGGTCAGAGTCCTCCTTGATCTTCTTAAGCCTCTCTACTTCATCTGTGTTGCGGTACATAAGAATCTTTAAATCCAGTACCAAGCTTTCCTGAATCTCTAAAGATTTGGCACAAGCTGTGTAGTCGATAGAAAGAAAATCTTATAAACACTAAGTAGATCTACTAGTCGAGTGCATATTAAATGCTAACGACTAACCTTTTTTAGATTGGGAAAGCTTCTTCAGCTTCCCTTCAAGAGCAGTCTTCTCAGACGAGAGTGTTTTAACCCTCTCTTTGAGAGCATTTAGCTCTATCTCATCTGGAGACTGGACACTCATTCATCCCAATTCTTCCTGCAAAACAAAAAGATCAGAATACTACTCGATCTACTCCAAAAGTACTCGAAGTATTCGACTACTTACTTCTAGCAGCTTGACAGCTAGCTCCACATTCTCTCTTGGCAAATTGCTTCCCGATGTGACCTGGGAAGCACTCACCACCACCTCTGTAACAGCCCTCTTGGGCACTTCTTCAATTTTTCCTACAGTATTCCCTGTGACTTGGGAATCTAAAGGAAGAAGCTACTTAAATTACAATAAGAGCAAATAAAAGGATACTTTTCCTACAAGGCACTACAAGCTTACCTACAGGGGTCTCCGCAGGCTGTTTATTATCGCCTCCCTCAGGAAGCTTCTCGTCTTCTCCATATTCCGAAAGCTTGCCACCTTCTGGGGTCTCCTCGTTGGCCCTCTCAGAATGGGGTAAAGGAGAATCCAAAAGCATGGATTCGGCCATAGCCTCCGCATCACGAGCACTCATATCGGGAGTACTCGGGGGCATCCCAAGCTCCAGCTGAGAAGCCGAGTGGCTCTCAGCCCCCACGTCCTCTCCCAGGACCGCATCTCTGGAAAGACAAAGTAGTTACAAACTACCAAATTCAAAAGAGATCCTAAATATACAAGTTCTAAAGAACTTACGCAGGTGCTCTTATGGGGGCAAACCCCTTGATACCAAATTTGCGGGCAGGCTTCGTGATCACGGCCAGCTTACCCGCATCGACGGTCTTATTTATATCGGAACTACTCGCTGAAGGAGTAGCCCCGATCCCACTTGACGGGTCCACTGTGGTGGAGGGGACAGTTTGTACCACCGCAGTATCATCCCCAGATGATAAGGTCCGTGGCATCTTAGCCGCCGGACTTAGGAAAGCAAAAACACAAATCAAAACTTGCAAATTGACAACTAGAAAGTACTCGATTGCAAATATAACTAGCTACTCACCTGTCGCTAGTAGTTTTGGAGGAGCTACTACGCTTCCTCGCCGCTGACCGAGTACCCCTTGGGCGCTCGGTCTAGGCATCAACACTTGGAGTGGGGCTGTGCTCCCCATCACTCCTTTCCCTAGACGCTACCTCATCTGCACAACCAGTCTGGACATCAGTACTGCTTATATGAAATCTCATATGAGCATACTAAGATTTGATTAACAGATCGAGGAAATTGGAAGAACAAAAGGGCGAATAAATGCCTGGTAGCGAAGGACTACTCTTAAAGCGATCCACGTCCTCCTACAAAAAGCAAATCCTATCAGATTTACACTATGGTAAAGTACTCGATGTCTACGAATCGACTACTCTTATCAAGTACCTGCTTCGGCGGATTCGCATCAGAAAAAGTGCCAGGAACAACTAGGGATCTATTTACATTCTTCAAAAGTCGTTGTATTCGACTAAAAACTACATCACTCGAGATCTCTTCCTTTGAGTATCTTGACGGATCAGTTGTTCCTTGATACTAGAATCCAAGCGATTCTCGAGCCTGCAATGGCTGGATTCTTCTCTTCATCCAGTCAAAAATGTCTGCTTCCCCAGTCAACATATTTTCCCTAAGAATGGCAATCCGCGCGAGTAGTTCAGGAATTTGACTCTCGTCGACTGGTTTTTTATTCCACTCGGGCCATTGGATTGGAGGGCCGGGAGTAATGGATGGAAAACTTCTCGATTTGTTCTCGACATAGAACCACTTGGGTTTCCATTTGATTACTTTATTACTAAGGTCATAAGGGATATACAATCTATCCTTCCTTTGCCTAAGTTGGAGATCCGCGCCACCTACTACATCTAAGACCAATCTATTGGGCTGTGGTTTCAGATGAAAAAGAAAGCGAAAGAGCTCAAAATGGGGCTCGATGCCCAGAAAAGCTTCGCATAAATGCACAAAGATAGAAATATGGACAAAGGAATTTGGGGTCAGTTGATGCAACTGGATCCTATAGTAGCGCAGGAGTCCAGAAAAGAAAGAAGAGCATGGAAACCCCAATCCTCGTTCCAAGTATGAGGTGAAAGCAACAATTTCTCCCGTATTTTCATATTGATGATCAGAACCCAAGGCAGGACGCCATTGGATAACAGATCTGGGAACCAAAATGTAACACCTCGGGTGTTTACACAGTAATTAAATAGGTGTCTGCACAATAATTGTGTTTGTTGCTATGCATCTTGTGCTTGAAATGCGTAAAAAGGATC
Organism: Panicum virgatum; assembly: GCF_016808335.1. Taxonomy (NCBI): domain Eukaryota; kingdom Viridiplantae; phylum Streptophyta; class Magnoliopsida; order Poales; family Poaceae; genus Panicum; species Panicum virgatum. The sequence goes on along the minus strand of NC_053150.1, from coordinate 8,684,498 downwards.
TTTTTGTAATTATGAAAGGTTATATATGTAATTATGATTTTATGCGAGGTCCTTTATAAAGTTATTTGTGTAATTATAGTTTTAGTGGAGGGTGTTTGTGCAAAATTTCAGTGCATTTAATGCATGGTAGTCATTTTGCTTGTAAGTCTACATTTGAAGTGATTTTGCATTGAAAAAGACAAAATTCCTAGAGTTTAAAATCCCTCTTGTGTTTTCAAATTTAGCTCTCTATCCTTTGGTCAAATAAATTTTTGCACAACATCAAAGTTGTAGCTTTTGAAAAATTGAACAACTTTCATGTTGGGCACTTTTTCATTTGAGCTTTGGTTTAAAAGTTATCGCTGTTTTACAGTGGGGTCCCTGGAACTTTTGGTAATTGCAAAACGAACCTTTTCTTCCACCTCAACCCCCTGCTCTGCTTCTCGCCGCCGGCCACCGACAGCGCCGCCGTGGAGCGCCTTCCCGGCTTTCCCGGCCATTACTTTCGCCGTGCGCTGGCTCCCACGCGTCCCCGGCGAGCTCCTCCCCCTCCTGTTGCCTCGCGCTGGAGCCCCCACCCCTCGCCACGCACCCCCGCCGCGCCCAGAACCTCCCCGGCGGCCGCCACCGCGACGCCGCCGTGGAGAGCCCAAACCAGAGACCCAGCTCTCGATCTTTTGCGCGCCTGAGCACTACAAGAACCCAAGGATTCGATTTCACTCGCTCCTTTGCTCTCTCCTCGCTCCCACGCTGCAGAACACCACCGCCGCCCCGCTTGAACCCCGGCGAGCTCCACCCCGCCGCGGAGCCGCCAACCCAGACCCGCTCCACCCCTACATCCCCCACCATTAGCACCGCCTCGACCTCGCGCAGCTTCCAGGCCATTTTCCCTCACCCGAACACCACCGGAGCCACCCCGCCGCCGTGCTCCGAGCCCGCAAGCCGCCGCTCGCCGTCGACACCCCCTCTCCGACCGCCCTAGCTTCGATTCCAAGCACCCAGAGGTGCGCCTTGAACCCGTGAGGCTCACGCACCCCTCCACCCTCGCCGCCGGTGAGCCCCTCGCCGGGAAACCGCCGGTCAAACCTCGCCTCCCCCCTCTGACCCGACCCGAGGACCTCGGTTGAGAAGCTCAGGGGGTTGTCTGCGATGTCAGTGACTCAGAGGAATAGTGCTCTAAGGACTTGTTTGAAATAGTTTGCTGTGATCTTTGAAATTCAATATCAATTTGTAGAAAATTCATAAAATAGAAAATCTTGATGTTTTGGAATCCTATTGAAGAGATCTATGCATTAGAACCATAATATGTTAGGTTTTAGTTGCAAGTTTTTGCTGTATAAATGGTTTTGTGTCACTAGGTAAATAAATACTAGTTATTTAATCTTTTTCTTATCTGATGCTTGGAAGCTGATATTGCTATGAAATTTTGGTGGTAGTTTACTCATGTAACACTAGATTTTCTATAAAAATTTCATGATCAGTTCTTTGTTGTAGCTATTTATTTGATTTAATCTTTGTTTAATAGACTTTATTCATGGTAAATAGTTTCTGTTCTTAATAAATCATGAAAATATTCCTGAGTGTTCTTCTGGAGTATGTTAGCTTGTCCAGGAAGTTTGAGCCTTAGTTCATGGCTAGATCAGGGGCTAAAATATAAATCTTTCTAATCTGTTGTCTGTTTTATTTATTTTCTCAGATTTATTTCGGTGCAGATAAAATCATGACAAATTCACAGTAGATGGATCTTACCTGTGTAGATCTTCTGTTAAATTTTGAGCTTCTGTTTTGATCTATTTTGATCTGTATAATTCAAGCTTGTACTAGTTGTTGCCGGCATAAATGATTTATTGTGATTAAATGATTACATGTCTTGACATGATTTTCGTAGGGTAGATTACTTTGTTCATGTTCTGTTTAGAGTAATTTTGGTAGAGTTTATTACTGTTTGTACTCTAATTTGTTGATTTATTTACAAACCATGACTTAGTGGTATAGTAAATCACCACCACTCATTTTATGAAGTTAGTTAACTTCTTTTGTGCTGTTGATCATGATGCCTTGTGTAGTTAAATTTGTTATTTAACTACTCTATAAACGATTGCCCATGTTTGTTTATAATGTTGTTCTTGCATTACATATAGATACGACTACTTTGTCAGACGGGACGTACGAGTTGATTCCGGAGTCTGACGGAGGTGATCTCGAAGCTCAAGTAAACACTGCGGAACTAACTGAAGCCCCGGACCAAAGTTCGGAAGAGCCTAGGGCTGAAATAGTTAGCAACTACCGAGAAGGCAAGCCCCGGACATAACCTATACTTCAAATTAATTTCATTTACTGTAATATTTTACTTGTGCATTTACAGTTCATAGGAGTTGAATTGAAACTCTAGATGCATGATCCTAGGAACCTATGTACTGAACACTAGACTTGAGTTCGAATAATGGCTAAGCTTATAGGACCGGTAAAAGTCGAGTGATTGCCTGTCACTCGCGAGCTTTATAGGAATTTCCTGTTTACTTTCTGTTATCAATATAAGGACTACGGACGGGGTTGTGTTCGATATCATGACCTTATGTGATACCCCGTCTGTGTTGATGAACTTGCTAAGGTCGCGGTGTGTGGTAGTGCTGGTTAAGTTTTTGAAAGTACTAGTCACATGCCGTAAATATGGTACGCGGCAAGCCTAGTAGCCGATTGGACCGGGGAGTGGATATACCTGACACTCTCTTTTAGAGATAGGTTTTATTTTATGTTGCGCAACACCACGACTTCTAGGGACAAGGGTGGACCGAGCACGGGTGGACCTTGGAGCCCTGTAGTCGGGGAGAGTGTTCCTATCCACAAGCCGGAAAGAAAGGTCAACGGTTGTTTGGGAATGACCCGACGGTATTCCAGACGTGTGTGCTAGGTTACCCTTGCAAGGTTGAATTTCGATTCAGAATCGTCCGCCTCTCACGATGAAATGAGACTGCTTGATCTCTTTGCCACACAGAGTAATAAGAGCAACAATATTCTTATTAATCTTGATGTTTGCTTAGAAGTTCCACCATGTTTGGTTAGTAGATGCGTACATAGAATGGTTAATCAACTAGAATCTTGAAGCTAAAACTTGAAAGTAAGGACCTACTCTTTATTGCTTTTCAGCAAAGGAAAAACCAGAGCCTTACAAAGCCTTGCATAGTCTAGCTAAGGTGGGCTACTTATACCCGTTGTCGGTTAAGTCTTGCTGAGTATTAGAATACTCAGCCTTGCTGTTGAAACCCTTTTTCAGGTATGAGTTTTGAGGATCAGATCGCTAGCTTAACCTATCCTTGCTCGTTGCCTCCTGGCTGGTCCGTAGAGTGGGATACGTCTTCGGCCGGCAATGACTATGACGAGTGATACCATGCCTGGGCTAGCCTGGTATCCTTTTTGCGACGTGTTGTAGCCGTCGTGTTTTATCTTCCGCTGTTTTAAACTCTGATTCTACACTTATGTTTTTGTATAACTGTATTACTTAAGTTGGTTTTGTAATAATCTTTTGAACTGGTTTGTAATCTTTAATATGCCTGTGTTGTAAATTTGTGGTTGTAATATCTCTGAACTCGCCTTCGTGCGGGGTATGCTTGTTCAATCCGAGAATCGGTGGTTGTATCGGGACGTTACCCGACAGACCAAAAATTGTTCCGTTTGAAGTGCGTTTAAGCTAATGTTGCCTTTATGGTGATGGTTTACGCACTTGAGTCGGGATAATTTAGGCGGTTCTGCCACAGCTGGCATCAGAGCTACAAGCATATACCAGAGGTGTTGGAACCTTAAAAATCGCTTTCCATATAAAATTGGAACCATAAAGAATTTCGGAAAACTACGTTGGATTCGTTAAGAGTTGTGTTTAGAACGTAAAGTCCTAGGGAATTTATGGGAATTACTAGGTGGTTATTTTTGTATGGTTTATGTTATCTGACTTCCAGCACTTTATATTTTGTCAAACCATACTCACAAGCAACTCTTAATTCTTGTAACGACGCACCTACGTGAGGTAAGATGGTAAGGATCCTCAGTCAGCTGAGGGAGTCTGACCTTCCCGTCGGTGATGCGAGCCGAACGCTGCCCTCAAGCAGTGGCTTACTTGAGGTGCTTCCAATATACCGACTATTAGTTGACTATATTGGGAGTAAAGTGTACTCAGTCAGCTGAGGGAGTCTGACCTTCCCGTCGGCGATGCGAACCGAACGCTGCGCTCAAGCAGTGACTTACTTGAGCTGCTGCCAATATACCGATCTCGGTCGACTATATTGGGAGTAAAGGAACTCGTGAATACGCCACTAAGTAGCGTATGTTAACGTTGGCCATACGGCGGAAATTGTATGGCTGCCGCTTCTATAGTGAGCGGTAATGTCTGGGAACGCTTTCATGAGTGCTGGCATGAAAGGTTCATTGGGGTTATATATTTATGTTCTGTCAATCTTATGCAGGTACGCTAACCACGATTCGATAAGATAAGAACGGTTAGAATGTATCGACTAGCTATATAGGGAGAGCCGTATTTATGTATGCCACCGTGCTAACCACGTAAGCCCAACGATAGTTGGCAGTTGTTTATCTTGTGAGGACGGTCAGGACGTGCATGCATATTTGGTTAATGTTTGATTGGTTCATAATAGTTGGAGTTGCTACATGAGCTTGTTAAAGAATTTCTAGTATGAATCCTTATAAGATAAGTGTTAGTGTGCTTAAAACATGAGTGAGTGAAATTTTGATTTTAGGAGCATGCTTGTTAAATGCTTAGACCTTCTTGGTTGAAAAATATGGTTTCAAGTCATGCCTTCCTTCTAAGCCCCATCTTGTTGTTATAAGGATCTTTTCATTCCTTAGAATCTCAAATGATGAACCAGTACCGATTGTGGTTTATTATTCTTTGAGTTTGGAATCATATCATCTTGTGAATTAGAATCACATTTGTTTTACCGCAGTCTTCTTAAAGCTTTATTTGAGAAGTCTTGAGATAATTGTATTACTCACATTTGAATCCTTTTTGATTCAGATGGCGACTTGTTCCCAGATCTTTTGGGATGAGGAGGGAAATGCTCATACCGATTGTCTGTACTGGGAGGGTTTTCCGAGGATTCTTTGGGATTCACTTCGTATCTTCCACTACCCAGATCCACCCCAGTACACGGGACGCCAGTTTTCGGAGGATGGAATTAAGAAGAACAGAGTTAAGATGATCATTCCTCAGCACCCCACCTTGGAGTGGCCACCAATTGAGATTGAGGTGATTGGGTATCGTCTTGTGGATGCGTTTGAGAAAGCAGCTCTCAACGCTATCACCACTTTTTGTGAGCACCATCCCGAGGAGGTAGCAGCATATCCTATTGGTTTGTTTCCAGCAGTCAGTGCTGGCAATGCAGAGTGGCTGTTCAGGGTCACACACTTTGGGCACTTGATTGGTGATGTAGCGGATGAGACTATCGAGGCAGTAGTCAGATATATGAATGCCCAGTCTCACTACCAGATACTTCAGCAGCGACACATGGACCAGGTGATAGACTTGGCCCAGAGTTTTCAGCGAGGCCTTCGTCTGAAGGATATTCAGATTGGGGGACTTCAGGATGCCGTTGCTGGGAGGGACACTGCTATTGCACAGTTTGAGCATCAGGCTATGGAGTATGGTGCTGAGATAGAGCAGCGCAACACAGTTATCGGTTTTCTTCAGGCGCAGGTGAATGAGCTGCAAGCAGATTGGGCTGATGCTTTAGCACATGTTGGTATGCTCCAGGAGCAACTAGATGCCCCAGCTGAGCCGGCAGTAGCAGAGGAGGACCCAGAGGAGATTGAGGGAGTATCTGACTTAGATTCAGAGCACGCACTTGCTGAGCCTAACCCTCAGCCGGACGACTCTTCTTCTGGTAGTGCCTCTTCTGTGGGCAACCTCGACGACTTCTAGGCATCTTAGACTTGTCCTAGATAGTTGTGTTCTCCTGTTGTATCATATGTATATAGGGAAGATGTTATTGTAAAATAGCCTTAGGGAGGAGTACCACTTGCTGTATTATATGTGGTAAGGTTAAGCGATGTTAGGTTGTAAGAACAAGGCTGCTTTGGATGTAATATAAGTAGCGACTACCAGTTTGGAAATCATAATCTTTCTACTTAGCAAATCTCTTTATTTGTGCATCTTCACGCCGTTTGATGAATACAAGAGGTTGCAAATTTTTGTGGCATATGTGCTCATCAAATGTTAGCATGTTGAATCTGTGAGACTAAATTTTAGTCCAACCCCTTCTATGACCTCTGTTGTTTAGCAACATAGTACATGGCGATGAAGAGCGAATTGATAGATTCACCACATCAAGGAGCCACCATACTCTATCTGCCGCAACGAGAGTGCATTAACTCTTGTGCTTATGCCACAAAAGAAATTAAACTTGAAGATATCCCTATCGTGTGGGAGTATGCGGATGTATTTCCAGAGGATTTACCTGGAATGCCTCCTGATAGGGACATCGAGTTTGTTATCGAACTTCAACCCGGTACCGCTCCTATTTCTAAGAGGTCGTACCGAATGCCTCCAAATGAATTAGCAGAATTGAAAGTCCAACTCCAAGACCTTCTTGACAAAGGTTTTATACGTCCAAGTTCTTCACCCTGGGGATGTCCAGCCCTGTTTGTGAAGAAGAAAGACAATAGTTTGCGGCTATGTGTTGATTATCGACCACTCAATGCGGTCACTATTAAAAACAAGTATCCTCTTCCCCGCATTGATATTCTGTTTGATCAGTTAGCTGGAGCTAAGGTTTTCTCTAAGATTGATCTTCGTTCTGGCTACCATCAAATAAAGATCAAGCCTTGTGATATTCCAAAGACTGCTTTCTCTACCAGATATGGACTATATGAATATTTGGTTATGTCTTTTGGTCTTACCAACGCCCCAGCATATTTTATGTACTTGATGAATTCAGTCTTCATGCCGGAGCTGGATAAATTCGTCGTGGTTTTCATTGACGATATCTTGATCTACTCCAAGAATGAAGAAGATCATGCTGAACATTTGCGTATCGTTCTCCAACGATTACGAGATCATCATCTTTATGCCAAATTCTCCAAGTGTGAATTTTGGTTGGACAGTGTGAAATTCTTAGGTCACACTATCTCCAGTGATGGTATATCTGTTGATCCAACTAAAGTACAAGAAGTGATGGATTGGGAATCTCCTATTTCAGTTCATCAAATTCGCAGTTTTCTTGGTTTAGCTGGATATTATCGTCGATTCATTACTGATTTCTCCAGAATAGCCAAGCCTATGACGGAGTTATTGAAGAAGGGAGTGAAGTTTGTTTGGAATGATAAGTGTGAAGAAGCTTTCCAAACTCTCAAAGCAAGATTAACTACCGCTCCAGTATTGTCTACACCGGACAGTACTAAACCTTTTGATGTCTATTGTGATGCATCGGGTACGGGACTTGGTTGTGTGCTTATGCAGGACAACCGGGTTATCTCTTATGCATCAAGAGCTCTCCGGGATCATGAGAAGAATTATCCAACCCATGATCTAGAGTTAGCAGCTGTTATTCACGCTCTTAAGATTTGGAGACATCATCTTATGGGAACTCACTGTAATATTTACACTGACCATAAGAGCCTCAAATATATCTTTACTCAAGCTGATCTCAACATGAGGCAGAGACGCTGGCTAGAGTTAATAAAGGATTATGATCTAGAAGTGCACTATCATCCAGGAAAGGCTAATGTGGTTGCGGATGCACTCAGCCGCAAGTCACAATGCCATTGTCTATCTGTAGAACCATTCAATGAAACTCTAAGCCAGGAAATGATGAAGTTAAACCTAGAAATGGTACCTCAAGGAAGTTTGAACCATATATCCCTTGAGCCTACACTTCATGATAGCATCATCATGGGGCAATTACATGATGAGGGTATCAAGGTCATCAAGGAAAAGTTATCACAAGGGGAAGCAAAGTATAAATGTTTCAGAGTGGATCATAGAGGAGTTTTATGGTTTGAATCTCGACTAGTTGTACCCAAGAATCATGAGCTTAGAAAGCAAATCCTTGATGAAGCACATCTTTCGAAATTTTCGATTCATCCCGGTGGTACCAAGATGTACCATGATCTCAAACAAAATTTCTGGTGGACTCGAATGAAAAGAGAGATCGCCAGATATGTTTCTGAGTGTGATGTCTGTCAAAGAGTTAAAGCTAGTCATTTGAAAGTAGCTGGTACTCTCCAACCTTTATCTATTCCATCCTGGAAATGGGAGGACATCAGTATGGATTTTATCGTTGGTTTACCCACTACTCCTCATAAGCATGATTCTGTTTGGGTAATCGTTGATAGACTCACCAAGACCGCTCATTTTATTCCTGTACACACCACTTATTCTGCCAAGAAGTACGCAGAGATTTATCTCGATCAGATTGTTCGTTTACATGGCATTCCAAAGACGATTATTTCTGATCGTGGGCCTCAGTTTATAGCACGTTTCTGGGAGCAAATGCAGGAATCCCTTGGAACAAAATTGATTCGTAGTTCAGCTTATCATCCACAAACAGATGGGCAAACTGAACGAATCAATCAAATCCTTGAAGACATGTTGAGGGCATGTGTTATTCAATATGGCAAGAATTGGGTTAAGTGCCTAGCACTGGCAGAGTTTTCTTACAATAACAGTTATCAATCCAGCTTGCAAATGGCACCATTTGAAGCATTATATGGTCGAAGGTGTCGAACTCCTTTGAATTGGTCCCAAGCTGGAGAACGCAAAATTTTTGGGCCAGATTTAGTCTCTGAGGCAGAGGAGCAAGTCAGAATTATTCAGGTTAATCTTAAAGCAGCTCAATCAAGACAGAAAAGTTATGCAGACAAAAGAAGAGATCCTTTGCAATTCGAGGTAGGAGACTTTGTATATTTGCGAGTATCTCCTACTAAAGGTGTTCAACGCTTTGGCTTAAAAGGGAAATTAGCACCCCGATATATCGGACCATTTGAAATTATCGAAACTTGTGGACCCGTTGCCTACCGACTTCGTCTTTCATCTCAGTTGGCCGCCGTTCATGATGTCTTCCATGTATCACAACTTCGGAAGTGCACCAGGGTACCTACTGAAATCCTTGAACCACAGGATATCGAGATTGAATCCGATCTATCTTATACGGAGTATCCAATCAAGATTCTTGACACAAAAGAAAGAAGTACTAGAAGGGAGAAAGTTAAAATGTACAAAATCCAGTGGAATCAGCATACTGTAGAAGAAGCTACTTGGGAAACTGAAAATTTTCTCCAAAGAAACTTTCCCGACTTTCTTAGAACCAGTCCAGGTACCAAGTCGTTGCACCCTTTTCTTACTATAATCTCGGGACGAGATTCCTGTTAGGGGGGGAGGCTGTAACACCTCAGGTGTTTACACAGTAATTAAATAGGTGTCTGCACAGTAATTGTGTTTGTTGCTATGCATCTTGTGCTTGAAATGCGTAAAAAGGATCTTTTTGTAATTATGAAAGGTTATATATGTAATTATGATTTTATGCGAGGTCCTTTATAAAGTTATTTGTGTAATTATAGTTTTAGTGGAGGGTGTTTGTGCAAAATTTCAGTGCATTTAATGCATGGTAGTCATTTTGCTTGTAAGTCTACATTTGAAGTGATTTTGCATTGAAAAAGACAAAATTCCTAGAGTTTAAAATCCCTCTTGTGTTTTCAAATTTAGCTCTCTATCCTTTGGTCAAATAAATTTTTGCACAACATCAAAGTTGTAGCTTTTGAAAAATTGAACAACTTTCATGTTGGGCACTTTTTCATTTGAGCTTTGGTTTAAAAGTTATCACTGTTTTACAGTGGGGTCCCTGGAACTTTTGGTAATTGCAAAACGAACCTTTTCTTCCACCTCAACCCCCTGCTCTGCTTCTCGCCGCCGGCCACCGACAGCGCCGCCGTGGAGCGCCTTCCCGGCTTTCCCGGCCATTACTTCGCCGTGCGCTGGCTCCCACGCGTCCCCGGCGAGCTCCTCCCCCTCCTGTTGCCTCGCGCTGGAGCCCCCACCCCTCGCCACGCACCCCCGCCGCGCCCAGAACCTCCCCGGCGGCCGCCACCGCGACGCCGCCGTGGAGAGCCCAAACCAGAGACCCAGCTCTCGATCTTTCGCGCGCCTGAGCACTACAAGAACCCCAGGATTCGATTTCACTCGCTCCTTTGCTCTCTCCTCGCTCCCACTGCTGCAGAACACCACCGCCGCCCCGCTTGAACCCCGGCGAGCTCCACCCCGCCTGCGGAGCCGCCAACCCAGACCCGCTCCACCCCTACATCCCCCACCATTAGCATCGCCTCGACCTCGCGCAGCTTCCAGGCCATTTTCCCTCACCCGAACACCACCGGAGCCACCCCGCCGCCGTGCTCCGAGCCCGCAAGCCGCCGCTCGCCGTCGACACCCCCTCTCCGACCGCCCTAGCTTCGATTCCAAGCACCCAGAGGTGCGCCTTGAACCCGTGAGGCTCACGCACCCCTCCACCCTCGCCGCCGGTGAGCCCCTCGCCGGGAAACCGCCGGTCAAACCTCGCCTCCCCCTCTGACCCGACCCGAGGACCTCGGTTTTGAATTTGAGAAAGCTCAGGGGGTTGTCTGCGATGTCAGTGACTCAGAGGAATAGTGCTCTAAGGACTTGTTTGAAATAGTTTGCTGTGATCTTTGAAATTCAATATCAATTTGTAGAAAATTCGTAAAATAGAAAATCTTGATGTTTTGGAATCCTCTTGAAGAGCTCTATGCAGTAGAACCATAATATGTTAGGTTTTAGTTGCAAGTTTTTGCTGTATAAATGGTTTTGTGTCACTAGGTAAATAAATACTAGTTATTTAATCTTTTTCTTATCTGATGCTTGGAAGCTGATATTGCTATGAAATTTTGGTGGTAGTTTACTCATGTAACACTAGATTTGCTATAAAAATTTCATGATCAGTTCTTTGTTGTAGCTATTTATTTGATTTAATCTTTGTTTAATAGACTTTATTCATGGTAAATAGTTTCTGTTCTTAATAAATCATGAAAATATTCCTGAGTGTTCTTCTGGAGTATGTTAGCTTGTCCAGGAAGTTTGAGCCTTAGTTCATGGCTAGATCAGGGGCTAAAATATAAATCTTGCTAATCTGTTGTCTGTTTTATTTATTTTCTCAGATTTATTTCGGTGCAGATAAAATCATGAAAAATTCACAGTAGATGGATCTTACCTGTGTAGATCTTCTGTTAAATTTTGAGCTTCTGTTTTGATCTATTTTGATCTGTATAATTCAAGCTTGTACTAGTTGTTGCCGGCATAAATGATTTATTGTGATTAAATGATTACATGTCTTGACATGATTTTTGTAGGGTAGATTACTTTGTTCATGTTCTGTTTAGAGTAATTTTGGTAGAGTTTATTACTGTTTGTACTCTAATTTGTTGATTTATTTACAAACCATGACTTAGTGGTATAGTAAATCACCACCACTCATTTTATGAAGTTAGTTAACTTCTTTTGTGCTGTTGATCATGATGCCTTGTGTAGTTAAATTTATTATTTAACTACTCTATAAACGATTGCCCATGTTTGTTTATAATGTTGTTCTTGCATTACATATAGATACGACTACTTTGTCAGACGGGACGTACGAGTTGATTCCGGAGTCTGACGGAGGTGATCTCGAAGCTCAAGTAAACACTGCGGAACTAACTGAAGCCCCGGACCAAAGTTCGGAAGAGCCTAGGGCTGAAATAGTTAGCAACTACCGAGAAGGCAAGCCCCGGACATAACCTATACTTCAAATTAATTTCATTTACTGTAATATTTTACTTGTGCATTTACAGTTCATAGGAGTTGAATTGAAACTCTAGATGCATGATCCTAGGAACCTATGTACTGAACACTAGACTTGAGTTCGAATAATGGCTAAGCTTATAGGACCGGTAAAAGTCGAGTGATTGCCTGTCACTCGCGAGCTTTATAGGAATTTCCTGTTTACTTTCTGTTATCAATATAAGGACTACGGACGGGGTTGTGTTCGATATCATGACCTTATGTGATACCCCGTCTGTGTTGATGAACTTGCTAAGGTCGCGGTGTGTGGTAGTGCTGGTTAAGTTTTTGAAAGTACTAGTCACATGCCGTAAATATGGTACGCGGCAAGCCTAGTAGCCGATTGGACCGGGGAGTGGATATACCTGACACTCTCTTTTAGAGATAGGTTTTATTTTATGTTGCGCAACACCACGACTTCTAGGGACAAGGGTGGACCGAGCACGGGTGGACCTTGGAGCCCTGTAGTCGGGGAGAGTGTTCCTATCCACAAGCCGGAAAGAAAGGTCAACGGTTGTTTGGGAATGACCCGACGGTATTCCAGACGTGTGTGCTAGGTTACCCTTGCAAGGTTGAATTTCGATTCAGAATCGTCCGCCTCTCACGATGAAATGAGACTGCTTGATCTCTTTGCCACACAGAGTAATAAGAGCAACAATATTCTTATTAATCTTGATGTTTGCTTAGAAGTTCCACCATGTTTGGTTAGTAGATGCGTACATAGAATGGTTAATCAACTAGAATCTTGAAGCTAAAACTTGAAAGTAAGGACCTACTCTTTATTGCTTTTCAGCAAAGGAAAAACCAGAGCCTTACAAAGCCTTGCATAGTCTAGCTAAGGTGGGCTACTTATACCCGTTGTCGGTTAAGTCTTGCTGAGTATTAGAATACTCAGCCTTGCTGTTGAAACCCTTTTTCAGGTATGAGTTGAATTTCGATTCAGAATCGTCCGCCTCTCACGATGAATGAGACTGCTTGATCTCTTTGCCACACAGAGTAATAAGAGCAACAATATTCTTATTAATCTTGATGTTTGCTTAGAAGTTCCCCATGTTTGGTTAGTAGATGCGTACATAGAATGGTTAATCAACTAGAATCTTGAAGCTAAAACTTGAAAGTAAGGACCTACTCTTTATTGCTTTTCAGCAAAGGAAAAACCAGAGCCTTACAAAGCCTTGCATAGTCTAGCTAAGGTGGGCTACTTATACCCGTTGTCGGTTAAGTCTTGCTGAGTATTAGAAATACTCAGCCTTGCTGTTGAAACCCTTTTTCAGGTATGAGTTTTGAGGATCAGATCGCTAGCTTAACCTATCCTTGCTCGTTGCCTCCTGGCTGGTCCGTAGAGTGGGATACGTCTTCGGCCGGCAATGACTATGACGAGTGATACCATGCCTGGGCTAGCCTGGTATCCTTTTTGCGACGTGTTGTAGCCGTCGTGTTTTATCTTCCGCTGTTTTAAACTCTGATTCTACACTTATGTTTTTGTATAACTGTATTACTTAAGTTGGTTTTGTAATAATCTTTTGAACTGGTTTGTAATCTTTAATATGCCTGTGTTGTAAATTTGTGGTTGTAATATCTCTGAACTCACCTTCGTGCGGGGTATGCTTGTTCGATCCGAGAATCGGTGGTTGTATCGGGACGTTACCCGACAGACCAAAAATTGTTCCGTTTGAAGTGCGTTTAAGCTAATGTTGCCTTTATGGTGATGGTTTACGCACTTGAGTCGGGATAATTTAGGCGGTTCTGCCACACAAAAGACCCTGCGACACCAGAGAATCTAAGTCATATTGAGAACACTTACTTGTGTTCCAACCCTCATCATGGGTTGGCTCTGCAGCCACACCCTTTCCCTTGGTCACTTTCTTGGGGGCCATCCGGAAATCTACGGATCGCTTCACGCGCATATACTGGCGGAAACCCTAGGGCGAAAGTGGGGAACCAATGAAGAAAGAACTTTGGATCTGGGAGCTCGAAAGCAGAAAGATAGATCTAAAGCAATAAAATCAGGTGGTGGCCGGTGTGGTAAAACTTAAGATACCGCTTCATTTTATAATGGCGGTGGCAACATGGTGAAAACACCCAACAGGCCAACAGTCCGTTGCAAATCACGGAAATAACGGGATTTAAAAGAGACATTTCTTTTTCTGAGATTACATTCTTGAAAAGAAAACACTCACATCCCTAGTCGACTACTCGACACACTTTTCCTTAACTAGGATTACATTCAAACACAAGGATAAGTACTCGACATAGTACAACTACTCGACATTACAATTCGAGTATCTTCTCCTAACTAAACTTTACAATGACTTGGATCTGCATGCCCATCGCCTGGATCTCTTGGAGCTTCTAGTCGATGCCTGTTGCAGCTAGATCGGCCCAAAGCCGTGACAAAGTACAAACTTGTTATACTCATTTCGGGAATAAAGATATTTATATTCAGGGAGATAAGCTACAAGAGTATGGAGGCAGATTACAGCAATCACCTCGCAAGTCCTCTTGTAGTATCTTGCAGAGAAATTTCTTCTTCTCCCTGAACACTTTGTGGCAAGATCAAGCTTCCCCGCCAGAGATGTCAGTTCTTGGGCACCCAGAAATAGGCAACCTCAAAGATGTGACACAACAAGACCCAACCCAACGATCCCAAATCTGCCTCATTGGAAGATGCAAGGACATGATGTCCAACATGGATCCGATGAGAGCTCTAGGGATGCAGGAGAAGGCAGCAGAGACTTCTCTTGTCACTCGCAAGTTCTCTTCTAGCATCTTTTGTTGGAAGGAATTACGTAAAATTCAGGAGGGCGAGAACAAGAACACCAAGGAAAAGCCATGGTAGCTACACTTTGGTACTTCTGGCAAAACCCTCTCCCCTGCCTTTTATAGCCACAAGGAGGCTTGCTGAAGGAGAACCCGTGAATCAACAGTGCACGTTTCACAGACAGCACTCACGGAGGCAGTCAAAGCTGCAATAATGCAGATTCTCCGAACAATAACGTCTCATGTGAGCACTGAATAAAGAGCCGTACATCCCGGGTTTTATTCCTGAAATTATTTCGGGTGCAATCAGTGTGGCGGATCCAATTGTATCATTTTTCTGGGATTTTACCCGAAAAAGAGGTTTTTTCGGATTCCGGATCTGATGAATCCTGCAAATAATCTGAAGGATAAAATCTGATGCCACGACTTTAATCCTTAATTCCAAATCTACGCTCGGGGGCTACTCGCAGCAAAAGTGATTTTGATTTAAGGCTCGGGGCCTGCTGGATATAGGCATCAGAGATGTATTTTTCAATTTTTTTGGAAAATAGTCTGAAGTGACCCTCAGCCTGATTCTGTGATTCAACCTAAGGCTCGGGGGCTACTCCATATGGAGCGCGAGTACTTCGCACACCATATATGATCAAGATTTTGGGGCTTGAGCACCTCACAGCCTCGAAGAAAATGGAAGTACTTGAAGGACTACTCGACGTATCTTTGAAGGACTACTCGACGTATCTGAAGGAAGGACCAGAAGCAACCAGAAAGATGTTCTGACTACTTGAAGTACTTGAAGACGCCCAGCCAAGTACTCGACGCTTGCAGGACTCGGCTACGAAGAGCTCGGGGGCTTGTCAGACCCAGGACAGCGGGACTGCTTATAGACATAGAATATTCTAGAGTAAGGAATAACTCATGGATGTACCTTACCTTTTTTGTAATTACCCGAATAGGCATAGAACTAGATGCAGTACAAAGGAAACTACCCGATTGTGTTGTAGTGGGATTCCAACTGTACTCGGTTAGGACTTTCCATGTAACTCTGTCCCCCCGGATATATAAGGGCGGGCAGGGACCCCCTCCAAATGATCATCAACACCTAAGGCAATACAAACCACACATGATGTAGGGTATTACGTAAACTCGCGGCCCGAACCTGTCTAAATCTTTGTATTCCTTGTACCATCGAGTTCTAGAGCAGTCGATCCCTACCTACAAAACCCTACTGCTAAGGGTATCCCTGAGCAGGCTTGGCGGTAAACACCGTCAATATATACGCATTAAATACATTATCCCACCATATAGCCAATCAAATAGCCAGCCCATTATACTAGTTTCAATTAGACTCAATCACTCATTAATTGTTGGCAATATAACCGAGAGGCATGTGATAAGCAACTATAAACTCACATTTTCGAGCAAAAATAAGGTAAAGAAGATCGATTCCTGCTCCTGTATATCGATATTTAAAGTCAGCCTCAGTAGGGAGGGTCATCACACAAGACTGTAAACTAAATAACCGAGCTGGAGGATTGAGTGGAATTTATGGCACAATTACCTAGATAGAGAACTAGATAACTATGTCACATAGGTTTCATGGTGATGAAACTCTCCTCACATCCCATGAAACTCCATTCTTCTATCTCTTTGCCATGTCAGCAAAATTGATGATATTTAATGCCATGAAACTCTCCATGTAACCCATTGAGACTGGCATTAGGGTGATGACACTCCTCTCACATCCCATGACACTCCCCCTTCTCTCTTATGCCATGTCAGCAAATTTAATGTTTATGACACTCTCATGATAGTTTCACTAAGACTGGCCTCAGTGGGGAGTGTCATTTGCACAGTTATCTAGAGTGTGAACTAGGTAATCGAGCCGGATGAGTGTCATGGTAATGACATCCCTCTCACATTTTATGACACTCTCACTTCTCACTTCTCTCTTCTTCCACATCAGCAAATTTAATGTTCATGATATTCACATGACCTTCCACTGAGATTGGTGTAAGATCAATCTTACTATCAAGCCTTCGCACATAGCATGTCCATTGGCTGACTCATTCAGTTTAGTCAGTCAGGTACTATCATTGCAGTGTTCTTTATTTGGCAACAGCTGTTAGCCTGAAATAAATAAATTCGTCTCGATTTCAAAGATTGAAGTTCTAGTACCTCTCTTCAGCTACCAGTTGTTGATTGGACGAAAGACCATAACGGAAGAAAAAAATAAGCAGAAGAAAAATAATACAGCAACAGCTGAATGTGTCAGGATGAGAACAGGGGAGCTCACCATGTGCGCACGGCCGAGGAATGGCATATTTAATGAAACTAATTTGATGTAGTTCAGTAGGTGTTTGTGTATTTTTTAATAAACACTTAATTAAAAGAAGTCCGACCTAGTGCTCGCAAACATGAGGACTAGGATAGTAGGATGGGTAACCCATAGTTTTCGTGTGCACACTGTATATCGATAAAGTATGGGACTTCTGTAGGAGAAATTACCACAGTGAACGCTGCCAAGTCATATCCGCTGACGGCAAAGCTCTGTGATCACCAAATTATGGGTGTGTTTAGGTCACTTTGTATTTTTAGAAAGAAATTTTCAATATTTGAAATATTAAATATAGACTAATTATAAAACTAATTACTGATCTCATCTGTAAACTACGAGGCGAATCTAATGAGCCTAATTAAATTATTATTAGAGCATATTTATTGTAGCATTACTATAGCAATTGTCTAATCACATCATAATTAGGCTCATTAGATTCGTCTCGCGATTTACAGTCCATTTATGTAATACGATTTATTTTTTGACTACATTTAATACACCATACAAGCAATTTATAAAAATTTTGCATTTTGCGTTTAGGAATCTAAACAAGACCTATATACACTTTCCATCATATGTTGCATGAATTTTGAAGTATAAACCTTTTCGTACTTCAGTCTACATGGCATCAACAGTTAAATTTGTGCCTCTCTTTTGGGCGCGTTTAGTTCCCAAAAATTTTCATCTCGAAATTTGTGCCTCTTTTGGACACGTGTATGATTACTAAATGTAGTTAAACAACAAAAATAATTGCACAGTTTGGATATGCACGGCGAGATGAATCTTTGGAGCCTAATTAGTGCATGATTAGCCATAAGTGCTACAGTAACCCACTTGTGCTAATGATGCGGTCAAAGGCCTCAAAAGATTCGTCTCGCGATTTCCAGGTGAGTTCTGAAATTAGTTTTTTAATTAGTGTCCGAAAAATCCTCCCGATATCTAGCCAAACTATTGATTTGACAACTAAAAATTTTTGGTTCGGGAACTAAACGCGCACTACCCAGAAAGCTTGAGACGATTTAATAGTTGCAAGGACTTTGCAACGGCTACGTAGCTATGTTCACACCAAACTGCTCGGTTCCGAAAACTGAGGCAAAATAATGAGGCTGGGCGAGCACGGAATCAATGTATCACGATTCATGAGGGTCAAAAAAAAAATAGAGACGACAACTGCCCCCTTCGTGTTTTTGCAAAGCTCTAGTCTCAAATCCTCTCTTTACACCATCTGTACACCACATGAACAGTACCACGCCAACTGCGGCATTAGCTATAGCTCACATTCGAATTCAAGTGCGTGTAGATATTGGTGTGATCATCCGGTGATGAACCAGGTGAGCTCTGCGGCAACTTGCTAGGAGAACCAAAAGGTTGGATAGCTGATACTCGCCGTCACCGTGTCGTATATAATCACCTCAGCTCGAGTCCGCTTGACGGTCCTCCGAACTGGACTATGTGATGTGCTCTGTGTGCATTTTCATCAGGTGCTCGGTTAGCTGCTCTTCCAGGTCTTCTTCCTTGCTGCTCCTGCTCACGGTCGTTCTCCCACTGCTCGTGACCATGACCACTACATTTTTGTAGCTTGCAAGCTCATTTGCAACCACCACGTCCATACCATACTTTTTCAGAGCCATCTCCGCCTTCTTTAGAAGAATGTTTGGATCGGTCTCGAGCTGCAGTGTCCAGGTATTAGGAACAATTGGTAAGGTGGATTTGGAGATAGGAAGGCTGAAGAGTTGGTGAAGAAGAAATGTAGAACTAACCTTGAATGATACACAAAATGCTGAAGGAGCCCAATTTTTTCTGAGGATGAAAAGCATCTTAGGGACTTGGTTGAGTTGCATGTTCAAAGGGCCAACTGCTGACTCGATTTTATGTTTAGCCTGTGAAAATATGTGTCAGGGAGGAATAGGAAATGGAACCTTGCAAAGGTGTCAACAATTTGAATATCTAACTGAAAGTTTCATCAACTGTCCTCTCAACAAGCATTAGCGACCAAGTACAAATGCAATGCCATCATAGGCACATAAATCTGCCATCATGACTGCTCCAGCTAGTGTGGGGTGTGCTTGTCGGAGAATAGTCCTCTTCGTGCATGTATCTGTCCAGGTTCAAAGTGTCTAGGTGCAGAGTCTTTAGTTAGCAGATGCAGATCTTCAGCTAGCAGTTAAGACGAATAATAGGCAACTTTTCAAAGTCTCAAGCGATTTTTATAGCAGAAGAATCATATTATGCTTATGTTTCCTGGATTTCAAGTTTCCAAAGTCATGACAGAGTCCTAAAATTTAATGATGAAGCACACTGCAGGACTACACAAATAAGCAAGGACGCAGTTTCTACAGAGCTTTTTCAATAAATAAAAATTGTTTCTGTGAGCCAAGCAGCTTGTTAAACCTTTCGTACAAATGGAGGAAGCAAAATAACATCTATTGCTACCTAAGATGTGCAATGATAACGCCAGTCTATAATCCTAATGGTGTGATCATCTGATGTGCACTGCTGCTTCAGATGTAATCCTGCTGTGCTCCAAGGGCAACCATGAGTGGTTTTCTCGAATATGATAAACACATGAATACATTTTCTGAAGATAGAACCTACCATACTTTCCCATGGAACATAGAAGTCAGAAACTGCAGCAGCAAGAAAGAACATTCCATGGTGCCGCAAGCAATTCATAGAAGTGGCTACCATCTGTAGTAACTGTTTGAAACAGGAAAAGGACAAACATGTTAGATTTAATGTTAGTAAAATATCATGCACACACAGGTAAGCTTTTAATGTCTGAAACAAAATAAGTACAATAACTGCTAACACAAATGACTATTGAGATTGCTTTATCACAAAAATTTACCCAAACTATCTTTTTCCCAGCTTAAACTATGCTCAAATCTTGAACAGTACTCCAACCGATAAACAAGTAGGGTACACAATGTAGTATGGCCAGCAACAGTAGAAATGTGACACGGACACTATATGGACTGGAAACTGACCCTGGTAGGAAACAGGTACTCGAAAATGTAGTATGTACCTGAAGGTATTCGAAAATTGTAGCGAAGGGAAGTTTCAGAAGCAGGCCTTCACCAATCGCCTGAAAACATGAATACAAGACAGCCATGGCACCATATCAACCTGATTTGAAGCTAAAGCATCGGAAGAGAAAGCAGCATGCAGATAGGGGTGCGGTAATACCTTGTGATAATTGCTAATAGCTGCCTTGACCACAGTGGAATGAGATTGGGGAACTGAGACGCATAACAAAGATACAAACAGATGTTTCAATTCACTAGTCGAATACAGAATTCATTTAAAGATTACTTGTAACTACTGTAAAAGAATGAGGTGACAAGGCTGAACATTTATGAAAGGAGATAAACTAAGGGTCTATTTTGATCCACCAGCTAATTGGTAAGTAGCTAATTTTTAGCTGGATGGATCCGAACCGGCTCAGCTAATTCGCAGCTGATTTTTATTTACTATCCAGCTAGCTGGTCCAACCCAGCTAATTCTAGCTAGCCAGCTAATGAACTGGGTGGATCAAACAGACCCTAAGTAGGCAAGTGGCAAAAGCCATACAGTTATGGGGCCAAATTGGTCTGACAAGACAAATTTGGTTCAGTTAGCATGATAGGTCAGTTAGCATGATATACATAATTCAGGAAACAGTCCCCTAACCTTGGATCTCTGAGTCTTCACCAAGCTCAAAAAGATCGAGAAACGAATCCTCTGGAAGAAATCTACAGTAAGGCTGCTTGCTCCCACTGCAAAGAAGTGTCTGTGTCACTCACACTTCCAGACGTTCTGGTGTTCAGAACTGAAATAAGAACAGCCTGCAGCTAGCTACACAATGCCCCATGTCCTAGTGGTAAGTGGTAATGAGAACTTCAAATAACCAGCCTACGAAATCACAAACTAAGTTCCAGGTACCACAGCGACGAAGAGAAATTGTTAAGACTAGAAGTGCTCACCGGCGATAGATGAAGATGACAGCATAGCCCGCCTTGAGAAAATACCTGAATTTTACCACAGACAGTTGTGAACAACAAGCAGGGCGGTGACATAAAAGGAATAGGGCGAGGTATGTCGGCGTACTCGGTGGCGGCCGCCCCCCGCTGGCCAGAGGCGAAGTTGTCGATGTAGCGCACGCAGCGCTGCTCCAGGGGCACCGTGGTGCCGCCGGAGGTGATGCAAATCACCCTGGAGCCTCCGGCAGGCCCGCCTGCACCGTCAGGAGCGGCCAATCAAAATCTAGGTTGAGCCGGACCGGGCCGCGGCGGGAGTAGACCAACCGGAGGGATGAGATCATGAGAGCAAGGGGAGAAGTGAGGGATTGGGGGGCCCACTTGCCTGCGGAGCGGCGGACGACGAAGTTGGCCACGCTGGCGGCGACGCGGTCGCGCTCGCGGAGCGGCGGCGCGCCGCGGAAGAAGGACTCCGCCGCCTCCTCGCTCCGGCGCGCCGCGGCCTCGGCGTCCGCCGCGATGCTTGGATCCACGGCCATGGCTTCAGCTCACTTACGATCCTTCCTTAGAATAGATTCTGTGCGGATTTTTGTGAGAAAAATGAGCGTGAGAGTGATGGGGCTGCATTAAATAAGAGGAAGAATAGGATTCTTTGCATCCATTATCTTTGACAAAATTAGCTGTGGACGCCGTTCAAAGTTAGCTATCCCTACAAACCACTAAAAAATTGACATCTTTGCCGGGAGAACATTGGATCTATTCGGTTTTAATAGAAAACCATAGGAATTTACATTCTTATCCTTGCCTCTCTTTACCTGCACTGTACCGACTCACTGGAGCGCCGCCATCCGCTCTGTCTTCTCCGACCCCTGCAGATCGAGCCGTCCTCCCCCTTCTCCCTCGCGTCCACGTGCGCCTCACGGCCAAGGCCCCTCCCTCCTGTGCCTGTACTCGGGCCGCCGTGCGCGAGGACGCCGGCTCGCCAAGTCGCAGGTTAGCCCTTCAGCCCCTCCCTGCGCAGGGAGCGCCGGCGACGCCGCAGGCGGACTCGTCCGCCCATAATCGCGTGCCGGAGAGCGCCGTCCAGGCCGCAAGCAGTCCGTCCCTCCCTTGGTGCTGCGCAGGGAACGCCGGACGGTTTGGTCCGTCTGCTCAGTAGCGGGGAGGGGAGGGGGCGTCGCCGGGGCAGTGCGCCGCCTTGCAGCACTGCAGGCCCGGGAGGGGGCGCCGCCGCTGGTTTGCAGGCCGCGAGGGGAGTTGCGCCGCCGCTGCCCGCTGGTTCTCGAATCGCGAGAGGAAAGAGGGTGTGAGAGACGGAGATTTCTTTTTTATATGGAGACGGAGATATTGGTGTGCGGGAGAGAGGAGCATCTCCGTACTCATAGGCTCATAGCCTCCCAAAATCATACCTGTACTCATATATGTAATTTTTAAGAAAAAAATTTTCAAGACAAATCTATTCATATAATTTTCACATTTGTAAATTCAGCAACTTAAAAATTATTGATGATTTATATTCCTAATATTTGACCCAAATCTTGTCCGAAACGACTTCCTTTACTGATTCGGAGGGAGTACCTATACATAAAACCATGAGAAATTTATCTATGGCACGTCCTCAACTGGTGATTTTGTGCACAATACACTCCATTCTTTGATTTTGTGCACAGCACACTGTGATTTTGTATTTTTATCTCCAACACACCGCAGCACATAAAAGGACATCTTTACCCTTGCAAAAACTGGGCTCACTCGTCAGCTATCTCCCTCTCCTCCTTCCTCCTTCCCCTCTGAACAAGGCGCGGCGCGGCGGGGCTTCGGCAGGAGCGGTGCGCGGCGAGGCAGGCGAGGTGAGCACGACGCTCGGCGAGGCAGGCCCCTAGCGGCCTCCAGCGAGCCGCAGGGGCGCACCGCCCCTCCTCTGCTCCCTCTCCCTGCGAGGCATGCCGGCCTTGGAGCTCGCCGGGGCTGCGGGTGGGGCGACGCCCCCTTCCACCCTCTCCCTCGCCGGCGGCGGACGGCCGCCCAGGGCGTCGGCAAAGCTCGGCGCGGCGTGCAGGGGCCCGCGAGCTCCTCGTCCTCCCCGACCTACAGGGGCCCTCTCCGCAGCGCCGGCGAGCGCATGGGCACAAGCGCATCACCCCTCCTCTGCTCCCTCGCGCGCCGGCCGCCGGAGCAAGAGCTCGCGCGCGCGCCGGCCTCGGTGGCGAAGCAGGGAGGCCCGCGGCCGCCGGAGCTCCAGCTCCCCACTTGGAGCTGGCCCGCGCGCCGACTGCCGGGCGGAGCTGGAGCAGGCGAGCCGGTGCAGCTCCTGATCTTGCCCTCCCCGCAGTGGCCAGCGGCGTGGATCTGCCTCCTCCCAGTTCCTCCCCTTCCCATGGCGGATCCGCGGGCGGCGGCGGTGGACAGAGCCGCTTCGGCTGCTCCGCCGCGCCCGGAGCAGGGGCAGCCCGGTGGCGCGGGCCGCAACAGCTCCGCCCGCCGGCGGCTCCTTTGGCGCCAAGCCCGGTGCGGATCCGCCCTGAGCTCGAGCTCCCCGGCGACGCATCGCGGCTCGGCTCCGGTGGCGGCTCTCTCTCTTTCTATCTGCCTTGCTGACGGGGGAGAGGGAGAGAGCTGACGGGTGGGCCCAGTTTTTTAAAGGGCAATGAAGACTTTTTATGTGCTGCGGTGTGTTGGAGATAAAAATACAAAATCACAGTGTGTTGTGCACAAAATCAAAGAATGGAGTGTGATGTGCTCAAAATCACCATTTGATGATGTGCCACAGACAAATTTCCCTAAAACCATACTCCTTCTATATTATCAAAAACTATTACCAATAACTACTTTTGTATTTTTGATAATAGTTACTGCAGTAGATTACCAAAATCCAATCACAAAAAATAGAATAGAGAGAAAATTCCTTCATTTAGATGAGAGGAAGGTGTGTTTTGAGGATTACCAAAAACTTTTAGTAATAAGAATTGGATTGATAATCTGCTGGAACACCTCCGATCACCAAAACATCAATTTTTTGGTATTGGGAGAAAGATGAGTAATGTGTGGGAGATGCTCTAAGATAGCAGGGGCAAGATCATCATTTCTTATGGTTCTCCAATTAAATAGAATAGCATAAAATTTATTTTTGGCCATCGAACAATTGATTGTGTCCGAATTTGACAATGTAACTCTAAACCAAGCATGCGCAGCCATCCAACTCATAAAATCGTTCATATTTGGCCATTGGACAGTTTTGGTGGTTGATTTTCTTGACGTGCACGCGCGGTCCACCTATCATCACCTCTCTCTCATTTCTTTCTTTTGTCCTCTCCCTCTCCAATCTCCCCAGAACAGCCACTGGCCGCCTTGCTCTCCGCCGCCACAAGCTGTCCGCCCTAGCCTTTCTAGCGCCGGTCACCACCACGCCATCGTCGACCGTGCGGAGCCGTCGCACTACCGGATTTCCCCCATTTGTCGTGTGCCAAAGGCACATGGCGAAGGCCCTTTAGCACACGGCAAAGACGTTCGCCGTGCGCGGCCCACGGCGACCACGCGACGGCGACCAGCCCCGACAGCAAGGACACGGAGCTTTACTTTGTCCTTCCTCAAAAGCTTTTTTCAGAAAACCTTCCACCTTCTGAACGAATTCATCCGTCCAATCACGTTTACCGAACCAGCCCGTGTACATCCACTCATGGTCATCCATCCTAACTTTAGCAAATTACCGAGACATATAAATCAACTGCATCTACACGATATCTATCATGCTCTAATGGGTGAAGATAGGTCCTAATCCCACCCGAGTATGTGTAGATGGGGTTAGTTTCCATGCTCTACTCCTATCCGAGACAAATTTCGGCAGCACCTCCCCGCTGTTCTCCGAATACACGTCCTGACAAGGAGATTGTGTATTCGGAGAACAACAGGGAGGCGATGCCGAAAGTGTCTCGGATCGAAGCAGACCATGCAAACTAAACCCATCTACACATACTCGGGCTGTCCAAAAAACGTGGGTAATTCGAAATAGATACGATCATACATATGCAAAGATATGCATATTTCCAATCGTATCTCTTTCGAACAGGAGACGTCTAACTAGATTTCGACATCTACAAATAATATAATACGGATTCATAGTCGAATATGCCTCTCACCTAGCTGTGATGGAGGAAGGAGGCGGGAACCAAGTGGCGGTGGTGATGGATTCCTGAAAAAAAATATAGTGTTAGAGAACAATTTTACCAGCACCTCACCTGGCACAATGAGGTTCCCAAAACCAACGGCACGGTAACAATCACGATTCCAAAAATAATGTTCCAACAATCACTACAATTATAGTAAATTTGAATTTTGCCTCAGATATGTTGCATTCCATTTGACCTTGAGCTTGAAGGAAAAGAAACATCACAGGTAGATGGAAAAAGGGGTTTATAGCAGTCATGAAATCATGTGAGACACCCAGCCCAATCATCTTATGATCACAACTAAGTTGTTGTTTGGGCATGGATGTCTCACATGGTTTGAAGACGACCATAACAAATTTATGTATACAACAGAAGATCAAGGTCATCATATGATACCCAGCAAAAAAACTGAGTACAAATAGATATCTTCACAGGCATTGACATAAAATCATTTGACATGACTACAAAGAACTAAAATCACAAACATTAGTTTATGCCTCAGATATTTTGCATTTCATATGACCTTGAGCTTGAAGTACATAAACAACACAAATAGTGGGAAAAAGGTGCTCATGGCAGTCATGAAACTGTGAGACACACCCAGCCCAATCATCTTATCATCACAACTGAGTTATTGCTTGGGTATGGATGTGTCCCACGGTTCGATGGCAACCATAACAAGTTCAACTATATGAAATAAGCTCAAGGTCAACATATGTTACCCAGTGTGAAAATTGGGTACAAATTGATATCTTCATAGGCATTGGCATAAAATCATTTGACATGTCTACAAATAACTAAAAGCGCAGGCATTTATCACTAATTTATATCTATATTTGTTTCAAAAGTATGTCTAATGAACTAATATCACTATTATTCTAAAACTAATTTCATATCATCACAATCTACTAGAAAAAAATAATGGCACTCACCAGGTGCACACGGAGCACGACCGGGGTGGACGCCGCGGGAGACATGCGCCGGTGGGCAGCGGGGTCTCCTCGGACGCCGGCGCGGTGTCCTCCTCCTTCACGGACGCCGGCGCGGTGCCCTCCTCTCCTTGGACGCCGGCGCACACGGCCCTCCTCCTCCTCCTCCTCTCCCTGTCCCTGTCCCACTCCTCCTCTGCGTCCTCCTCCTCGCCCGAAGACCGCGGCGGCGGTGAGCCCACGACTTGGGGGCGCGGAGCGGGGCGGCCTCGGGGGCGCCGGTGTAGACAGGGTCGGGCCGGTCGGGGCGGGGTCGGGCCTGAGCAGGCCGAGCGCGCGGCCGCGGTGGCGGCCGGACTGGGCGCGCGGAGGAGGATGGGGCGGCGGCGGACGGCGGAGGCGGGGGCGGGGGCGGCGCGGGGGCGGCCTCGGGGCGGGTTGGCCCGGAGCAGGCCGGGCGTGGCGGCGGTGCCGGCCGGCCTCGGCGCGCCCACGAGGCAGGGGCGGTGGATGGCGGGTGGCACGCCGAGGGGGAGGGAGTGCCACGGGAGGCGCGCCGAGGAGGGAGCGGAGCGGGAGGCGCGCCGAGGGGGAAGCCGGAGGTGGGGGCGGGGGCGGTGGTGGACGGCGGCGGCGACGGGGGCGGCGGCGGAAGGCGGCGGCGGGGTAGGCTCTTGACCTAGGCGGCGGGATTGGGGGTAGTACTGTGACGCACAGGTTGGGAGCGGCCGCGGGCTGGTGCGGTTAAGTCCTGACGCACGAGTTCGCCGTGTGCCAAGATCGGGGACAAACGGCGAAGCCAGACTTCGCTGTGTGCCAGATCTGCTGTGTGTTTCAGTCTAGGCACACGGCGAATAAATTTTCAGTGATTTAATGTGCACGATTTGATAATGAACTTTTCAAAAAAAACTAAATCTAAACACTAATATTTTTTATATGACCTCAATAAGTTTGATGAGTTTTTTAACTAATTCCATTCTATTGTTTCATGTCATTATTAATCACATTTTACTTATGCCAATTATAAAAGTTTATTTGGAATTAAAACATTAAAAATACCAAATGGACCCGAAAAAAATTGAAATTTCAACATGAAGCAATCATTATCGCATATTGTCTATAGAAAACGTTTGAACGTCAAACTCAAAATTTTCTATCATGACATGTACAAATCTAGCCTCTTCTTCTTCTTCTCTCTGAAACTTCTTCGGGAAACTCTCAATTTGTAAGCATCGTCGTGACATAATATTCGTATCGTGCTCAAATTTTTACCATACATTCCACGTATGATAGCATGAAGTTCTGGCAAAAATCATAATTTTCTGACGTCGTTCTAATTTTACATAATTTAAACACTATTTGCCACCACGATCGTCGTAATGTTTCAGTACCACAATCTTTGAAATTTTTGTTTCAAATACTAGTTACGGATTTACACTACAGTCAATATCATGAAAATCATTTTTACGATTTTTTTTCTATTATTTAATGCACTTATCATTAATAATCGATTTATACGACATAAATCATCTAAATGATATAAATTAGTTAAATATACCTAACAATTCTACAAAAATATCACATTCAAACATAGAATAGCAAACAATATATGGACAATGTACAAAAATTGTTGGAGGAAAATTTCAAACATTTTAAATAAATTTGCCGTGTGCTGAAGGGTGGCACACGGCAAGGGTATCTGTTCGCCGTGTGCCAGAGGCTAGGCACACGACAAAGGGAGCTCTTCGCCGTGTGCCTCTCTGGGCACACGGCGAACGCTGACGGCCGTCACTGCCGCGGTGAAGAAGGATCTCCATCACACACCGTGACGGCACTGGACGACATGAGCACGTGACAGGCATGTGCTGAGCCTTCGACGTGTGTCCCATAGGCGGCACACGGCAAAGCTTAGTGTTTGCCGTGTGTCTTGGGTTGGCACACGGCGAAGAGAGTAGTTTGCCGTGTGTTTTCTCTTTGCCGTGTGTTTCCTTCGAGGCACACGGCAACTAGTCTATTTGCCGTGTGCCCGAAAAAAGCACACGGCAAAGATTTTGACACACAGCATATTCACGTTTTTCGGTAGTGTCGTCAGCTCCTTCCCCAACCTCTATGCCAACCCGCCGTACTCCCCTATGACCTTCGCACTCGGCTGGCCCCTAGCCCCAGCTGAGGCACACCCCCAGGCCCCAGCCGCGGGAGATCGAGGAGGATGTAAGGGAGTTGTGGGCGCGGCCGATTTGAAGATACTGTAATTTGGCCAGCGGGTTTGCTCGACTCGGTTCGTGCTTGGCCCTGCAACCGATGCTTTGGCACTGGTCCTTCCTCTCCTGCCACCTTCCGCCCCAGTCCATGGCCACCGTGGGGCGCCTCATCCTCATCTCGGGCTCCACATGGTCGCTCTGCCCAGTGTTGCCCCGCCCCGTGGTGTTCAACCCCTCCGTGCCATCGCCGTGTGGTGGACTGGTGGTTCAGCCGGCGGTTCCTGTTCACACCATGCCGGTGGTACGCCGCGAGGCTGAGATGGAGGGCAGGCATGTGGGAGCCATCGACAGTGATAATGCGGGAGGAGGGCGTGGAGGTGGAGGCGACGAGGCCCGCAGACCAGCACATCTTCCGTGGAGCCGGGGCCGACGGTATCATGGACGCAGCGGAGAAGAAAGAGAGAAAAGAAAAAGGAGAGATAAAATAGCGCTGACATGTGAGCTCCATCTCCACATGTCATCAAACTCAGCAAAACCATCCAACAAAATAGCTTGATGACCAAACATGAATAGTTTTGAGAGTTGGGTTACTGGGGATATCTAGTATTGGAGTTGTATTGCCAAATCTGGAAGCAATTGATAGCTCGATGGCCAAAAACGAATTTTATCCAATAGAATAAAATAGTATATGTGATGTCTCCTAGCAAATATTCATAATTTTTTAGTGTCTTTGGGCAAGTACAATATTTTTAGTGGTTCCTAGTAAAGGTCATCTTTTAATGGGGTCCACTGGTAAATTTTGCCATTATCTTGTGAGGAAGAGGTCGAGCTCAAAAGATGATTTGAGATGAAGAATTCTGTGAAAAAAAAAGGAAAATTGATATGAAGAATTCAGCAAATTCGGTGAACAATTTCGAGATGAAGAATTAGTGAACAAAATATTTCGAGGAACAAAAATCTTCCGAACTCGGATCGGGGCTTTGAACCCGACGAATCGAACACGCGTTCCATTCTAAATTCACTCAAAGTTCCTTAGACCCAAACAACTTTCTTCGAGTTGGTCACATTCAGGTAAGCCATTACAAAATCATTCTCTTTTGGTTCTCAACCTACTCGAAGAATACGTGCATTTGCCGGCAAAAAAAGTACACGTGTACTAGCATTACAACCGATTTTGATGTGGTCTGGTTTGTTGGTTACCAAAATATGCGCGATATCAAAGATAGCCATGCCAATCTTTTTGTTTACCAAAATCTTAGCAATTTTAGAATAGGTGGGCTATTTTTTTTAATGCAAAAATTTATAAACTTGCCTATCACTACTAGAGAATTGGTCATTGCCAACGGGCTATCACCGCCGGTTTAACATGAACCGTTGGTGATGAGGTATCACCGTCGGGTCCAGAGTAGGTGGTCGTAGTGGCCGTTGGAACCAAGTTTGTAAAGTAATAGATGCCTAATGTAACATGTAAAGTAGTATATGCTTTCTTTTTTGGCTCCAAGTTTGTCTTCCTCCTTTTGGTTTTGCTTATTCCTTTCTAGGTCTCTCACTTGCATTTTATACTCCATGAGTTTGATTATCTTCAGTTACTCTGAAACTATGTAAGATTAATACTTAACAAATTATTAGGTAACCACTGGCTACTGAATTAAAATTAAGACACAGTCCTTATAAGCGTATGTCCATAATAAAATCAGGATGTGGTGGTGGATAGATATTTCTATACACTGTGGACTTCAAGTGACAATCAGAAATAAGAACCATAGCTAAATCTCTAAAGCTAATAAGGACGGTTAATTGCCATGGGGGTTATTTGCCATGGGCCGATCTGATAATAACGAAGTGCTTTATTTTTTTCAACAGAATAATTCCCAGTTTGTATCCTATAAACTAATATAACGAGTAGCATTTCCTTAGAAATAAACATACTGCATTAATATACTAAACATGGACCTTTAGCATCAGTGTTTCCCTGGTGGTTAAGCCCTAGCCACCATCAACTAGTCCCGATTTGTAATCAGAATTTTGTTATTCCAAATAACTGCAATTGCAACTCAGGGTTGCCCACAGAATTACGTTCCCAATTCATTCAGTCAAATAACTGTACCAGAGGTGTTTCTAACTCGATAGTTGGAAGGAAAATCAGATTAGCGAAGTTACGGCCTCTTGTTGAACCTAGACAGGGAAGGGTCACTGGTTGCACCATATTTTTATAGAAAATGGATAGATCTCCGCAGACTGATCGCAAAGCCTAGTTTTACAGTATACTATCTCAGCTCACAAACTGATCACAAATAAGTTGCACCATATAGTAGATCTTTGATCCTAGCCCCCAGTGTTCTGTTCCTTTTCCATATTACCTTGTTCTGATGGTATACTACTTTGTCAGACGTCATGGATGCATCACGTCTTATTTTGTGGTGTCAGAAAATGCTGCTCTGTGCCGTAAGCTTTTTGAGCAAACCATGCTTCTTTACTCATATGCAGGTATAATGGGGCGATTTTCACGATTCAAGTCTCGTCGTGGGAAACAAGCTGAAGCTGAGAATAATGCGGAGAATGATGATGGAGGGGCCCGTAGTAATAGTGAGGGTGGAGGGGATGGAAGCCCTTATGAGTACTTAAACCTCAACCAAAATGATGAGGTAATTCAGTGTCGCATATATGTGTGCTCTTCTAATTGGTCAATTGTAGGAAATAACTATTCAACATATGTGCAGGCGCCAGCTCAGACTGAGGAAGAGACCACGATATCAGCTGCCAGTAGGGCCAAACGAGGTCGGAACAAGATGCCTAAGGGTCGGTCTCTTATTACCGAGCTCGATGAATTAGGTGAGCCCGTCGCTCCTGTCAAGGTGATGGGGCCATACAAGTCAGCTATTGGGGTGGTGGTGAAGGAAAATGTGCCCATCACGTACAGGTATTGGAATGTGAAGGATAAGACTTGGGTGGTACCGGACTCAATCAAGGAAATATGTTGGGGCAAGTTGAAAGAAAAGTTCATCTTCCCTGAGGATTCAGAGCCATTAGCACGGCGTCGAGCACTGTTTCTCATGGACAACTCTTTCAGATACTTCAAATTTACCTTGAACAAGCATGTGAAGAATGAAACTGAGCCAGATTGGAAGGATTTTCCGAACCAACGACCTTTTTGGGAACAATTTGTCTTGTACAAGAGGTCAGAGGAGGCACAAGCTAGCAGCGCCACAAATTCACAGAATTGTAGGAAAAATGATAAGCCCCATAAGACCGGCTCTCGTGGGTATATTAGAAAAATACCCGAGTGGGAGGAGCAGGCAGAGAGGCTGGTCCATAGTGGTGTTACGCTGCAGACAGATGGGTGGGATCCTCGGGCCGTGAGGTATCTTCTAGCGAGGGGTGCATACTACAATCCTGATGGTTCCCTTGGTTTTCGTGATCGTGATGCTGAGGATCTTGGACGCAAGATTCATGAAGCACACGAGGCTGCTTCCACAGGCGCTTTCGTGCCAGACAGGGAGAACGATGAGCTGACTCGAGCACTTGGATCCAAAGAGCACCCAGGGCGCACACGTGGGACCGACAATGTTCCATGGAGGTTTGCCTTCCCTGAACATTTGGGCACATACAGGAGCCGTGGGAGGAGGAATGCTCAACAACAGGCCGAGTGGCAAAGTCTTTTACAAGCTGTCCGTGAAGAAGTAAATGCAATGAATGAGAAGTTTCGGGCTGAGCTTGTGGAATCACTTTCCCGTGGTGCTCCCTTGGCACTAGGAGAAGCAATGAGAGATGCTGCGCCAGATCTTACAAGTCCACAAGGGTTGGTTCGGAGTAGCTGTGGAAGCACTGTGTTGCCTGAGGAGGATGTTGGAGTCACCTTCCCTGTGGATAAGATCACACAACCAACAACCTGCAAGCTATACATCCATCAGAAGTTCTTTGATATGAAGGTGGCTGTAGGTCAGGGTTGGCCAACCGGCGAAGGGGTGATGCTGCATAATCGCCCTTTACCTGAAGGTTATGCAAAGGTTACCGTTGATTCTCTTGTTAAGAGGAAATACAAAAATGTGGAGTTGGATATCCCCGGTGATGACAGTAGGTTGCTAGGGGATAACATCGGAGGATTTGTGGCGTGGCGGAAACGCTACATAATATTTGAATCAGAATCTGAGTCATCCGATGATGATCCTCGAGAGTCACCGGAGAGGGACCTAGCTCCTTCACCAAAGTCCAACAGAGAATCAAGCCTGCCGTCACCTCAAAGAGAGCTAACTCCTCCTAGCCCTCCAAAAAAAGGCGAACATCATCGAGAACACAGAAAATATCATCTCAGAAGCAATATTCAGAACCGGCAGAAAAGCCAGAGGGACCATGTGAAGGGACGGGCAAGAAACAGGTGAGTGGAAGCATAACAACGCTACTCAAAGAAAAAGGAAAGAAAGTAGAGGAGGACTTCATAGTCCCCAAAGGTGCAATGGACCATTTCTTAAACTTAATGAAACTGCCGCAAACTGGAAATAATCAACCTCCGCTTTCAGACTATGAGCGAACTATGAATATAGAGAGGTGGCGTGAAGGAACCCGAGCTGCACACAAGTTAAATGTAGCTGAACGGGCCGCATTTTGTGAACAAAACAACATGACAGAGTTAGAACTTCTTCAAATTGAGTATGGAGAAGATTGGTGGAAACAACCATTGCCACTACCACCGATTACCTGGCAATTTGAATTGGGGAAAGATCTGGTGGACCCAGAACAAATCCTGAAGCTACCCACAAGAATGCGATAGTTGCATTCTTGGTACAAGATGCAAAAAAGTAAGCTGTTTGGGGCAAGTTATCTTGATGAAGATCTTCATAAGGGGGAAGGCAGAGTATGGGTTGATTTCGAGCACTTGTATCATTTCTACCAACAGGTTGCTCTCGACGTCTCAATTATGACCTTGTGGACTGTGTAAGTATCCTCACTACTGATCATCTGTCGTCATTTATCACTCATTAGCATGTTTAAATTTTCATTATTTTTTTTCTAGAATGGAGTCACACAAATGCAGACGATGTGGGATTAACAATATAGGCTTCTTGGACCCTAGCACCGTACATGAGAACACAGTCAATTTACCAAGTACCGTTGACTACTTGTACAAAGCTTTCCTCTCCATGCAGGATAAAAGATCCATACTTCTTTCATACAATTGCTTGTAAGTTTGTTTTTTAATTCCATATCAAAGTTATTCTCACCACGGTTATTATTAATTTGCTTTGTTGTGTCTTATATACAGTTATCATCATGTCCTACTCGATATCAGCCTTAGTGATAGTCGAATCAAGGTTTCTGACTCACGAAAGAGGCCATTATCACTAATCCAGCCCGTAAAGCAAGTGAATTTATACGATATTTCAATGTCGTGTATCTTATTCATGCAATTTCTCTTTCATAATTTCGCTCATATATAGGGCCTTCGCTAAGTACCGTAAGAAAAGCAAAATTCATAGACCTTTTTGGGGAGACTTCACTGTAGAAGAGGCTAAATACATCCTCAAGCAGCCTCCGGGCAACGATCACTATGGGTTCTATGTAATGCATTACATGCACTGCTACACCGACGATTGCAGAAGCGCCGAAATGGTTGGTATGAAATGGTTAATTGATATATGTTCTTGTGTCTTGAATTATCTAACTTGTCTAATATCTTGTTGTGACATTTTTTTTTCAGAACACTGAGTTGGATTCAGGTGAATTGCTCATGGCGAGCTAGTAGCACTTCAAGAAGAACTAGCCGGATGGCTTGTGGACTACGTGGTGAAGCCATGATCTGAGTACAACATAATCTAGTTGTAATGTCTAGATCGTATCGTTCTTGTCAAGCATTGTAACTAGATTACCGGCGGTGATAGCCCCCCATCACCATCGACATAAATACAACGCCTCCCGAACCGTTGGTGATACTCCTTACGAACCGGCGGTGATGTGGGGTGCTGGAGTAGTGTATATTTTACTATATTCATATTTTGGTAGCTAACCAAGCAATCCCTTACTTTCTTTCTTAGTTCTTAGCCATTATCTACCATCACAGTGGCATTCAATGTATGCTAGTGGCATCGTCACCAATAGCACCAAACGAGATGAGAGAAGAGCTTCTAGGAGTGATATGTCAAGTGAACTGGTTCAACGGCAACCCCTAATGTTAATATATTTATTTATTTTCCTGTTTGACAGTTTGTTGTTTCCATTAGCATCCATTACATCCTTCTTTGCCTTTGCTTTTCTTTTTCGATTAACTTATTAGAGCTTGCTGAAAGTCTGATTTCAAGGTGTAGCGAAAATGGCCTCTCATGCCATATTTCAATATATTGTTTTGGCGATTGATGACACACACAACACTTGGACTAATATGATTGTAAAAATGATCATTCTCAGACTTTTAGGTTCAAGTGATGACAAAGAGAAGATAGGCAAAGTTAGGCCCGAAGGGCCCTGAAAGCTCTTCGGTCGGTAGCACCGGAAGAACCGACGCATGAGCATCGGTGCATCCGATGGTTGTCGGAAGAACCGACGCCATGGTATTTTGGTGCAGAAGGAAATCGAAGCCAAGTCAGCTTATAGGCACCGGATGAACCGATGGTTCAAAAAGGAGCATCGGTGCATTGGGCGTACTGTGTTCCAGAGACGATGCAAGTCGCGCAAGAGCCAAATCTTCCGCACCGGTTGAACCGGTGAAGCATCGGTGCATACCATCGGTGTAATGACGTCAGCTGTCAGGAGTTCAACGGCTACTTCGGGTTATGAGTGACCGGATGAACCAACACTACCCCAGCCAGAGGCCTCGGTTCATCCGATGATACGCAGATTTTCTGCTGACCGTTGGAGCAACGGCTACAAGACTTGGTGGCCTATATATACGCCTCAATCCGGCCATTTGAAGATTGCTGGAGTTGCTGAACATCCCACACACACCCAAGAACATCTCCAAGCCATACAAGAGCATCAAGATCATATCCTTAGCTTTTAGCACTAGCTTGTAAAGTATGAGTGCTAGAATAGCTCTTAGTGAGTGAGATTGCAAGGCCTTGAGCCTTTGTGCTGTGGTTCTCTAGTGAACCAAACAAGAGCTTGGTGCACCGGCCTCCTTGGAGCCGCGAAGCTCGCTGGCAACGTCATCGACCCTCCGACTTGGTGTGGAGCGGCGACGACATCTTTGTGCGGGGGACGTGGAGACCCCAATCCTTTGTGGAGAAGCACCTTAGTGGAACCCGGGGCCAAGGTGACCGTGATTGTGTTCACGCAAAAGACTTGGTGGCCGAGTAGCAATACTCTTAGTGAGTGCTACAACAATGTGGATGTAGGTGTGCCTTTGTGGCTAACCGAACCACGGGATAAACACCCGCGTCAAGAGTTTGCTATCTCCTATCCCGCTCTTTAAGCTTCCACATTTAATACTTGTAACCTTTGTGCCTTTACCTTCATAGAATAGTTTCTTGTTAGGAAAGGCTATAGGGTGCATAACTCTTTTGGGATAGGGGTTTCACACTAGAACAACCTAATTGCACATCTAGATAGCTTGAATTAGTTTAAGTTTTGTGCAAACTAGTTGGAGCCATAGGTCAAGTTTTTTTGGTACCTAATTCACCCCTCCCCCTCTTAGGTTAGAGCACCCGATCACTTTCACAAGGCGATAGTGTTCTTGATATCACCTTTTCTTTGTTCCTGCCTTATTCAATAACGAAGCTCTAAGAGGAGATGCTTTCCATGTGGATATGTAAGCCACCTCCTTTTCTTCACCTACACCATTTTCTTCCTCGATGTCCTTTGATCCATTAGGCCAGCTCAAATGTGTTGACAGGCAAATTTGGCAGATCAGAGGCCAACCGGTCAGACCAGTCGGGCCGACCGGTCAGACCGGTCTGTTCAGTTCTAGTCCGAGTAGGAGTTGTTTTATTTGTGGAATCTTTGTGTAATCCGATTTGGAAGAGGGGTACGACTTCCCCGGCCTATAAATATAAAGGCTAAGGCCGATTGAGGTATTCCCAACTGAATCAATACAAAATACATCTACTTTTTGTTTCTCTCAAACCCTAGCTTTTCCAAACCCTAATTTGCTGTTCTTCTCACGTCTCGATGACGTTTGAAGACGTTCTGAGTAGCCTTGCCGACCTCAGGGCAACCCTATCTGCGCGAGCTCCGACGGGGTCCCTTCCGAGCTTGCGTTTCTAGGTCTACGTGGCGTTCTGCACCCGACCGGTCAGGCCGGTCGGCGGAACCGGTCAGACCGGTCCGCCCAGGGCACTGCTAATTCAGATCGTTTTGACGATCTCTTGCGCGTTCTAGCGCATTCGAGTGTGTTGGTGCGATTCTGTGTCAACATACTTTTTGGCGACTCTGCTGGAGACAGATTAATCTGGTTTTAAAATCGATTTAATCTAGTCCTCAAAGAAGATGGGTTCTTCAGAGATCGACAAGGAAAACATCATCACGGCTATACTGGAGGAGCTCACCGAAAAGGAGCGCAAGGCCTACCTTCTTGTGGAGGAGCACGTCAAGACTCAATTCCTGAAGGGCTTCAAGAAGGATCGTGGTGGCCTCATCAAGAGGGTGGAGGATTTCGTACTGTCGTCTCTCAAGCTTAGCAAGGATAAGATTGAAGAGATACCCAATGTAAGCCTCTCTCCCTCTGATATGTTTGATAAGATGTCATCCATGATGGATCAAAAGATTGTTGCTGCACAAGCCGCTGCGGGTGACGTTTTAATTAAGTTGAGTAGTGATATTGATGCGCTTAAAGGTAAAAAATCTATGTCAGATCCTAACTCATCAGATCCGAGTTCGGCTATCCCTGAGTTCACATCTGAACCATTCTATGGTATGCCGCCGAACTCGTTCCCAGGACAAACTCCGCCACCGTCGACCGTGTACACTGCACCTGCCGGACCGGTCCCACAGACTGGTCTGACCGGTCAGACCGGTTACTCAGTACCGTCGCCAACGCCTCTCGAGACAATTCCAGGTTCGGCTGCCCCCTGGCTGAACTAAATGAGTTGTCACTGTATACGCCACCGCGCACTACTGCTGTAGCAGGTGGATCATGAGGATCTAGACCTAGCCAAGGACCTATCCTGACTTCCTCACAGACGATGACACATGGAAATCCTAATGCACATCGTCAATTTTCTGAGTTTCATACCAGCCAGCACTATCAAGACGATCTCCTTAAGTTCAAAGAAGATCTGGCTAATGCGATTAAGAGTAAGCTTGGGCTGGATATGGGTACCACGCGTTTATATCAAAAACCTTATCCCGCTGAGTTTGATTTTGTTTCTTTTCTTGCTGGTTGGCGTATTCCCGAGTTTACTAAATTTAATGGTGATGATTCTCGTATAACTTGGGAACATGTTAGTCAATATGTCTTGCAGTCGGGGGAAGCCGGTTTCAATGCTGCTGTGCGTGTGTGTTTATTTTCTTTATCTTTGACTGGAACGGCTTTCTCTTGGTTTTCCTCGCTTGCTCCTAATTCTATTCGCAATTGGGCTCAGTTGGAGCATAAGTTTCATGATCACTTCTTTTGTGGGAAAACCGAAGCGAAATTGTTGGATTTGACATCGATTAAGCAAGGCCGTGATGAGTCTACTTCAGATTATTTCAAAAGATTTAAAGAAATTAAAAATCGGTGTTTTAGTTTGACAATTTCCGAAAAAAATTTGGCGGATTTGGCATTTAACGGTTTACATTCTTATTTGAAAGAGAAACTCGAGGGCTTTGAATATCATACTGTGAATTTCTTGCAAGTCAAAGTCATGGGTTTAGAGTTTAAACTTAAAAACGCCAAGGACACCTTTAAGCCTCATCGGTCCAATACTCATATTCTTGATCATGATTCGGATAGTTCGGACGATGAGAGCAAAGAGATGTACGCCGCTAAGTTTGTTTGGCCATCAAAGGCCAAACCCGGTTCAATTCCATCTCTCAAGCCGATTCAAAAGAATCGGCAAGAGGAGCTGAAATTTACATTTGATGTTTCTAAGTGCGATCGGATTTTTGATGAATTACTTAAAAATGGTAACATCCGATTGTCACATGCTATTCCATCTCCCGACGAGTTTAAACGACATGCATATTGTAAGTGGCATAACTCTACATCTCATGCTACTAATGGTTGTAATGTTTTCCATCGACATGTACAATCGGCCATTAATGAAGGACGATTGGTACTTTCTGAGATGCAAATTGATAAGGCTCCTTTCCCTGTTCATACGCTAGAATTGAACAATCCAAAGGTGCTCATTCGGCCGGAACAAGCCGAAGGAGCTAAGGGGAAGAATGATGTCATCGGTGATCCAAGACCGATGAAAAAAAGTGACAAGATTCTTGCCAGGGAGGTTATCAAGGAGAAGACTGATGATGGCAAGGATACTCTGAAGATCATCATCAAGAACACGAGGCTCGGGGGGCAAGGGAGATCTCCACCAGAAAATCGGTCTACTGCTCAGGCACGACCGATCAGACTGGTGTCCCCGACCGGTCAGACCGATGTCTCCGACCGGTCAGACCGGTGCCTCCGACCGGTCAGACCGGTCTGGTGACCGTCCCCGGACTTTCATGCCAAAGCATCCGGAAGTGGGTACTTAGAAGACCAACGAGGTGAAGGTGCAGGGAAGAGCTGCTAATCAGAAGCCTACCTTCAACTAGTTGTTGAACAAGTACACAAAGGACGTTAAAAAGGATCGGCCATTAAAAAAGAGACCGCGATCGCCAGCAAGCCAAGATCGTCCAGTGTCCCCAAGGAGGGAATCCAGTAGGTGCAGAGGCGATGTTGTCACCTTGTATCCTCCCCAAAAGATGTATGCCGTCATGCCATGGGTACCACCGGCATCAAATGCTACAAATCCGGCGTGGGAGCATGAGGGGATTTGGATGCGGTGTTTCCCAATGCTATATCCTCTGCATTATCAAGGGAAAAGCTCCAGAGTACCTGCGCATGACCGATTGGGACCACGCCAATCTGGTCCAGTGCAGCAGACTGCACCGGTCAGACCAGTCGCCACCGACCGGTCAGACCAGTCTCATCAGAGGCCGGGCCAAGCTCCTGTTCCAAGGTTCGAGTATCGCGTCAAGGAGAAGAAGGAGTAGAAGCTTGTTGTTGATCCAGAGAAGCCTAAAACCGATGCTGTTGTTCAAATCGGTGAAATCAAGGTGCCCATAAAGGATGCGGGCAAAGAGCCGATAGACATAGAGAGATCGGTTGATGTTCCTTCACGAAAGCCGGTCATGGCCAATGATCATGAGGCCGGTAGCAGCAAGAGCGCAGCGGACAAGTACCATCAGCCTAGGTGGTGCCCTTCAGGCTTAACTCATACACAAAAGAGGAAGTTGCAGCGTCTTCACAATAAGAAAAAGAAGGAGCAGGAGGCAGATAAGATGAGAGATGAGCACTTCAACAAGTACAGGCCTATGATCCCTCAGCGTAACACTTGACAGATCAAGACGGTTGATCAGCCAGTGAGACCTGTTGAACCGCTGCAGTCGACCGGTCAGACCGGTCCGCCAGACTGGTCCGACCGCTCTGACCAACCTGTCAGATCGGTTGAGCCCAGTAAAGAGACAACAGCCGAATCGGCGCCGCCCGTTTCGGCTCCTTTTGTTGATGAAGCCCCAGCAGTTCCTCCAACAGTAGAAGACGAGGAATTGGTGGATTACGAGGCGTCTCCGGAGTGCACCAACTTGGAAGTCAATGTGGTGCACTTGTCTTTAGATTACTTCGTGGTTTCGGAGGAAGACATGGCTCACCTTCAGTTCGGGCCCTGTGAAGCCGTGTTCCAAAAGCCAAGCGAGAAGGATAATCATCTCAAAGCTCTTTATATGAGGGGACACATCAACGGGAAGCCGGTGACTCGCATGTTAGTGGACGGTGGGGCCATTGTAAATCTTATGCCCTACTCATTGTACAAGAAGCTTGGTGGCCAAGACAAAGACTTGATCAAGACAAACATGATGGTCAGTGGTGTTGGCTGAAGCGAGCCCCTTAGCGCTAAGGGAGTTACCTCCATGGAGCTCACTATAGGAAGCAAGACGCTTGCTACGGCCTTCTTCATCTCGGAGGTGCAAGGTAACTATAATTTGATTTTTGGGAGGGATTAGATTCATGCAAATCACTGTGTTCCTTCTACCTTGCATCAATTTCTTGTTCAGTGGATCAGCGATGAGGTTGAGGTGGTCCATGGAGACACTTCATCTTTTGTTGCTTTGGCCGATTCCGATTCTATTAGTGCACACAACAATGTCAAGTTTATCAGGCGTGAATCTGTCCGATTATGATTTGATCAGTTGCACTAAGGATGGTTTTGTTTCTGTTGTACTAAAGCCGATGGATAATTGGCTGAATCATTTAATGTAAATCAGATGAGTGCAACAGAAACTCTAGAAGCGACCGGTCAGACCGCTTGTGCTGACCGGTCAGACTGGTCCAGTCCCGTTCGGTGCACAGGGCCGACCAGTCCAACCGGACCCCACGACCGGTCAGACCGGTCCAACGCAGAGTGGCTGCAGCAGAGGCTAGATCAATATCGGGCGCGAACGAACGATATGTGTGAAACCATTGAAGACTCTGATGATCTAGACAAGCTGGGCCAAGGGTTTACATCGGCCAATCCTTTAGAAAAGGGAGACATTGGTGATGGAACTATTCCTAGGCCGACCTTTGTAAACAAAAATTTATCGGTTGAATATAAAGCCGATTTGATTAATTTGTTGAAAGAATATGTTGATTGCTTTGCTTGGGAGTATAATGAAATACCTGGTTTGAGTCGTGATCTTGTTGAGCATCGTTTACCGATTAAAGCTGGTTTTAAGCCTTATAAGCAACCGGTTAGGCGTTTCAATCCTATTATTTATGACCGAATTAAAACTGAAATTAATCGTTTACTTAATGCTGAATTTATTCAGTCTTGTTGTTATGCTGATTGGATCTCTAATATTGTGCCCGTTGAGAAAAAAGATTCGGGAAAAATTAGAGTGTGCATTGATTTTAGAGATCTTAATAAAGCTACTCCCAAGAATGAATATCCTATGCCCATAGCCGATATGTTGATCAATGAGGCTTCCGGACATCGTGTTATTAGTTTTCTTGATGGTAACGTTGGTTACAATCAAATATTTATGGCCGAAGAAGATATATCTAAAATGACCTTTAGATGTCCGGGATTTGTCGGCTCGTTTGAGTGGGTGGTTATGACTTTTGGTTTGAAAAATGCGGGTGCTACTTATCAAAGGGCTATGAATTTAATCTTCCATGATTTGCTTGGTTTCATCTTGGAGGTGTACATTGATGATATTGTCATTAAATCGGCCGGATTAGATCATCATTTAGCCGATTTGAGACTTGCTCTTGAGAGGATGCGCCGGTATGGTTTGAAGATGAATCCACTCAAATGTGCTTTTGGTGTATCAGCTTAAAAGTTTCTTGGCTTCATTATTCATGAGAAAGGAATAGAGATTGATCCTAAGAGAATTGAAGCCATGAAGAAGGTTGAAGCTCCTACATGCAAGAAGGACTTGCAGAAGTTCTTGGGCAAGATAAATTTCTTGAGAAGGTTTATATCTAACTTGTCCGGGAAGATCGATGCTTTTACTTCTATTCTTCGGTTAAAAGATGAAACCGAATTTACTTGGGGAACAAAACAGCAAGAAGCGTTTGAGAAGATCAAGATTTATTTATCTTCACCACCTGTGCTCAAGGCGCCTAGGAGAGGAGTACCTTTCAGACTTTATGTGGCTGCTGAAGACAAAGTTATTGGAGCTGTTTTGACTCAAGAAACTGAAGGAAAAGATTATATCGTTATATACTTAAGCCGGTGACTTGTTGATACGGAGACAAGGTATACGTTCATTGAAAAATTTATGTTTGTCTCTCTATTATGCTTGTACCAAATTAAGGCATTATCTACTATCTAGTGCATGCATAGTAGTGTGTCAAACCGATGTGATCAAACATATATTGCAAAAGTCGATTTTGAGTGGTAGAATCGGCAAGTGGGCTTATGCTTTGGTTGAATATGATTTGGTTTGTGAACCTTTAAAATCTATGAGATGCTAAATTGTAGCAGATTTTATTGTTGAGCATCGGATTAATGACAAGCATATCTAGAAGTCGGCTATATTACTTGCACACCATGGAAGTTGTACTTTGATGGATCGGTTTGTGATGATGGTCAAAGAATTGGTGCTGTTCTTATTTCTCCGAATGGTGCCATTTTTGAATTTTCAAACCGATTGGAAGAGAAATGTACAAATAACCAAGTCGATTATGAAGCGCTTCTATTTGGCTTGGATTTCTTGCAATCCATGGACGTGAAACATGTTGAAGCCTTTGGAGACTCTCTTCTGGTGGTGCAGCAAGTATCCAAGATTTGCCAATGCTATAATAGTTCTCTAAATTCGTATCTTGATAAATGCCTTGATATTATTTGTTCCTTCGATGAATTTATTATTAAACATATTCCGAGGGAAGAGAATGGAAAGGCAAACACTCTGGCTCAGCAAACATCTGGCTATAATGTTACGAAAAAATATTTCAACATTCGCAAGCCGATGCAAACGAAAGCCGAGTTTCTGGTTCTGGACGCACCGGTCCGACCGGTCTGACCAGTCCAGAGACCGGTCTGACCGGTGATGCTGCTGTTGGTTCTGGTTCAGTCAAAAAGGATGATTCAGTCATCTCGGCCGAAGCTCAGGATTGGAGGGTCCCTCTTATATCATATTTGAGAGATGGCCGAAGTTCAGGATTGGAGGGTCCCTCTTATATCATATTTGAGAGATCTTGGTCGTGGTACAGAGAAAAATATTCGGCGATTGGCTTTCAAGTATGTTTAATTTGAT
Organism: Panicum virgatum; assembly: GCF_016808335.1. NCBI lineage: Eukaryota > Viridiplantae > Streptophyta > Magnoliopsida > Poales > Poaceae > Panicum > Panicum virgatum. The sequence goes on along the minus strand of NC_053150.1, from coordinate 8,641,498 downwards.
GATGAGCTTTATCGTCGAACTGCCGAAGATTTACTTCTCAAATGTTTAGACTCGGATCAGACCCGAGTTGCTATGGTGAAGTTCATGAAGGCATTTGTTGTACTCATCAATCGGCTCCCAAGATGAAATGGTTACTTAGAAGAGTCGATTTTTATTGGCCCATCATAATGTCTGATTGTTTCAAGTACTGTAAAAAATGTAAAGAATATCAGCGGTTTGGTGATTTGCAATTGATGCCTGCTGCATTGATGCATCCTATTATTAAATCATGGCCGTTCCGAGATTGGGGATTGGATTTTATTGGACAAATTAATCCTCCATCTGCAAAGAGGCATCGCTTCGTGTTGGTTGCTACAGATTACTTTACTAAGTGGACCGAAGCGGTTCCTTTGAAGAATATGACACATAAGGAGGTAATTGAGTTTATTACTGAGCATATTATTCATAGATTCGGCATTCCACAAACTTTGACAACGGATAAAGGTTCTTCATTTATATCAAAAGAGGTGCATGCCTTTGCTGAATCTTACAAGATTAAGTTGCTCAATTCATCTCCATACTATGCTCAGGCCAATGGACAGGCCGAGTCTAGTAATAAGATTTTGATCAAACTTGTCAAGAAGAAGATAGAAGAGAATCCTAGTAGGTGGCATGAAGTGTTATCCGAAGCATTGTGGGCTCATCGTATATCTAGACATGGTGCTACTAAGGTTACTTCTTTTGAGCTTGTGTATGGTCAAGAAGCTGTTTTATCTGTTGAGGTAAATCTGGACGCTTATAGACTAGCAAAACAAAATGACCTTTCCGCTGTTGATTACCATGATTTGATGATGGATAATATTGATGAGGTGACCGACAAATGTTTAAAAGCTTTGAAGGAAATTGAGAAAGATAAACTTCTGGTGACCAGAGATTACAACAAAAAGGTAAAACTAAAATATTTTCAGGTTGGAGATCTGGTTTGGAAGACAATTTTGCCTCTTGGAATAAAAAGCAACAAGTTTGTTAAATAATCGCCAAGTTGAGAGGGTCCATACAAGATTATCAAAGTTATTTCCGGTAATTCATATATGATGGAGACAGTGCAATGTGAGCGTCTAACTAGAGCTATTAATGGGAGATACTTGAAGAAATTCTATCCTAGCGTATGGCAAAATGCATGAAGACGAAGATGGCCGATATTAGATATCACCCTTAGTTTTATGTTTAGACTTGTATGTTTTGTGTAAAACATGTACATCAGATTAGTTCTTGCTTTTTGGCTTGTGAAACTCACCAAAAAGCAGGGAGGCATATGTTGACAGCCAAATTTGGCAGGTCAAAGGCCGACCGGTCAGACTGGTCTGCCTAGTTCTAGTCCGAGTAGGAGTTGTTTTATTTGTGGAATATTTGTGTAATCCGACTTGGAAGAGGGGTACGACTTCCCCGACCTATAAATATAAAGGTTAAGGCCGATTGAGGTATTCCCAATCGAATCAATACAAAATACATTTACTTTTTATTCCTCTCAAACCCTATCTTTTCCAAACCCTAATTTGCTGTTCTTCTCACGTCTCGGCGACGTTTGAAAGCGTTCTGAGTGGCCTTGCCGACCTCAGGGCAACCCTAGCTGCGCGAGCTCCGAGGGGTCCCTCCCGAGCTTGCGTTTTTAGGTCTACGCGGTGTTCTGCACCCGACCGGTCAGATCGGTCGGCGGAACCGGTCAGACCGGTCAGCCCAGGGCACTGCTGGTTCAGATCGTTTTGGGGATCTCTTACGCGTTCTAGAACATTCGAGTGTGTTGGTGCGATTATGTGTCAGTAAAATATTATTTCAAATAGCATTAAAATACCGAATTGTGCACACAGTGAGCGTTAGTGTTTATGTGTCAGAGCTACAAATCGACCTCTGAATAGAGTTCAAACTCAGCCGACTAAAATATTATATCTTCTACCCGCATGATGCTCGTACGTTGCTCTTGGCTTCCACTCCTCCAGATACCAGCGTTTGCAGTTCATATGTTTACTTTCTCCCACTAATCGAATTCAGCACTGGAGTACTCGACCCGAGCTAGCAGTCGATGTTTCTCTCAAAAAACGACGTGACACTGAGCTGCCCTTAGAGCACCGGCTATCATAGACATCTAAACACTATTACCAAAATGATTTGCAGCAACTTTTTAAATTTTTTTTTGAGACGAACCAAAATTTGATCCGTTGCTGAGCAGAATTACTATAGCAACAACCCACCCCTAAAATGTATTTTTAAGAGCGGATCACCGCTTCACCCGTCCCTACAAATAATTTTCAATCTTATCCCCAAAATTTACTTAATTAAAAAAAGCACGGCGGATGGTTCGGTCTAAGTGGGCAGACCGTCCGTTGGTTCGGACGTCCGAATCTCACCGCGGAAGGTTTAAATGACAAATATCTAGATTTAAGCCTTAATCTATAACTATTTCTGAAGCGAGTAAGATATTCATCTAAAATTTTGATTTGATTCGTTTTGTGTTGTTGACAGGTGGATCTTAGTCCATTCTGTATAGAGCTGTATGTATTTCTAAAGCGAGTAAGATTTCCATCTAAATTTTTGGTTTGATTCATCTTTTGTCGTTGATAGATGGATCTTAGTCCATCTTGTATGCGAGTCGAATCAAAGATGATTCGATCACATATACCTACTAATTAATATGGATAACTATATATATATGATATTCATACCAACTCTTAGTCTTATCACTGCACGCGCATAATTGTCTAGTTTAAAAAATTTGAGACATGCATCAAAAGTCATGATACGCGGGCTAACATCGGGTAGTTGGCTGTTTCTGCAACTGAAGCTAAAGTACGCTTCCGCACTTGAGACACGCCTACTACTTGCGCACCGTATAAAGTCGCCATCCTCTCACGGAGACGGTTTTCTCTGCTGCCAGCGTCACCAGCCACCAGGCCAGCAACCAGCAGCCGCTTAAACCCTCGTTTCCCTTTCGTCTTCCCCCAAACCCCCCAGCACCCCTCCGCCCCGCGCCGGGCCGCCACTGCCTCCCCAACAGGCAGCCTCATCCCGCCCCCCTGGATGCTCTCTCCCGCCTCCCGCCGCTAGCCGCCACGTCCGTTAACGCGCGTCCCCGCCACCCGCTCTCTCCCGCGCGGTTGCGCAGAGACGGCGCCCCCCCTTCGGCCTCGGTTTCTACGGGGTCGGTGGCCGCGCTGCGGGGGCGAAGGCGGCCCGGTCCAAGCTGAGGCGGTTCGTGGGATCTATGGCGGCGGCGGCGCCGGCGCCGGCGCCGCTGCTGCGGTGCCGCGGCTCGGCGCCGCCGTGGCTCTCGTCGTCGTCGTCGCCCTTCTTCCTCCGCCGCCGCCCCCGCCGCTCCTCCCCGCCGCCGGCGCTGTCCGGATGCAGGAGGTAGTCGCCGCGGCACCGATTCGGAGATTTGTTCATGCTGTTTCTGCGCTGTGTCTCCTGTTGGGTTATTCGATGGTCGTTCTGCCCCTTTAGTGGGCCGTTGAAACGTCGCCTTCGAAACTATGTGAAGAGGGTGTTCACTGGGTGGTGCTTAGCCGTGTCGAAAAATGATGCGTGTATTGTTCCAGGTGTGGAGTGACTAGGTGGATTTGCGTTTTCAGTATTGTTCCCAATGGGATTTAGGCTGTCCTAGGATGTCTGTTCTGTTGGTTCGAAATGAATAGCCCCAAGTCTTGGTTAGTGTAAATACAGTCTTTGACAATTAAGTAGAGAATGCACTGGTTGACATTAGTAGTTATGCTAGGCAAGGCAGCACGGTCTCACCTAGTCACCTATTGCCCCATTGTTCGAACCTGTCCATGTGCTGCCTGAAAATTGTGGTCCTATGAAGCTTGTTCTATCGTCTGATATGCTCTCCTTTGCCTGTCTTTCAGTACTTAGGAGTTTCGCAATTGCTTTTATGCTTTCTAACTTCGATAATCGTTCTGGCTAACAGGCAAGACTATTCTCATAGCTCAGATATGGGAGTTCGAGAAAGCAGTGCTTTCAAGCTTGGATTCTATGCCAACTTAAACGTGCCAAATATTGCACAAGAGTGGCTTGTCGAGAGCAGGAGGCTGTTTTATCTCAGAACCATCAACAGTGTCACAAATAACATCTATAAGGGTACCACTCCTCGACGGGCTGGAAACCTACAAAGTGAACTCTCAGAAGATTGCAGGGGTTTAAACTACCCTTCCTTACACAATATAAGAGAACATGTATCACCCAAGTCAATTGTAAATAGACATGAAAACACTGAACTGGTCAGGCATAGTATGATAAATCAGTCTGTGCAATCAGTGTTCCCAGTAAGTATTGTTAATAATAGTGTCAAACAAAGCATGCCTAGAGGCCCAAATGTGGGGATTCCTTTGCATGACATCTCTAATACAGAGGTTATTTTGGAGCTGGATGATAAGGTTCACGATGGCAAAGACAAGGTCAAGAAACTTGTAGTTAAAAAAAGGGTTTCATCTTTGCCAACTAAAGCATCCTTCTCCAAGGAATCTATGGAAGCACGGAAGGAAGTTGCTGCCATCTATGACAAAGTTTTGGTAGTTGACAGTATGGAGTCAGCTAGGACCATTGTTCAACTGCTTACTACAAAGTATAAGAACTTTATTCATGCATGTGACACGGAGGTAAAAAAGAACCCTGTTTGATTTATTTGCTTTCTTATGTAGTGGTTTTGTTGTCCATCCTTATTCACCAAGGCAAATCATTTGTTTCACAAAGACAGCAAAATGTTCCATTATTTATAAGTATTAGGTTTAAAGTTGAGTAATGTCTTTTTACTGTGAAGTGCCATCTGTCATGTATTACATCCAGTGTTTGTTCCAATTTCGTAGTTATCAGAAGAAGCTTATTTCTGATAGTGATAGGTTATAGATTGTAATACCTGAAACTCCATTTGCTGACCCCAAGTATTTGGTCATTCTTTGTCTATTTTCCTCATGAATGTACCACAATCTACCATAGGAAATGGAAGAATTTAAGTCAGATGTCATGATTCATGTTGAAGATTGCAATCTGTATTGGTTTTTCTTTGTTTGATGAGCTATGCTTATTGTCTACTGCTAGGTTAGCAACCTATGAGCAGAAGTAAACTCAGTTATAGTGATTGAAGTTTAATATTTTTCCAGGAAGCAAATATTGACGTCAAAGATGAGACACCAGTTGGTCATGGACAAGTAACATGCTTTAGCATTTGCTCAGCAAATTCTAATGCACAGGTCGCTGATTTTGGAAACGGAAAAACTTGCATTTGGGTTGATGTTTTGGATGGTGGGAGGGATGTCCTGATGGAGTTTGCTCCTTTCTTTGAAGATCCATCCATCAAGAAGGTGCAATTCTTTTCCTCTTTGGAGTTTCTAACAACTTCATGACCATTTCTCCTTTTATGTGTTTTTTGAAAGTGTATTCTACACTTTCTTTATTACTCTATTTACTGTTACAGACCACACTTGAAACAAATTGGGTACACTTCACAATATTAACCTTCACCATTTCACAAGATTGTCAACATGGGAAAATTACAGGCTTTCTGACTGCAAAACCATACCTGGTTACCCACCAAAGGCATCACATGTTAACTACTTTTAGCTTTGTTTTCTTGAATTATCTGAAGTGAACATCCATTTTCTCAGGTTTGGCATAACTATAGCTTTGATAGCCATGTCATTGAGAACCATGGAATTAAAGTTGCTGGGTTTCATGCTGATACAATGCATCTTGCACGCCTTTGGGATTCATCAAGGAGAACTGATGGTGGATATTCTCTTGAAGGACTTACAAATGACTGTAGAGTCATGGATGCTGCTCCAAAGGATTTACCTAATGCTGGAAAGACATCAATGAAAACCATCTTTGGCAAGAAAAATGTTAAAAAGGATGGATCTGAAGGGAAAGTCATATCTGTTGACCCAGTCGAAAAGTTACAAAGGGAAGACAGGGAGTTGTGGATTTGCTATTCTTCACTTGATTCAATGAGCACCTTGAGGCTTTATGAGAGCTTCAAAAGAAAGCTTGAAACAAAGGAATGGATCTTTGATGGTTGCCCCAGGGGCACAATGTATGATTTCTATGAAGAGTATTGGCGTCCCTTCGGTGCCCTTCTTGTGAAGATGGAAACAGAGGGAATGCTTGTTGATCGTGGTTACCTTTCAGAGATAGAAAAGGCTGCTATTGCTGAACGAGAAGTAGCTGCAAATAAGTTTCGGAAATGGGCATCTAAATACTGTCCTGATGCCAAGTACATGAATGTGAATAGCGATACTCAAATTCGCCAACTTCTCTTTGGTGGCATTGAAAATAGGTATTGTTTTGCACTGATCCCTTCACTACTTCTATACCTTGTTATAATGGTATACCTTCCTGAGTGCACTTCATCTTTGGATCTTTATGAAAGGAAGCTACTAATTATGGTAGTGGTTTGCTGTAGAATAATTTGATGGCAATTCATATGTACAGTTCTAATCCCTAAAGTCGACAGGACAATACCTCTATCCAGTTATGTGAGCATCCACAACCATTTCTAAGAGGAAAATGAATTCTCCTTTGCCTTTTGTATCTACTTACCATTTTGTGTATGTAATATACTAGGAAGAAGTGAACTGAATCTCTTTGGTTTTCTTTTGTATTTTCTAGTAAGTGATTGTTCATATATCCTTGGAAACTGAAGCTTTCTTTCACATCATTTCTGTATAAATTCCTATAAGTGTTAACATTGTTATCTTTGTAACAGACATAAATCCGGTGCAACTTGGCATCACAGCAAAACTTTTAAAGTGCCAAATGAAGAAAGTGTAGATACAGAGGGAAAGAAGACTTCAAAGTATCGTACAATCAAACTTTGCAGTATCGTTGAAGATCTGAAAATTGATATGTTCACCCCTAGTGGCTGGCCATCAGTCAGCGCGGATGCATTGAGAAGTTTGGCTGGTAAAATACCCACGGAACATATTTACACAATAGATGGTATTGAAGGGGGTGAAGAAGATACTAGTGGTTCAGAACATTCTGAGCAGGAAGTAGATGAAAGTTCGTCATATGGAACAGCATATGAAGCGTTTGGAGGAGGAAAGAAGGGAAAAGAAGCATGCAATGCAATTGCAGCTTTATGTGAAATATGTTCTATCGATTCATTGATATCCAATTTCATTCTTCCCTTGCAGGTTAGTCATCTGATCTTGTAAGTTGTCGTTCCTACCTTACTGACAATGCAAATCAGGTTTCACTGGTGCGTGGCATGCTCACAGCTCAAAATTCTTGATGTTATGTGCTGTGAAACTGAAAACTATAGGATCATGAGAAATGTGCTGATTCACTTAGGGTTACAAGCTCTTTTTTCTTTTGCTTTTCCTTTTGTTGAGAGGAAGCATGGAATTTGCTAAACTAACTGTCAGTTTAAAGTTTAGTTGGTTTGCGTTAGTAGCGTTTGTAAATTATGTTTCTTTGCAAAACAATTGTTGCATTTAGTTGTTATTATGATTGCATGCTTTTCGTTACTTCAATTCTACCATGATGATTTATTTCTTGTTTGCCACTTTGCGTGTTCGCCACTTTGCGATATCTTTGAGGGCTTTAAAGGTGCTTAGCTACATCACGTTGGCATTGTAGTTGGATTGTGAGTGAGAACATTGCTACATAGTGTTTCTGCCAGCTTTTGTCAGCATAACAGTTATGCTTACCTAATTGCATTCAACTAAGTGTTTCTGTATGTCATGTATCTGAAAGCTTCCTTACTGCATGATAGGGAGATCATATATCTTGTGCAGAGGGGCGCATTCACTGTTCATTAAATATCAATACTGAGACAGGACGCTTGTCAGCACGAACGCCAAATCTACAGGTATCCATAATCTTTTGTGTTTATGTGGGATTTGTAAGGAGCTTTATAAATCTACATGGTATCTCTAAGCTGGATCCATGACCTGGGGCGTAACCCTCTAAGCGACGCGCTACATCGGAACCCGTGTGTGGTGATAAATGGGTAAGGGCCGGGTCGCCATCCCCCCAAGGGCGCGTCGTATCATGACCTGGGTACGATGATAAGTGAGTAAGGGTCGAGTCGTCACCTGAATGGCGCGCTACATCTACGCCCGAGTGTAGTGAAAAATGAGCAAGGGTCTTCGCACTTCCCTCGACGGGTGCGAAGGGTAAGGAAGCTAGCCGAGCCAATTAGGATTCGTATAGGTAGCTGGAACGTAGGGTCCCTAACGGGTAAGTTGCGAGAGCTAGTTGATGTAGCAATTAGGAGGCGTGTAAATATTCTATGCGTTCAGGGGACTAAATGGAAGGGCCAGAAGGCGAAGGAGGTTGAGGATACTGGCTTCAAGCTTTGGTACATGGGAGCAACTCCGGGTAGGAATGGTGTAGGCATCTTGATTGATAGGAGCCTTAAGGATGGAGTCGTAGAGGTTAGAAGGCAAGACGACCGGATTATCCTAATCCGGTTGGTAGTTGGAGATTCGGTTTTGAATGTGATCAGTGCCTATGCCCCTCAGGTATGCCTTAGTGAGAGCACCAAGATGCAGTTCTGGGAAGATCTAGATAGCATGGTTAGTATCGTGCCTACCAGCGAGAAACTCTTCATAGGAGGAGATCTCAACGGCCATGTGGGTGCGACTAATGTAGGGTTCGAGCGAGTGCACGTGGGTTTTGGGTACGGTAGCAGGAGTCGAGGGGAGGATGTGTTGAACTTCGCGTTAGCCTACGACTTGTTGATAGCGAATACCGTGTTTAAGAAGAGGGAATCCCATCTTGTGACGTTTTGTAGTGGACAACACTCGAGCCAGATGGACTTTATCCTTGCTAGGAGGGAGGATAGACGTGATTACTTAGATTGTAAGGTGATACCTGGGGAGTGTGTTGTCCCTCAACACAAGCTTGTGGTGGCGGACTTTCGTCTTCGGGTACGTGTCCACTGGGACAAACGTGCCAAGATTGCGAGAACAAAGTGGTGGAAGCTTAGAGGGGAAGCGACACAAGCGTTTAAGGAAAGGATGCTAGGTGAGGGGCCTTGAGAAGAAGGAGAAGACGCAGATGACATGTGGCTAAAGATGGCAACATGTGTTCGGAAGGTGGCCTCAGAGGTTGTTTGGCGTGAGTAGGGGAGGCAAACAGGAGGGGAAAGACACCTGGTGGTGGAATGACGAGGTGCAAAAGGCTATTAAGGAGAAGGAGTGTTTCAAGCGCCTCCACCTTGACAAGAGTGTAGCCAACATCGAGGGCTATAAATTAGCGAAGAGGGTTGCAAAGCGAGCTGTGAATGTAGCAAAGAGTAAGGCGTATGATGACCTGTATCAGCGGCTAGACACGAAAGAAGGGGAGAATGACATTTATAGGATGGCTAGGATCCTCGAGCGGAAGACAAGGGATATCAACCAAATCAAATGCATTAAGGATGTGACAGATCGACTGCTAATGAAGGATGAGGAGATCATGGATAGATGGAGAGAGTACTTCGACAAGTTGTTTAATGGGGAGAGTGAGGGCCCTACCCTTGAGTTAGATGACTCTTTGACGATACCAACAGACGTTTTGTGAGGAGAATTCAGGAGGTAGAGATCGGGGAGGCTTTGAAGAGGATGAAGGGAGGTAAATCGATGGACCCTGATGGTATCCCCATTGAGGTGTGGAGATGCCTAGGAGATAGAGCAATAGTATGGTTAACTAAGTTTTTTAATCTCATTTTTCGGTCAAACAAGATGCCGGAAGAATGGAGAAGTATATTAGTACCTATCTTCAAAAACAAGGGTGATGTTCAAAGTTGTACTAACTACCGTGGGATTAAGCTGATGAGCCATACGATGAAGCTTTGGGAGAGGGTTATCGAGCATCGCCTAAAAAGAGTGACAAGTGTGACCCAAAACCAATTTGGGTTCATGCCTGGAAGGTCAACCATGGAGGCGATTTTCTTAATACGACAATTGATGGAGAGATATAGGGAACAGAAGAAGGACTTGCACATGGTCTTCATTGACCTTGAGAAGGCATATGACAAAGTACCGAGAAATGTCATATGGTGGGCCTTGGAGAAGCACAAAGTCCCAACTAAGTACATTATCCTCATTAAGGATATGTACAAGGATGCGACGACGTTTGTCCGGACATGTGATGGCAACACCACTGACTTTCCTATTAACATAGGCCTACACCAGGGGTCAGCATTGAGCCCTTATTTATTTGCTTTAGTGATGGATGAGGTCACAAGGGATATACAAGGTGATATTCCTTGGTGTATGCTCTTTGCTAATGATGTGGTGCTAGTTGACGAGAGTAGGGCAGGGGTTAATAGGAAGTTAGAACTGTGGAGACGCACGTTAGAGTCGAAAGGGTTCAGACTTAGTAGGACCAAGACCGAGTACATGATGTGCGATTTCAGCGCGACTAGGCATGAGGGGGGAGACGTTAGTCTAGATGGACAAGTGGTGGTCTAGAAGGATACTTTTCGGTATTTAGGATCGGTGATACAAAAGGATGACGACATTGATGAAGATGTTAGGCATAGAATTTCAGCTGGCTGGTTGAAATGGCGGCAAGCTTCTGACATCCTTTGTGACAAGAGGGTGCCACAAAAGCTAAAAGACAAATTCTATAGGACAGCAATTCGTCCGGCGATGCTATACGGTGCTAAATGTTGGCCTACAAAAAGGCGACATGTCCAGCAACTGAGTGTAGCAGAGATGCAGATGTTGCGGTGGTTTTGCGGGCACACAAGGAGGGATAGAGTCCGGAACGAAGTTATTCGGGATAGGGTCGGAGTGGCACCAATTGAGGAGAAACTTACCCAGTATCGGCTGAGATGGTTTGGACATGTCCAACGAAGGCCTCCTGAGGCGCCGGTGCGTAATGTGGTTCTTGAGCGGGTCGATAATGTAAAGAGGGGTAGAGGTAGACCTAAACTGACGTGGGATGAGTCGGTTAAGAGAGACCTTAAGGATTGGAATATCTCTAAAGAGATAGTTTTGGATAGGAGCGCTTGGAGACTAGCTATCAATGTGCCTGAACCTTGAACTTATTTCTTTCGGGTTTCATCTCTAGCCTACCCCAACTTGCTTGGGAAAAAAAGTTATGTTGTTGTTGTTGTTGTATCTCTAAGCTGGATCACCCCGACACGTTGGTCTGATGGCGTGTCGGTGTTCGACACCGTGTCCGACACCGACACTTGGCCGATTCCTCTTCGATACGTATCGAAGCAGTATCGGAAAAATAAAAGCCGAAAATAAATAAATTAACTCGCTGATACTTCGTCGATGCGGCCCAGACTCGGCCTCGACACGGCCCGCGCCGCCGCTCGCCTGCGCGGAGGAGGCCTCAGGCGCCGCCGCCGCTCGCCCGCTCGAGGAGAGGTCCAGGGCGCCGCCGCCGCTTCTTTTTCTACTGCTCCAGCTTCCGAGATGGTGCTGCGCCACCGCCAGAGCGCGCCACTGGACGGGCCGACGCGTCCGCCGGAGATGGGGAGGATGAGCCGCGGCCGTCGGAGATGGGGAGCACGAGCCGCGGCCGCCGGAGATGAGGAGCATGAGCCACTGCTGCCTGGATTTGCCGCCGGGGAGAGAGAAGCATGCGTGATGGCAAGGGAAGGGGACGAGCGGCAGCTGTCCAATGAAAGAGATAAGGTTTTGGCTTTTTTTGTTTTGCCCCTTTTCTTTTCTTAATAATTATAGAACATATAATATATGAATTGGTGACACATTATAGTCCCTATAACTTCTATTTTCTTATATTCTAGTCCCCAGAACTTCTATTTCATCACATTCTAGTCCACAGAGAATGCTCATGAGTTCTTATTTGCCTAGGTGATAATAAATATTAATTATTATTAAATTATATTTCCGTGTCGCCGTATCGGCATTTTGGGGAATATGGCGCATCCGCGTGTCCGATATGTGTCGTGTCCGATACGTGTGTCGGAGTCGGGGTGATAGAGTCTCTAAGGAGTTTTTTGTTTCACCATCTCTGGATTGTCAAGGACAAAGATACAAACAAGTGGGAGTTACATGTTTATTCAAGAAAATAATCAAATGATAGCGCCAACTTTTGCTCACTGGTTTTAAAAGCTACTGTTCCAGATATTGTGGTCCAAGATGGATGTGTTATGTGTAATGTCTTCTGATTACAGCCTGAGGCTTCAGCATTCACCAGAGAAAATATAAATGAAATCCTCCACAGAAATCTGATAAAAACCATTAACTTACCAACCTCACTTTTGCCATATCTCACTACTCTTTTGAGTGAACATCAGGTTACATATTTGAAATCTTCATTTCTTAATGAACTGCAGCTACTTTTATGCTTCTTTAACATATATCCGCGCACTTGGATAAAAATATATTTAGCTCCAAAAGTGGCAAATGATTTAATTTTAGTTCTGATATAGACATATAGTTTGGATATGTGAATGGTGCTCACTGCTAAAGTAGCACCTTATTCTTTCGGTCAATATTATTAATTGAACTCAATATGTGCCCCTTCCAGAATCAACCTGCACTTGAAAAGGATAGGTATAAGATTCGCCAAGCCTTCGTTGCAGCTCCAGGAAATTCTCTCATTGTTGCTGATTATGGTCAGGTGTGCTAACTAGTGCTCAATAGTTTTTTTGTCCTTGAATTGCCTGAGCAATTTCATTCTTAGTCTCTTATTAAAGCAATGTTTTACTGTAGCTGGAGCTGAGGATCTTAGCCCACCTTGCTAATTGTAAAAGCATGCTGGATGCTTTCAAGGCTGGTGGTGACTTCCACTCTAGGACTGCCATGAATATGTACCAGCATATCCGTGATGCTGTTGATGAAAATAAAGTTCTTCTTGAGTGGCACCCTCAACCTGGTCAAGAGAAACCTCCAGTGCCTCTATTGAAGGTACACCAAGTGCTACTAGTTTTTTTCCAGCTTTGGACCTTTGGTGTTTCTTAGAAGCTGTCTTGATTTGTTTTGTTTGTCTTTTACTTTATATCTGCATACTGCATTTTTGATGCAATTATAATCTCCCCAGCACAGTTCATTCAATCAAATTCCTATTTCCTTTTCTAAAAGATATAAGGATACATACGGTTCGTGTACTTTTGGGATTTATGAACTTTTTAATGCCATTTCACTTGCAGAATGGTGTCATCCCACAGTATTTGTTGGATAGACCAATCTATCGCACAAATTTTTTTAATTCCATTCTATCAGGATGGATGCACTCACCCCTGGCATGGGGCATTACACTAACCAAGAATGTCATTGTAATCCATGCGTGTGTTGTTGAGTAGCATTTATATCCCTAAATGTTTGAACTCTCACATCAGAAGTGAACTTTAAATGACAGTAATGAATTTGCAAGAGCAGGTACCCTTGTACATTCCGTGCGAGGACAGGTTTTGTATTTTTAGAGAAGATACATCCATTTTTTTTATCAATTACTACTGAGCAGGAATTTTTTTTGTGCTTTTAGTTTGCTAAATCCTTCATGCCCCGCTGTTAGTATTACATGATTAAGGAAATATGTTTACATCGATTTTACAGAACCGCATAAGAGTATATGAAATAGATATATCCATGTAATTGTGAAGAAGTTGATCAAATTTAGCGTTTTCCATTTTAGGATGCTTTTGGTGCTGAGAGGAGGAAAGCTAAAATGCTTAATTTCTCAATTGCATATGGAAAGACAGCTGTTGGGCTATCTCGAGATTGGAAGGTATGAAACTAATTACTACCAACCTACACCTGCATTTCAAATTAGGATAGCAGCATCATCACTGTCATCAAACAATGCCGGAAATTACTTGATCTGTAATCGATCATTTCCTTTTAGCGTTGACTAGATTCTTTACATCACAACTTACCCAGGCACCCAGCCAGACAGCAATTGATGGTTTCTAGTAGAGTTTTCATAACCTGATCTGAGTTGCACTGCTGAGGATGCTTTGTTCCCTTAGTTCTTCTTTGCCAACTTCTGAGATACATAGTTTATTAGCTCTCTATTTAAAATTTCTAACATGTTAGATATTTGTCATTGCCAATTCAATTACTCCTATATGTTTTTCCCTTCAAGTTTTATACTTGGTATGGTAAATTTCTTTACGAAAGTGTTATAACCATATCCGGAGTTGTTCTCTAGGTTTCTGTTAAGGAGGCAAGGGATACACTCAAGCTATGGTATGGAGATAGAAAAGAAGTGTTAGCTTGGCAAAAGAGGCAAAAGAAGCTTGCACACGAGAAATGCGAAGTTTACACTTTGCTTGGGCGATCACGTCGTTTTCCTAACTTGACTCAATTTGGTCCTGGTCAACGAGGTCATATTGAGCGTGCTGCTATAAATGCACCAGTGCAGGTACTTATTACTAATTGTGGCTCGACAGTTATGCCTCATTACTTCGCAAACATGATCTTCAGCTTGGTACCTGTCTAATCCTCAGGGAAGTGCAGCAGATGTTGCTATGTGTGCCATGCTTGAGATCGAAAGGAATACCCGTCTTAAGGAGCTTGGTTGGAGGCTCCTATTGCAGGTTCATCTTCTGTTTGTACAAAAATATGCATTCTGCCTGACAACTTTACAGCTTAAAAGAAGGGCAAACCACTATCGCGTTGTCTTTGATGTAAACATAAACAAAGTCAACGAACAACAATAGCATATATTCCATAACATCATTCACTCAACGTTTGCATTTGTTTGCATCTGTCAGGTGCATGACGAAGTGATACTGGAAGGGCCTTCAGATTCTGCTGAGACGGCCAAGGCCATAGTGGTGGAGTGTATGTCCAAACCTTTCTACGGAATCAACATCCTGAATGTCGACCTGGCTGTCGATGCCAAGTGCGCAAAGAGCTGGTATGCTGCCAAATAGACTCTGAACACATCCTGTCATCCTAAAAATGTCCAGATGCACGTTTGCCCGCCACACGGGTGATGACAAGGGTGCGATCAAGACCTCTCCCATCAGATTAAAATTAAAAATGGTGGACTTGAATCATCATGGAGACTGCGTCTCCAGGACTGTCAAGTATGAAGCGGTAAGCCCAACCACGACAGTATCACACGTCCATTTCTTGGTTGCAGCAGAACGGTGAAAGACCAAAGACTCGCTGGCAGCCTGGTGTTGTGAATGTACACTAGTAGTTTAGTAGCACGTAGAATTCTTGTAGTGTGGGTTCTCAGTAGGGTCAGATCAGAGTTTGAGGTGGCTTGATCATAAGTAGCAGTGCCAAAGCATGCTGTTTTGTTCATAAGATTACTTGTTCAGCGTGCTGGTGCGTTATGTTCCAGTGAGGCCGACTATCGTCGTTGTAGGCTTTTGAGGCTGGTGATGCTGATGCCGGGCTTATGTTGGTCGAGGGATAACACAGTTCAGCTTTTAGCACGAGCTATGCATTGTCTCCCTTTCTCTTGAGCTAATTTATTTTGTATTCAGCACTTTTTGTGCTATTGGGGGATTGGACCTGGGTTCAGCAGCAACCGTAAATTATTTCTCCCTCAACCTCTTGTCACAAATATCGCAAACAAGTAACATTCTAGACGCTGATATAAGCACAGTTTTGACTTCTAGTTCTGGAGTAATTATTTTTTGATCTATATTCGTAGACAAATCTACATGTATCACTTTCAAATATCCATAGTCAACAGACAAAACTAATTAGAAATTTAATTTTAGAATAATCCATTTAACATAACCATAAAACATCCCTATTTGTGACAGTAAGGTGTACCTCCAACACCCCCATACCCAACTTCTCTACCTTCTGTTGCACGTCGGCTAACTCCCTTCCATCTTTAGGTGACTGATAAATAGGATGTGTCATGTGCGTATGAAATTCTAAATTTTCGCAATCACACGCTTAAAATGTAGCTTTCATGAAAATCGTAACCATAGAAAAAGAAAAAGAATTGTGTATGTACTTAGAGTGTGTTTAGTTGGTGAAAAAGTTTGGGTTTTGGTATTGTAACATATTTCGTTCATTTTATTGTTACTTGACAAATAATATTCAATTATGAACTAATTAGGTTTAAAAGATTCATCTCATGCTAATCAATTAGACTATTTAATTAGTTATTTTTAACTATATTTAATGCTCAATGTATCTGTCAGAAGATTCGATATGACAGATACTGTAAGAAATTTTTCACCAACTAAACAGGACAGTACGCTCTGCTCTCTCGGACCTCTACTCTAATCAAAAGACTAAAGACCCTTACGGAAGATGAAAAAGGTGAGGACTGAAATGAGAAAGGAAGGAGTTCGCAAGACGACTTCGGTTCCTACGTGAAAATACTTCGAAAGGTGTCAGCAGGTAAGCGGAGCCGGAGCCGGCATGTTCGCCCGCTGGGCCTGAGTGTTCGAGAGTCGATCCGTGTGCATCCTGTATCCCTGTCCGTCCGATCTGGAGACGGAATCCAAGCTTTCCTTTCGAGCGAAGCAAACCCAGAGCCGGAAGTCTTCTGGCTCCCGATTCTGACTTCGCCAGAGTTTGCTTTAATCCCAGCCTGAGCCACAGCCCATAATCACCCAGACAAAACCCCACCCGGAAAAAGACAGCGAGGATCCCCGATCCTCCGTCCACGTGTCGGCAACGGACGGCCCCGATCCCTCGCGCAGTGGAGCAGGTGCCCCCGTCGCGTGCTACGCGCACCCACCGACCTGGCCCCCGTCGGCTCGACCTCCACCTCATCGCCTCCCTCAATTTCCCTCCTCTTCTCTTCCCCCTCTTCAGATCGAACCCCCCACGCGCAAATCCCCCCGCCGCTCGCGCGCTTCCGATCGGGTGGCCGCTTCCCACCCCACCGCACCCCTCGCCGGGCGACATGTCGATGCTGGACGCCTTCTTCAAGGGCGGCGGCGGCGGCTTCCGCGGCGCCAAGTGGTAAGTGCGCGCGGGGTTTCTCCGTTTCTGGGGTGGGGGATTTCTGGTGGAGCTTTGGTTGTCTGTTCGATTCGTGTGGTTCCGGTTCTGATTGGGTTCTCTGGCGCTGTGTGCCGGCGGTCGGGGCGCAGCAAGACGCTGCTGAAGCTGACGATCCCGCGGATCAAGCTGCTGCGGAACCGGCGGGAGCTGCAGCTCCGCCAGATGCGGAGGGACATCGCCAAGCTGCTCGAGGCGGGGCAGGAGGCTACTGCGCGGATCAGGGTACGTGGAGCGAGGCTCTCGTGCCTGTCGATTTAGAGCTCCGGGTGGAGTCGCTACTGGTTTTGGTTCCTGACTAATCAATCGGCTGCTGCTGCTGGCACTGCTGCAGGTGGAGCACATCATCCGGGAGGAGAACATGATGGCCGCGCAGGAGATCCTCGAGCTCTTCTGCGAGCTCATCGCCGTTCGCCTGCCCATCATCGAGGCGCAAAAGTCAGTTCCTCTCTCGCTTTCCATTTCACAACCCGTAACTGCAGATGCTATTGTTCATGCTGTCAGATGTCGGTCTATGGATCATGTGCATTTCAATCTAAGCTAGTTGTAGCTTGATTGCCCCTTGACGTGGCAAAGTCTGCTGGAGCAGCAGTGGCTTGGGATTTCTAATGACCTGTTCACTGTTACTTTGTTGCCCAAGGATTTTTTAGGTGTTTTTGTATTGTGTGAAAAGTTTGATGTATTGAGACACCACCTTAGCACCAGCTTCACCGTGCTTTTAGTGCCAGCGTTATTAAACTTTAAGATGGTAGACTTCCTTAATATTTGAATAGTGTGTTAGTTTGCTGTACACCTGACTGCCATACCTAAATATTAGTCGTTACTTCACTGCTGTAGTCAATGAAGACTGTGATTGTTCCACTCAATAATAGCCCTATCCGACTGTTTGAAACAATGTGTTTCTAGCAGACTTTGGCCCTGAAGAAAGCATTAGTTTGCTATGTTCATATGATCTTATCTCAACAGAGAGAAATGATCTTCATTCTTGTATCCTAAGCATTGTTATATTCCTTATTTGTTTCTGTAGACTCGAGTCTTGCATAGTCTGGGTTCTGAGGATGTCAATACAATTCTACCCAGCTCTTAAATAAAAAGGAGGTCCATATTAGATGAAAAAAGCGAAACTGTTTTTGTTACTCAAAATGTAATTAACATGCTACAATAGTTTTTGTAGGCTTGCAGATGAGTGTGACTGATATGTGTTTCTTTGTTGTTTTACCTTCTTCAGGGAGTGCCCCATTGATCTCAAAGAAGCAATATCCAGTATCTGTTTTGCTGCTCCAAGGTGTGCAGACCTGCCTGAACTGATGCAGGTTCAGATGATGTTTGCAACTAAATATGGGAAGGAGTTTGTTGCTGCAGCTTCAGAGCTGATGCCAGATTGTGGGGTCAATCGGCAGGTCATATTACGCTTTTAATTGGAAGTAATTAAACCATGCTATCTGGTAGTTTGAATGTTCATTAACATATCGAAATGAATGATGTTGCAGATAATTGAACTACTTTCTATTCGTCCCCCTCCTGTTGATGCAAAGTTGAAACTGCTGAAGGAGATTGCTGAGGAGCATGAAGTTGATTGGGATCCATCAGAGACAGAAACAGAATTTCTCAAACCTCATGAAGACCTGTTGGTAATTATATATTTACTTACAATAACCATGATTGTAGTTCAGTAATTTGAATCTCACTTGATACATCGTTCCCTTCATAGAATGGGCCGACCTACTTCAATGGTTCCACATTACCTCTTCCTAAGGAGAAACATGAGGAAACACTAGCTGCAAGTGCTGCAGAGCAACCTGATGAAGATTATGAGTCGGATACTGGTCTCGAGTCACTGGATTTGCCTGAAGTCCCGAAAGCTGCTATTCGTCCACCTACTGATGCGCCATCAACCCCAGATATTGGTCCACATGATCAAAGTTCCCAATCAATTCATCATGAATTCTCAAATCCCGATTTTCCTTCAGTCCCAAAAGCTGCAATTCATCCAACTTCTGATGCGCCATCAACGCAAGATATTGGTCCACATGTTCAGAGCTCCCAGTCAATTCCTCATGAATTCTCAAATTCTACTGACTTGGAGGAGAATCCAACAGCGGGTGGTATTTTTAAGATCCAAATGAAAAGCTTGGAGCATCTTATTTCTGCTCCATCTGCTCAGTCAAGCATACCAGAGTCGCCAAATGAAAAGAAGCAATTTATTCCTTTTGCCTCGCCACCACCAGTTGTTGCTACTACTTAAATGGAGAAAACTGAGTCAATCCCGTCACCTCCTCCATCTCCTCCAGTGAAGCTAACAGAGCCAGAAATCTTCAATAAGAAAATTGATGAAGTGCCTCCTACTGATTACATGTTCTCGAGACAACCAGAACAAGTACACACAATCTCACATACTGGGAGTGGGGCAGAAATAGACCTGGACGATGTATTATCTGCTGCTCAGACAGCAGCTGAATCAGCAGAACTAGCTGCATCAGCAGCCCGTGCTGCTGCAAACCTTGCGCAGTTGCGCATTGCAGATCTGAAGAAGAATACCAAATCTTACAGTGATGGTGTCCGAAATGAAAGCCATCATCAGACCGAGGCAACACAGAAACCTGTTTTTGATCACCAGGACTCCTTTACCAACAATAGACAGGACTATGTGCCTTCCCATGTGCCACAGAGGTCACCATCTTTGGAAGATAATCCATATTTCTCCTACCCCAACCTGTTCTCGCCACCGAAACCATGAGGATTGAAGGTTTGCTCATAGTTGTTCAGCATAGTTTGAAGCCTCTGCAATATCATCACTTCAGCTCTGTTCAGTCTTCTTGTGTTTGGCTGTCACCCGGAAAATTCTGTGTATGCTGAGTTGATACGTAAAGGACTAAAGGAGACTACTGCGTTGTTATTAGGTTACAATACCTGTCTTGTCGAGTCTCTGTAAATTGTACATCTGTTATGTTTGTATCAGTTTCCGAAACATTTATGCAGCTCTACAGGTAATAACAGAAACTGAATCATGGCATATAATATTCCTTGTCATTGTTGTGGTACCCTGTCAATAGATGATTGTTCCACTCGACATCTTCTTGAGTGTGTGATGGCCGTGATATCCAAGTTATTATGCTCTTCCCGAACGTGTGATGGCTGAAAGAGGGGGGATCACTATTTCTTTTGCCACCAGTTTGCAATATTTGTTTAATCACAATTTTATAACTTTCTTTGGTATATCATAGTATATAGTTGGGATTGATTTTTGGGCATGATGCTAGGAGAATGTCACTGTTTTCCAGTGAACGCAGATCTTGTCACATCACGGAGATTTTTTTTTTTTGAAGATTGAGAATTTCTTCGATGGGCGCTCGAGGAGAGCAGAGGAGACTGGGGATAGGGGCTGACATGTGGGCCCGGACGAGGGAAAAAGGAAAAACGCCAGTTGAAGTTCAAAAATTGAATTCAAGGTGTTCCCGGGCTACAAAACTCACAATTTTAACAGCAGCAAGATATACTCAGAAGAACGCACTGCAACAACAAAAGCACCTAAAAGGCTACTCTAGAACATTCACAGCAAAATAAACAAAACTGCTATTTTTGTAAATTCCAAGAATTTTGTGCCTCGGATTTTTTGTCACAAAATTCTGCAAAAATATTGTAAAACCATCATTTTAAGTCTAGTATTTAAATAAATTTTTTGGAGGTACAGTTGCATAGAAAAAATATTAAACTTCGTTCACAAGCATCCATTCGAAAAAAGCACACAAATTAAATAACTCATGCAAAGCTTATGCACATGATGCTACATTATGCATTATTGATGCTCATGATAACTTTGCTTAATTGTTAATCATATTTGTGACATTTGAGTCTGACACTGCCCGACGACGGTGATCGCCGGCGGACCTGCGGGACGTGTGGACGGCGAGGTGGGTAAGCTCAAGAACAGAAACTGGAACGCAAGTATTTGGTGCTGCAAACAAGCTGCAGCTTTTTTATGGTGTTCTATATTCCCTTTATTTGGTCATTACAATACAATTAAGGTAATAAAGCAAAGAGAGCTTCCGCACGCATTCCTCGGCTACAGCATTGTCGCATCCATCCCCACGATGCCGTAGGCGACAGCGTTCCCGCGGCGCAGAACCCGGGCAGAAGCGACCACAGTAGCATGCACGGCACCACACAGAGGTCGTGAGCTCGTGCCCTTATGCAAGCAGAACCCCATGCCAGGGCACATCCTCCGCCCGGACCCGAACGGCAGGAGCTCGAAGTCGGCGCCCTTGAAGTCCGCCGCGCTCCCGCCGGCGGCGGCCTCGAACCGTTCCGGCCGGAACGCGTCGGGGTCCCCTGGCCAGTAGCGCTTGTCGCGGTCCAGCGCCCAGGCGTTCACCATCACCGTGATGCCCTGCGGCACGTCGTAGCCCAGCACGCGGCAGGGTTCCTGGCCCACCTGCGGGATCAGGAACGGCAGCGGCGTGTGCAGCCGGAGCGTCTCCTGGATGACGAGGGGCAGGTACCGGAGCTTCGCCTCCTCCAGCTTGTCCTCCCGCACCGACCCGTGCGCGGCGAAGGCGTTTCGCACCTCCGCCGTCGCGCGCTCCATGACCTTCGGGTTCTGGACGAGCTCCGCCATGGCCCACTCCAGCGTCGGCGCTGTCGTCTCGCTGCCGGCAAAGATGTCCTGCGAGCGGTCATATCATATGGTGTATTGATCACTAACTAATAATCTCGGTACAGAACCAATGGATCGGATCGATGAGTTCAAGGTTGCTTACAGTGATGACGGATTTGATGACGTCCCTGTCGAGGGGGGTCGCCAGCTCGCGATCCTGCTGTACCTTCAGCAGCACGTCGAGGAGGTCTTCGACCTCGCCGCCGCCGCCGTTGCGCATCCTCTCCAGGTGCTCCTCGATGATGCCGTCGAGGATGCGGAACGAGGTGTCACGGATCTCGATGCAGTCGCGCCGCTGAGCCGGCCCACGATCCGAGAGGACGGCCAGAGGTCGGGCATGTTGAACCCGGCAGAGAGCACGATGGAGCGGTCGAGCGCCCGCAGCAAGACCTCGCGGTCCTTGAAGCGGTCGCCCATCGCGGCGCGCATCGTGGTGTCCGTGATGAGCGCGGACAGCCGCTCGCGCATGTCCACGGGGAGGGCGCGGGACCCCGCCGCCGCGGCGCACGCTCGCAGCATGGCGGCGACCTCCTCCTCGCGGATGGCGCGGAAGGAGAGGATGCGGCGCGTGCTGAGGAGCTTGGTGATGGTGATCCGGCGGAGCTGGCGCCAGTGGGCCCCGTAGGGCGCCATGATGATCCCCCCGGCCGCCGTTGGTGAGCGCCCGCATGGTGGGCCTCAGCGGCCGCGTCGCGAACACCGTGTCGTGCGTCTTCATCACCGCCCGCGCCGCCTCCCGGGACGACACCACCAGCGTGGGCACCTCGCCGATCCGGAGCAGCATGAGCAGCCCGTGGCGCCGCGCGAGGTCGCGCAGCGCGTGGTGCGGGAGCTTGCCGATCATGTGGTGCAGGCTGCCGATGATTGGCAGCTGCCATGGCCCGGGTGGCAGCTGCAGACCACCGTGCCCGTGTGCCATGGCGGCGGAGCGCCGGCGCTTGGCGACCATGATGAAGAGCAGCGAGACGATCACTAGTCCAAGGTGTTGACACGAAATCGCGCCAACACATTCGAATGCGCTAGAACGCGTAGGAGATCGTCAAAACGATCTGAACCAGCGATGCCCTGGCGGACCGGTCTGACCAGTTCCGCAGACCGATCTGACCGGTCTGGAGCAGAGAACCGCGAAGACCTAGAAATGCGAGCTCGGGAGGGACCCCGTCGGAGCTTGCGCGGCTAGTGTTGCTCTGAGGTCGGCAGGCCACTCAGAACGTCTTCAAACGCCGTCGAGACGAAGGAAGAAAGCAATATAGGGTTGGAAAAGGCTAGGATTTGAGAGATAAAAAAAAATGCGATATTTTGATTGATTCGATTGGGAATATCCTCAATCGGCTGTGACCCTTTATATTTATAGGGTGGGGTGGACTTATCCCGCAAGAAATCCTGTTTACAGATCTAAATCTATGAAAAACTCTAATTGTACTCGGACTCTATTTGGACCGGTCAGACCGGTCTGACCTACCGGTCGGTCCTGCCGGACAGGCCACAGTGCCTCGACCGGTTAGACCGCTTGGTCAGACCGATCAGACCGGTTGGTGCCAATTTTGGCTGTCAACATATGCCCCCTGCTTTTTGGTGAGTTTCTGTGACACCCCGGCCATGGGCTTAATAGGATTAATAGGATACTCATACTAACAAGTTGCAAATTCTTTTCCGGAAACCGGTCTCCAAAGAACTCCGAGATTAAGCGTGCTTGGCCCGGAGAAATTTGAGGACAAAGTGTGCAGAAAAGACTGGTGTTGGTCTGTGAGGACAGTCTATGTCCTAGAAAGCAGCCAGATGTAAGCGGGCCCGGCCTCGGGGAGGCGGGACGTTACAGTTTCACAAGCCAAAAAGCAAGAACTATCATGATGTACATGTTTTATACAGAGCATATAAGTCTAAAAAATAAAACTAAGGGTGATATCCAATACCGGCCATCTTCGTCCTCATGCACTTTGCCATACGCTAGGATAGAATTTCTTCAAGTACCTCCCATTGATAGCCCTTGGTAGACGTTCACCTTGCACTGTCTCTACCATATACACGAATTACCGGAGATAACTTTGATAATCTTGTATGGACCCTCCCAACTTGGCGACCATTTGCCAAACTTGTTGCTTTTCATCCCAAGAGGCAAAATTGTTTTCCAAACCAAATCCCCAACCTGAAAAGATTTAAGTTTTACCTTTTTATTGTAGGCTCTGGCCACCCGAAGCTTGTCTTTCTCAATCTCCTTCAAACCTTCAAACGCTTGTCGGTCACCTCATCAATATTATCCATCATCAAATGATGTTAATCAACAGCGGAGAGGTCATTTTACTTTGCCAATCTATATGCATCCAGATTTACCCCAACGGGTAAAATGGCCTTGACCATACACAAGCTCAAAAGGAGTAACCTTAGTAGCACCATGTTTAGATATACGATGAGCCCACAATGCTTCGGACAACACTTCATGCCACCTCTTAGGATTTTCTTCTATCTTCTTCTTGACAAGTTTGATCAAAATCTTATTACTAGACTCGGCCTGCCCATTGGCCTGAGCATAGTATGGAGATGAATTGAGCAACTTAATCTTATAAGATTCAGCAAAGGCACGCACCTCTTTTGATATAAATGAAGAACCTTGATCCGTTGTCAAAGTTTGTGGAATGCCGAATCTATGAATAACATGCTCAGTAATAAACTCAATTACCTCCTTATGTGTCATATTCTTCAAAGGAACCGCTTTGGTCCATTTAGTGAAATAATCTGTAGCAACCAACATGAAGCGATGCCCCTTTGAAGATGGAGGATTAATCTGTTCAATGAAATCCAACCCCCAACCTCGGAACAGCCATGGTTTAATAATAGGATGCATCAATGCAGCAGGCACCAATTGCAAATCACCAAACCGCTGACATTCTTCACATCCTTTATAGTACTTGAAACAATCGGATAGCATGGTAGGCCAATAGAAACCGGGTCTTCTAAGTAACCACTTCATCTTGGGAGCCGATTGATGAGTACCACAAATACCTTCATGAACCTCACCCATAGCAACCCGGGCCTGATCCGAGTCTAAACACTTGAGAAGCAAATCTTCGGCAGTTCGACGATAAAGTTCATCGTCAATTAAAACGTACTTGAAAGCCAAACGCCGAATATTTCTCTCTGCACCACGACCAGGATCTCTCAAATATGATATAAGAGGAACCCTCAAATCCTGGGTTTCGGCCGAGACAATTGAATCTTATTTTTTGGCCAAATCAGAACCAACAGCTGCATCACCGGTCAGACCGGTTTCTGGACCGGTCAGACCAGTCTGGGCGGTCAGACCGTTCTCGCTGACCGGTCGGACCGGTGCATCCAGAACTGGACACTCGGCTTTCGTTTGCATCGGCTTGCGAATGTTAATTTTTTTTTCGTAACATTATAGCCAGATGCTTGCTGAGCCAGAGTATTTGCCTTTCCATTCTCTTCCCTCGGAATATGTTTGATAATAAATTCGTCGAAATAAGAAATAATATCGAGACATTTTATCAAGATATGCATTTAGAGAACCATTATAGCACTGGCATACCTTAGATACTTGCTGCACCACCAGAAGAGAATCTCCAAAGGCTTCAACATGCTTCACGCCCATGGATTGTAAGAATTCCAAGCCAAATATAAGAGCCTCATATTCAACTTAGTTATTTGTGCACTCTTCTTTCAATCGGTTTGAAAATTCAAAAACAGCACCATTCGGAGAAATAAAAATAGCACCAATCCCTTGACCATCATCACAAACCGATCCATCAAAGTACAACTTCCATGGTGTGCAAGTAATATAGCCGACTTCTAGATCATGCTTGTCATTAATCCGATGCTCAACAATAAAATCCGCTGCAATTTGGCCTCTCATAGATTTTAAAGGTTCACAAGCCAAATCATATTCAACCAAAGCATAAGCCCACTTGCCAATTCTACCACTCAAAATCATTTTTTGTAACATATGTTTGATCACATCGGTTTTACATACTACTATGCAAGTACTAGATAGTAGGTAATGCCTTAATTTGGTACAAGCACAATAAAGAGACAAACACAACTTCTCAATAAATGTATACTCCTTCCCTTCGGTCTCCGCATCAATAAGTTGTCGGCTTAAATATGTAATGATATACTCATTCCCTTCGGTTTCTTAAGTCAAAACAGCCCCCAATAACCTTGTCTACAGCAGCCATATAAAATCTGAAAGGTACTCCTCTCCTAGGTGCTTTGAGTACGGGTGGCGAAGACAAATAAATCTTGATCTTCTCAAACGCTTCTTGCTGTTTTGCCCCACAAGTAAATTCGGTTTCATCTTTTAACCAAAGAATAGGAGTAAAAGCATCGATATTCCCGGACAAGTTAGATATAAACCTTCTCAAGAAATTTACCTTGCCCAAGAACTTCTGTAAATCCTTCTTGCATGTAGGGGTTTCAACCTTCCTCATGGCTTCAATTCTTTTAGGATCAATCTCTATTCTCTTCTCATGAATAATGAAGCCAAAAAACTTTCCAGCCGATACACCAAAAGCACATTTGAGTGGATTCGTCTTCAAACCATACCGGCGCATCCTCTCAAGAGCAAGTCTCAAATCAGTTAAATGATGATCCAAACCGGCCGATTTAATGACAATATCATCAATGTACACCTCCAAGATGACTCCAAGCAAATCATGGAAGATTAAATTCATAGCTCTTTGATAAGTAGCACCCGCATTTTTCAAACCAAAAGTCATAACAACCCACTCAAACAAGCCGACAAATCCTGGACATCTAAAGGCCATTTTAGTTATATCTTCTTCGGCCATGAATTTTTGATTGTAACCGGCGTTACCATCAAGAAAACTAATGACACGATGTCCGGAAGCCTCATTGATCAACATATCGGCTATAGGCATAGGATATTCATCCTTGGGAGTAGCTTTATTAAGATCTCTAAAATCAATGCACACTCTAATTTTCCCCGAATCCTTTTTCTCAACGGGCACAATATTAGAGATCCAATCAGCATAACGACAAGACCGAATAAATCTAGCATCAAGTAAATGATTAATTTCAGTTTTAATTCGGTCATATATAATGGGATTGAAATGCCTAACCGGTTGTTTATAAGGTCTAAAACCGGCTTTAATCGGTAAACGCTGCTCAACAAGATCACGACTTAAACCGGGCATTTCATGATACTCCCAAGCAAAGCAATCAACATATTCCTTCAATAAATTAACCAAATCGGCCTTATATTCAGCCGATAAGTTTTTGTTTACAAAGGTTGGCCTAGGAATAGTTCCATCACTAATGTCTACCTTTTCTAAAGGATCGGCCGATGTAAACCCTTGGCCCAACTTGTCTAGATCATCAGAATCTTCAATGGCTTCACACATATCGTTCGTATGCGCCCGATACTGATCTAGCCTCTGCTGTAACCACTCTGTGTTGGACCGGTCTGACCGGTCGGGGTGTCCGGTCTGACCGGTCGGATCTGTGCACCGAATGGGACTGGACCGGTCTGACCGGTCGGCACATGCGGTCTGTCCGGTCGCTTCTAGAGCTTCTGTTGTACTCATCTTATTTACATTAAATGATTTAGCCGATTATCCATCGGCTTTAGTACAGCAAAAACAAAACCATCCTTAGTGCAACTAATCAAATCATAATCGGACAGATCCACCCCCGATAAACACTTGACGTTGTCGTGTGCACTAACAGAATTCAAATCGGCTAAAGCAACAAAGGATGAAGTGTCCCCATGGACAATCTCAACCTCATCGCCGATCCACTGAACAAGAAACTGATGCAAGGTAGAAGGAACACACTGATTTGCATGAATCCAATCCCTCCCAAGAATCAAATTGTAGTTACCTTGCACCTCCGAGATGAAGAAAGCCGTAGCAAGCGTCTTGCTCCCAATGGTGAGCTCCATGGAAGCAACTCCCTTGGCACTAAGGGGCTCGCTCCCTCCAACACCACTGACCGTCATTGAAATGACCCGGGTTTTTGAACGAAGAACCCGAATCCCTGTATCATTGTGATAGTCCCTGGATCAGTAGCTATCACATACAGAACTCATTTCAGGCAGTAAATCAGTTCATACTCACTTAAAATAGGTTCAAACATGGATTTAATTATTACAATATCCTAAGGATTTGCAGTACAAAACTTTTATTACAAGCCCATTGGGCTAAACTGGAACAAACAGAAAACGGTAGCGGTAGGTGGTCTTCAGGCCATCCTACAACTCGAACTTCATCAGCACAGGCAACACTTGAGCGTAGCACGGGCTTCTAAGCTTCAATCGTTCCATCCGTCATTGTTGGCGTCGAACTCCTGATCGGATCCTGCATCTTGACAAACTATCCCCAAGGATGGGATAGGTTCACGGCACCATCCGTATGCAAGCTTTAAGTGGATGCAAAGGTATAAAAAGTAGACAAAGGATAGGCTGGGATTTCCTATGCAAGCATATATATATATATATATATATATATATATATATATATATATATATATATATATATATATATATATATATATATATATATATATATATATATATATATATATATCCATAATCATGTCTCTCACCCATCCCAGGTCGGTGCAGGAAACTCCCTCTCCCTGCACCTCATCTGACTCCACATGGGGAAGTGGTTTAGAGGAAGGTAGAAGTATACTGGGGTTCACTACTCTATGAAAGTGCAGCCGGATCAAGAGATGTACATGACCGAGTACGCGGCTATACATATAGTTTTCACCCTGCAGGGGTTGTACACCTATACCCACTCGGGCTGCAAGCCGGGGATCAACCGACTGAGACACAGCCCACAACCATGACTCCCTAACCATGACAGTACCATCCCGCATTCCCGGGCTGGGATACATTCGCCGCAATGAATGTTCTGGGGCTGTGGATCTCTAGCCTGGCCATGGCTTCGAGAATCTCGGAGACTGGGGTCGGAGAACCCGACTGGGCCCACGCATCCCGAATTGGGCGTGCGCGGTCTACCCTCTCCTGGAGACTAGGGTCGAAACACCCGACCGGGCCTGACGCACCCCGAAATCCCATGGGCGTGCTCGGCCTACCCTCTCGTTAAACACAGCCACAGTCTGGTACCGCACAGCTAGAAATGGCTGGAACCCCTGCCCATACGGGGGTAAGTGGTGTGCACGTTTGACATAGTTCCGTCACCAGGGGCACTATCTCGAACTATATTGCTGGGGCAAGTGCGCAGTCCTCCGCAAAGGTCCACCAAAGGCACCCATAACAGGTATCGCCTCTCCTTGGGCAACCACACAGGTACACCCCTCCTCATCCCGCACCCGCCACAAGTGCTCCTTAGGATGTGCCCACCACACATCCCCGGCCAGTCGCTTGCCCCCGCTAAAAGCCCTATCACTAGCTCCTCACATGGTGGATCTCATGCATGCCAAGACTATCATACTATGGAATCCCATACCCAATCACTCTCATAGTAGCCAAAGCATCCAAGAATCAATCAAAGTATAATAGGGATGCAAGGAATACGGTAAACAAGTAGGCCATGCAGGCTTATCTCACACACACACAAGTATAGCGATAGCATTTCTAGCAAGCAATGCCTAATAGGTATTCAAGTCAAAGATGGTCGTGAACCTGTCAGCTCTTCGTAGTCATCCGGGGTCCTCGGGGTGTTCTCGTAGTCCGGGACGTCCTCCTGGGTCTTCTGGGCGTCCGGGGCGTCGATCTTCTCTTCAGCAGCAGGACCTATCCGTAATTACGAATTACTACAGGGGCCAAAGTGCAAGATTGCACAAAACTACTCAAATAAGATCCAACTCACAACAAAACCTACTCTAACGCATAGATCATGATTTTAGAAGGAAACTGGTTTCATAATTTTCGGAGCTCCGGTTGATTTATTATGATTTTCTGAAGCTTAAAACAATTTCTGGAATTAAATAAAGGATCTATCCTTCAAGGTTGAAAAGCCATTTAGAGAAACACAAACAATAGAGAACAAAACAGTTTATATCTTTCTGTCCATCTGTGTTGAGTGGATCTGAGTTAGGTGACTGCATCATGGGGAAACTGAAGCTCCTTTGTGTCCTCCAGTGGATAAAATTGGGTTCAGTTCCTTTGTATTCCTCCACTTCCAACGGCACAACTGGCTGCACATAGTCTCATACTGTCTGTGGCACCGGCTAACCAACCGAAGGTGAGATGTTATTGGAGGAAAGCAAGCTGACAAAAGATCATTTTTTTTATGTAGCATGAGGGGTGTGATCCCCTACTGGTTATGAATATATTAAATAAAGAACCTTAGAGTTCACAAGAGGAAAGAAAAACAAATGACCAGATTACAAATGAGCCTCTAGCTATATATTGTACAGTTCTTGGGAATACTTTCTTTTTGCTCTATGGATAACCATGACAAATTCATGTGTGAAATACGCCGGCGCCCCTTCAATAGAGGAGTCTTCATTCTTGAAAATGAAGTAGTTGCGCGATGTCCACATACTCTAGCATATTAAGATGAATATTTCCATGAAAAAAAGGCTGTGAAATTTGTTGTCCGAGAGCTTCCAAAGTGGCCAGTGGTCCCGTACGTACTCTCACTTTGTTTCCATCGTGTTACAGAACCTGATGACCAATCACTTTCCTCCAACTATTCTCACTTTAAGTACCTGTCAGGCACTACAATTCTTCAACACTAGCCATCGGCAACAGTGACGAGTAGAAAGAAAGTGAACTAAACGTTGAGATATGCTACCCTGCATTAATTTGCTGTGGAAGTGTTGCTGTGCAGTTGCCACCAAATTTCAGCCTGTTCGGCGGGCCATAAGTGGCTGGGCTTAAAGCCCCAGCCCAGCCAGAAGCTTCCTGCCGGTTTGCCTGTCACTGGCCGCCAGTGGCCTGAGGCGGCTCCAGCAGCGGCTTAAGCCCAGCGGCTTATGCCCAGCCGAACAGGAAAAAGATATTCTTGGGAGTTCAGGAAAGTAGCAGCATTCTATATTCTTGGGAGTTCGAAAGTAGCAGCATTCTACCATCTAGCACTGTTGAAATTTGAAAAGCTGCACTGCAGTAGTATTTCTAGTTGTGTTATTGGCTTCTTGTCACGTGCAGTTGGTATAGGGCTTCAGTTGAAGAGCCATTAGTACCGGGCGGTAGGTGCATTCAGTACCGGTTGCGGCAGTCGATACTGTCTAGCCGGTACTAACTGAAGTTTCATTTAGTACCGGTTGCTACGATTGGGTGCGTGTAGCTTCTTTACCATTCCACCTATGCATCATATTTGACTAGATGTGAGATGCTTTCCTTTTAAAATAGCCGTGGAGGCCTATTTTGTACCGAGCTAAGACGCCGACTGGTATCAAATGTTATCTTTTAGTACCGGTCGGTGTTATTGACTGGTACTAAATGACCGCGCCTTTTTAGTACCGAAGCAAAACACCAACCGATACTTAAAAAGTGATTTTTAGTATCAAGTGGTGTTATGATCCGATACTAAATACACCCGGAGGCATCAAAATGTAGAACCGATACTAAATGCACCTGTGAGATCATTTAGTACCGGTCCTAAATGTGACTGGTACTAACACTTATGGATGAATGACTAGTTTTGGGGTAGTGGGGTCTTCCCACGCGAACGACTCCGCCTTGACAGCGCTGAATGCGGCACGCTGGGAGGCCGGGGTGCTCCACCCGAACCGTAGGCGGCATCCTATGGGGCGGGAGATAAGAATGTGGCGGAAGAGAGGAGAGTTGTGATGATGGGTGATGTGTAGTTCACCCAAATTACGAAAAGAATTGACCGCCTGCAGCCTTATCATGGAGAAATTTGTTGAGTGGTTATGATGCCTGAGCTACGCTTCTGAATTCGCATATGTTCACAAGGTGATGATGGCCCTATCAACCTTAGTTCTTTGCAATGCTGATTTTTCAGGAAGAAAATGCTCACCGTTGTACTTGTGCATCTATTATCTTATTATTATTTAGCCAACAAATGGAGCCTCCATGTTCGCTCTCGACATCTAGAAATTCCCACGTTAATCGGAAAGAAAAAGAAAAATTTAAATTACCCACCATTGCCATTACAAAAAGTTAGCCTAAAATACTCATATACATATTTAGAAATTACCCACCAGTGCCATTAACATATATTTCTATTTATAAATATAAATCTATCCATCGTTTTGCATATCAAGCTACATATGGTGCATACCTATAGAATACTAGCTACACAAACAATTAACATATTTTACCACATGTATATCTTATTATATTACCTAAATTCTAAATGCACTTTCACGATTATATTACTATTAGTCAAAATAAACAAGATAATTCTAAGCTTTGCACTATATTAGACTACCACTTGGCCTGCAGTGATCATATGAGGACAAAAGTTGGGCCAGCGACGAGGATCACAGAGTTGGAGGCTAAGAGCAAGGTAAGCGCCACGCCGCAAGCTTCTTCATCGTCCGTCCGTTGAGTATGGAGACTGTCCATCACCTACTGCCTACTGGTGATGTCTGAACATGCATGTCCACATGCCCAACGTAAGTACAAGGCAACTGCACGTCCTACCTAATTCTTTTTCGCAATCCTCTTGCATCCCCGTCCTTACCGAGGGAGGGTCCTTGACATTACTCCAAAGATTTGTTGCCGACATTGCTACAAGACACTACCGTACCTCATAATTAACACCACAAGATCAAGGCAAAATTAACATCACAAGAAAATAAGGAACCAGGAAAATATCGATCAGGCTATGATTGGTACAATAAGCTCATCAGGCTTGAACATGAACATAGGTTGCTGAAATTTTGAACGGAATCTTGTGCTCTGCAATATGGAGATTTATTGGTTTCCAGAAAGCAAGAAACTTTGATCGATTGTTCCCCAATAAAAACTAGACCATGGAGGCATGGCACCATGCAATAGATGATAGTATTAAACATAGTAGCAACAGACGATCACGAGGATCGAAGCTAGCAAAAGAACAACTGAATTAGTTGAACTGAGCAGTGGGCAGCATTACTGTAAGGGCTGGTAGATAAGAAACATGTTACTACTAGCGAATGGAAGTAGCTAAGATCGAGGAGGTAGGCCGTCGTGATAGGATTAGGGCTGTATGCTTGCTATGCGGCCACGTCACTGACAAAAAAAGATCTAGGCAAAAGGAAGTACCATTACACTAGCAGCAGACAAGTACTCTTGATTACTGAATCAAGTAGTATGTGATAAAAATATTTAAGTTTATGAATAATAATTAGATAAAAAATATAAGATATATTTAGAATATCAATACTAGCCGCGCAAATGCACGAGTCATCTCGCTAGTTTTGAGTTAGGCAGTTGTTCCGATTTCATCCCAACAGAAGATCCCAATGCAAGGCCAAGTTGGGCACTGTGAGTGTGACAAACTGGGATAGAAATTCGTTGCATGTGCAAAGGTTGGTTGGTCCCAATCCCAAGAAGCAATCAGTACAAGTGGTGTGCTCCAGAAGGGATAAATACTGACATGGATGTTGTCCCCTGATTGAGATGCATGTATGGCCATGCAGTGGTCCTGGTCCTTTTCTCTCTCTATTCGTTTTCAAGATATTTGCCAATTGGGTAATTTTGCTGCTGGACATCTACAATGTTAGTTTTTGCTGGTGGACACTACTCAATTTAGCATTTGCTGCTGGACACTCTTTAAGTATGTATATTTGCTACAAGATATTTTAGATAATATAATAGTCATTTTTTGGTTGGGAGGATTGAGAAAACAAGTAATATGACTATATTACCCCTGCAATGCCAAACTGCTTGCAAGCATTGCCCGAATTGCCAAACTGCTCACATTGTATACACAAATCACACGAAATGCATAATAAAATATTAATTCATATTTCACAAAATAAACAAGCCATAGATGTTGATAATCACTCTAAGTTTCCTAATTAATACATATTCAGTTTATTAGCTTGTTGGTGCAGATCTCGTGGCTCGAGCAGCGGCTTCTGCAGGGAACCAGCTAGTCGGGCGGCGGCTCTGCAGCTCGATGGCGTCGGCTTTTGGACGGCCGGGTCCGACAGCGGCTTCTGGTGGGCCGGGTCCGGCGGCGGCTTCTGCAGGTCTACTGGCGGCGGCGGCCGGCGGGTGGCCGGGGGTCGCCCCTGGTTCGATTGGGGGTCGACCCCTATTGGATTTGCGCGAGGCGGAGGGGGCTGGGCTGGGGAGGCGGAGGGGGCTGGGAGTCGAGCGGACGCGCAGGGGCCTAGGGGTTTCGGTGTTGGATTGAACCGGTTAGAGTTTGGAGCCAAGGGTAATTTGGTCATTTTGAAAATTTTCTCCTCCCTTCCACCATAAAATGACTATTATATTACCTAAAGTATCTTGCAGCAAATATACACACTTAAAGAGTGTCCAGCAGCAAAAGTCAAGTCGAGTAGTGTCCACCAGTAAAAATCAATATTGTACAGTGTCCAGAAACAAAATTACCCTTGCCAATTGCGCCTAACCTTTGTCTGCCCAGCGTCCAATCAGGATACTGGATTTTTGGAAGTATCTCTTCTGTCAGTATCGCTTGCATGCTGTTTGTCTTGGAGTAGTGCTTTTGTGTGTAGATGTGACGCGCCAAGTGTGCGAAACGGGGTATGACATGTGTATTTGTAGTGGAAGCGTCAATCTTGCATTGCGAAATTCTTGGTTGCATCAATTTTTTGCTGCGAATGGTCAAATAATTGGTGCCACTTATGTTATCCCAAACAGTATCACTACGGGAAACAGGTTATTTGCCGAGTGCCTACAGCACTCGGCAAAAACCCAAAAATACTCGGCAAAGACTTTGTTGAGTGCCACCCTTGGCATAGCTCACTCGGCTAAGTTTTAAACGGCAAATAGCTCTTTGCCAAATGTCTTTTGTCGGACACTCGGCAAGCCAGAAGGCTCTCGGCATAAAAAAATGCAAGAGACGGCCTAGTGACAGCCTAGGGACGGCCGAGTGACGGTGATGGCGATTTTACCGAGTGCCTTGGCCTTCGACACTCGCTAAAGACATCCATCTTTACCGAGTGCCTTGACCCTAACACTATTTTTGCCAAGTCCTAGATTTTTGCCGTGTAGATTTTTGCCGTGTGTATTTTGAGGGGCATTCGGCAAAGGGCTTTTTTGCCGAGTGTCCGTTGAAATGCGCTCGGCATATATTCGGGCACTCAACAAAGAACCGGTTTCCAGTAGTATATATATGGTGAGGACACGCACCCTGCACGTATGAGCATAATTGCGGTATGCTAGAGGAAATGAAAAACCATGGAACTTCTGACTATCCAATTCAATCATTCATGTTCAACAAAAAACTTGTAAGTCCTCAATTATTCGGTATAGTGTACAATTTCAGTCTAGTTAGGTTGTCTGATTAATACTAACATTATTAAAAGTTTTACCTCATCCAAGAAATTAGGAAAATGGGAAAACAGTCAGTGAGAGACTCACCACCTTACAAAAAACAATCCACGTTCGTGACCATCGAGCTAGATACATGAATAGACGAGCCTTAGCTGCAAGTGTGCAAAAAGACGATTCCAATAATAAAGATACATCAATAGAGGAGCCATATAATTAATAGTCGATTGTCCAACGATGCTTTGACAAGTGAAGTACTAATCATTAATTTTGTATTTTTGTATTTGATGTTTAAGATCAAAAGTGCTCTTTTTCATTCAGGAGACAGAACTACGTCTCGCTATCTCAGTAAGGCATCATATCGTAGTAATTCTAAGGCACAGAATCTTTTCATCCATTATTGGATGCTGATAAGACTGAACATTGGTGTGGCTAAGCAAGCAAATAATATAATGATGGGTTAGTAATAACCAAACTAGTTAGTGTCCACCTCTTCCAAAAACTTATGGATCACAAACTATTGAGCACATTTTGCACGAATGCAGTTGGTGGGTGACAGGTACGGTCAGGATCAACAAGAATGGGGCGTGCGTGTCACATTGATTGATTGGTTCCTGTTTTTCGACCAAAGGCTCACGCCCAGCTTTATATTGAAGCGTAACGACGCGTCACACGGTCACAGTGTACTGGGGTCTCCAGTTTACAAAGCCCACAG
This sequence comes from Panicum virgatum, assembly GCF_016808335.1. Classification (NCBI taxonomy): domain Eukaryota; kingdom Viridiplantae; phylum Streptophyta; class Magnoliopsida; order Poales; family Poaceae; genus Panicum; species Panicum virgatum. The sequence continues at coordinate 8,605,898 of NC_053150.1, read as the reverse complement.
GGCCAAAAATGCCCAGCGTCAGCAAGAGAGAAAGCAAAAGACCAGTTCAAACTACAGCTCTACTATAAAGCTCGACCGACAGAGAGAAACTAACTCGACACGGAAAACAGCAACTGCTAAAAAGATGGCGCGCAGGGGCTGCCGAACAGAGGGACCTCCACACACGCCCCCAGTCAGATCGACTGGATGCCGAGGTCGAGCACTTCCATCATCATCTCCATCTTGGGTCGCTCCTTCTTTTTTAGCAGCGGCTTCCATTGCGTCAGTAGTGCCAACAACTTGTGAAGCACCACCACAGGCGCCGGGACAACTTTGTTGGTGAAGACGAGATCATTCCTTGTCTTGTCTTCCAGAGTCCAGAGAGCACCTGCACAGAGGATTGATTGGTATCTTACTATCTTTGTTCTGTGGAATGTGAATCTTTGTGATGACGGGGGGGGGGGGGGGGGGGGGGGGGGGGGGGACGTGAGTAGGCGTACCTGAAAAATTATTCGCATCGGTTAAATGGGTCGAAACTTTTGATGGTGTATAGGAAGTTCCGATGGGTCGAAACTTTCGACAAAAGCAAGATCTTAGTAAAATTCAAAAATAAATTTGAAATTGCAGAATCTTGTTGAATCAAAAGTTCAGCAATGAATCCTGGAGAAACCTGCAGGTGATCTTGCAAAGAGAAACAACACGAGAATGTAGATAGGGACAAAACAAGCTCTAGGTCAATAAGAACTAAATAAAAGTGATAAGTGCAAGAGGCAAGAGAGAGATTTGTTTCCGAAACTCACTCCAAGCTACGTCTCTGTTGAGGAGTTCACAAAGAGCAGAGTTCTGCACTAACCCTTTTCCTCCTTCAATCAACCGCAAAGTACTATGAAATCTACAAATTTGTGTGACTGCAAAAAGAGTAGTTTGATCGTGGTTAATCTTCAGGACTAAATGTGGGCAATGCGTGATCTTTTCCCTGTCTATAGTCTTTTATTTGGTACAACAAAGGTATCACCAATAATGTTACAGTTAGATATGTACCTCTTGATGCCTTGCCAAGATCGTAAGAAGGCTACATATGCTTAAAGGTTGAAGCCATTTAGTCCTGGTTAACAATCAAGCAATTCAGGCAACGTAAAGATATTGGTGGAAAACAACCTATAGCCAACCAGACACTTTAAATCTTTCCGTCCACATGAGTTGAGTGGATCTGAGTGGGCGAACCAGACAGTTCCTTCTAATCCTCACTTCTAACGGCACATCTATTTATACTGTCTGTAGCCACCAGGCGAGTAACTTAAGGTGCATGTTAAGCAAGGCCATGCTGTTTTTGTAAATGACTGGTTCAGAACATCATAGAAGAGTCAATAATTTGTTTAAAAGCATCTGGTTGTGTACTTTCCTCGACTTGCTGCTTTTGGTACATGCTTCATGTACTTTATGTAAACTATCATGTGTAGTCAGTTGACATTGCTTTGGTGAAGATTGAACTGCCTGTAATTGCTTGTGAAGATTGAACTACCTGTAATTGCTTGTGGAGATTGAACTGCTGTAAAATGCATTTTATTTTTTTGTTTTTTTATTCCACATTGGTAACAGGCATTACTATAAAGCCCGTTACTAATGACTCTCATTAGTAACGAGCATCATTGAGGTCCATTACCAATAACAGTCACGGGTAATAATGGGCTTTATGGTAGTGCCCGTTACCAATAACAGCTAATGGTAACGGGCATTTACATGAATCCTATTACCAAGGACTATTATTGGTAACGGGCATTTGCCTGTTACCGATATTGGGTCATTAGTAACCCAAAAAGGGTAACGGGTGTTATGCCCGGTACCAATGTCTGTTCGCGCCCGTTACCTATGTCATGTTTTCACGTAGTGAATACTAATGATATATATATATATATAATTCTTGAAGAACAATGTCTATAATACAAACTAAAAAGTAGAAAATAAAACGAGTATGATTAGCTCAAATAATATCTGAACCCCATGACTTCGTCAACCATAATATTTCAGTCCTTCACAAAAAAAGAGCTACTTCAGGCATTTCTTGATACAAAATCATTAAGAATCATATCTACATCAATGCTGCACATACCCAAGTCATTCAATCTTTCTTGTAACATAGTTGTCCTCAAACAATTTCTCAATAGTTTCAATTTTGAGAAACTTCTTTCAGCTAAGGCTACAGTCACAAGTACGCCGAGTATAGTTAGGAGGATCCGATATACAACAGAGATATTTGGATAGCAATCTACATCTCTGGGGCTAACATAAAACCATTTGCAATAATTTTAATTTAGAGAAAAAATCATCAAGATCAGATGTTCCCTCCTCCATGGGCCCCCAGTGGTTGCCTCCGCCGCATGTGCTCTGAGTCGACCCTGTTAAGGTGAGATATTAATTTGATGGGAAAAAAGCACTTCAAAACTATCCATTGATGAGTGAGGAATGGAAAGAATGAAGACTACATTATTTTTGAAAGAAACAGTAACAAAATTTAAAATTATAATTGCCGGGTGAGAGAGAGAAGTAGTACCACTACTACAGAATTGGCCATTGCCAACGGGCTATCACCGCCGGTTTAACATGAACCGGCGGTGATGAGGTATCACCGTCGGGTCCCGAGTGGGTGGCCGTAGTGGCCGTTGGAACCGGCGGTGATGCTGATTATCACCGCCGGTTCTTGTTACGAACCGTTGGTGATGTCCTGCGGGCATATCACCGCCGGTTTGTAACACGAACCGGCGGTGATAATAAGCATCACCAACGGTTCGTGTTACAAACCGGCGGTGATAAGCCTGTACAGTACAAAACCCCAACCCCTCCTTCCTCCTACCACCTTTCTTCTCCAACCCGACGGCCACACCTCTCTCCTCCATTGTTGCTGCCGGATTTTGCCGAAATTCTCATGAAACCTCACCATTTTTGATGTATTGGCTCCACCAACTTATTCTAAGGTTAGTAGCCATCAATTCATTGGCTTTGTACCCATTTTCTTGGGATTAATGATGCATTTCGTGATGAATTGATCAAGGAGGGTTTTTTTCTCCATTTTGGATCATTTCTCATCATTGGAGCTTCTTTTTTTTGTTGTTTGAGTGAACCAACTTGTGATAGGTTTGTAGCTAGCAATCCATTTGATTCATAGCCTTTATCTTAGGATTAGTCATTCATTTTGTGATGAATTGATCAAGGAGAGTCTCTTTTTCTTCACTTTAGGATAAATTCTCATGAACACTCTTCATGAAGTCATCATGGAGGCTCATTAAATTTTGAGGACTGGACTTCACATATTTGATTCAAGGTAAGAACTAGCTCTTTATGGTTAGATTGTTGTCATAATTGCGATGATTGGGATGTAAGGGGTCTTTCTTAATTAGTTTATAGGATATTTATTAATTGTGATGATCGAGATGTAAATGTTTTTTCTTAATTAATTTAGATGGCATTTCTTAGTTTTGATGATAAGGAACTTGACAAAAATTGAAGTAGATATTTTAATTATTGAAGTAAAGCCTCTTTCTTAATTGATTTAGATGGCCCTTAAAGTGTGATATTTGTTACGAAACTTGATAAATTGAAAATCTATGTGTTGAGATGATAATTTTACTAAATTCAGATTCTTGGATGTTTTCTTGTGTGCATAGATGAATCGAGGTTGGATGTACGGTACAAAGGTTGGAAATTTGGATTTTGTCAATGGTGTGGACTCGTTTGTGCAGACTGCCAAGGCACACAAGAATCTACAAGATGATCCAGAAGCCCGTCACGCTCCCGGCGCTGGGAGCGCAGCTCCAGAGTGTCCTCCAGAGCAACTGATCCGGCGAAGCTGATGTGTTGGGTACTTGGGTTGCATAGCATGCATGGCCGCTCCTCTGTTCTCGTAGAAAAAAAAATAAAGATCATGTAATGGACACGCATGATCATTTGCTCGTCTTCTTAGTATCAAGAATTCAATTATAATATATTACATCAGGATTTTTATAACCAACCATTATAGACATGAAATTCCCTTGCTCTGTTCTCCATTTGTGTGGGCTCTGCTGTTGTCCCTTGCTCCGTTACATATAGATTATACATTCTCCATTCAACCATTATAGCTACTGAACTACTTAAATCTTGCTAGATATTAGAGAATTGGCTTTAAACATGGATATTCCATTTCCAGAAAACCGCCAGAAGAAATGACACCTTCTCTAATGGCGTTTTGTTAGATAACCTCCATTGGAAATCCCTTTCTACTTGTGGTTTTCAGCTGTAGTGCGTCGCCTCTGGCACTCAGTATTGATGTTAGCCACTAGAAATCAAGATGAAATGTCAAGGAAAATAATTTAAATGTACTATTGAATGGATGACTTTAAAAGTAGATCACTGGAGAAATTAATTCTAGTAAATCCCTTAGTTGGCATTTATAATTAACTTTAGTAATGTCCCTTAGTTGACATTTATAATCTTAGTATCCCTTAGTTGACATTTATAATCTTAGATTTAGAACTGCATCTAGGAGTTGAAGGTGGTCTTACTTGTGCCATTATCATTTTGCGGGGCCGTGGTTACCCATAAAGATGGTCATTTGATGGGATGGTTGGAAGATACTAAGATTATTATTTTTTGACGATGTGGGTTAACATCTTAGATTAGCTTCTGTGGTTATGCATTCCATTAAGACAGTATCTTGAATTCATTTGATGATGTGACAAACAGCATATGATAAATTCTGAAGAAGTGTATTTTAGTTCCCTTTTTCCATCCTAATCTGTTCATTGGTCTTAGTGCGTTGCATACTCCCATTTCTAGCAAGCAGTAGCATTAGTATACAAGATGATCAGTCTAGCCTTTTTTTATTTGCTGAATGAAAGAGCAAGATGGATCAGGCCATACATGCATGTGTTTCAGAAATAATCATTGGAGGGATGTATCGAATCATTATTGGAGAACTCATTAGCAACCATGCATATAATTAAAAGCCACGAGGAATATTTGCCAAGCTTAGTCAGCAAGTTGGACGATGGAGAACAGCTAATATGTGGAGAGCGACCACACCATGCATCATCAGTAGTAGGCAGCAGATGGCTGGTTGCATTCTTGGATGCATGCATGATAGCTACAATGCACTCACCGTGGGGTATGGCCACTTGGAGTGCTGCTGCCACTTGGAGTGGTGGTGTCCCCAGGCAGCTTCCCGGCCCTCCTTTTCCGAAGGATTTCTTCCCTCACATCCTCTATTCTTGACTTGAAACCCTGCAACGAATTCGACATGGACCTCACATCAGCTTAAAGCCTAAAATCTCAGTTTATTTGCTAATTCCTCTGTTCCAAATTGTAAGTTGTTTTGGCAAATTTTGATGTAAAAGTTAAACCAGCTTCAAATTCAGGTATAATGGGGCGATTTTCACGATTCAAGTCTCGTCGTGGGAAACAAGCTGAAGCTGAGAATAATGCGGAGAATGATGATGGAGGGGCCCGTAGTAATACTGAGGGTGGAGGGGATGGAAGCCCTTCTGAGTACTTAAACCTCAACCAAAATGATGAGGTAATTCAGTGTCGCATATATGTGTGCTCTTCTAATTGGTCAATTGTAGGAAATAACTGTTCAACATATGTGCAGGCGCCAGCTCATACTGAGGAAGAGACCACAACATCAGCTGCCGGTAGGGCCAAACGAGGTCGGAACAAGATGCCTAAGGGTCGGTCTCTTATTACCGAGCTCGATGAATTAGGTGAGCCCGTCGCTCCTGTCAAGGTGATGGGGCCATACAAGTCAGCTATTGGGGTGGTGGTGAAGGAAAATGTGCCCATCACGTACAGGTATTGGAATGCGAAGGATAAGACTTGGGTGGTACCGGACTCAATCAAGGAAATATGTTGGGCCAAGTTGAAAGAAAAGTTCATCTTCCCCGAGGATTCAGAGCCATTAGCACGGCGTCGAGCACTGTTTCTCATGGGCAACTCTTTCAGATACTTCAAATTTACCTTGAACAAGCATGTGAAGAATGAAACTGAGCCAGATTGGAAGGATTTCCCGAACCAACGACCTTTTTGGGAACAGTTTGTCTTGTACAAGAGGTCAGAGGAGGCACAAGCTAGCAGCGCCACAAATTCACAGAATTGTAGGAAAAATGATAAGCCCCATAAGACCGGCTCTCGTGGGTACATTAGAAAAATACCCGAGTGGGAGGAGCAAGCAGAGAGGCTGGTCCATAGTGGTGTTACGCTGCAGACAGATGGGTGGGATCCTCGGGCCGTGAGGTATCTTCTAGCGAGGGGTGCGTACTACAATCCTGATGGTTCCCTTGGTTTTCGTGATCGTGATGCTGAGGATCTTGGACACAAGATTCAGGAAGCACACGAGGCTGCTTCCACTGGCGCTTTCGTGCCAGACAGGGAGAACGATGAGCTGACTCGAGCACTTGGATCCAAAGAGCACCCAGGGCGCACACGTGGGACCGGCAATGTTCCATGGAGGTGTGCCTTCCCCGAACATTTGGGCACATACAGGAGCCGTGGGAGGAGGAATGCTCAACAACAGGCCGAGTGGCAAAGTCTTTTACAAGCTGTCCGTGAAGAAGTAAATGCAACGAATGAGAAGTTTCGGGCTGAGCTTGTGGAATCACTTTCCCGTGGTGCTCCCTTGGCACCAGGAGAAGCAATGAGAGATGTTGCGCCAGATCTTACAAGTCCACAAGGGTTGGTCCGGAGTAGCTGTGGAAGCACTGCGTTGCCTGAGGAGGATGTTGGAGTCACCTTCCCTGTGGATAAGATCACACAACCAACAACCTGCAAGCTATACATCCATCAGAAGTTCTTTGATATGAAGGTGGCTGTAGGTCAGGCTTGGCCAATCGGCGAAGGGGTTATGCTGCATAATCGCCCTTTACCTGAAGGTTATGCAAAGGTTACCGTTGATTCTCTTGTTAAGAGGAAATACAAAAATGTGGAGTTGGATATCCCCGGTGATGACAGTAGGTTGCTAGGGGATAACATCGGAGGATTTGTGGCGTGGCGGAAACGCTACATAATATTTGAATCAGAATCTGAGTCATCCGATGATGATCCTCGAGAGTCACCGGAGAGGGACCTACCTCCTTCACCAAAGTCCAACAGAGAATCAAGCCCGCCGTCACCTCAAAGAGAGCTAACTCCTCCTAGCCCTCCTAAAAAAAGGCGAACATCATCGAGAACACAGAAAATATCATCTCAGAAGCAATATTCAGAACCGGCAGAAAAGCCAGAGGGACCATGTGAAGGGACGGGCAAGAAACAGGTGAGTGGAAGCATAACATCGCTACTCAAAGAAAAAGGAAAGAAAGTAGAGGAGGACTTCATAGTCCCCAAAGGTGCAATGGATCATTTCTTAAACTTAATGAAAATGCCGCAAACTGGAAATAATCAACCTCCGCTTTCAGACTATGAGCGAACTATGAATATAGAGAGGTGGCGTGAAGGAACTCGAGCTGCACACAAGTTAAATGTAGCTGAACGGGCCGCATTTTGTGAACAAAACAACATGACAGAGTTAGAACTTCTTCAAATTGAGTATGGAGAAGATTGGTGGAAACAACCATTGCCACTACCACCGATTATCTGGAAATTTGAATTGGGGAAAGATCTGGTGGCCCCAGAACAAATCCCGAAGCTACCCACAAGAATGCGACAGTTGCATTCTTGGTACAAGATGCAAAAAAGTAAGCTGTTTGGGGCAAGTTATCTTGATGAAGATCTTCATAAGGGGGAAGGCATAGTGTGGGTTGATTTCGAGCACTTGTATCATTTCTACCAACAGGGTGCTCTCGACGTCTCAATTATGACCTTGTGGACTGTGTAAGTATCCTCACTACTGATCATCTGTCATCATTTATCACTCATTAGCATGTTTAACTTTTCATTATTTTTTTCTAGAATGGAGTCACACAAATGTAGACGATGTGGGATTAACAATATAGGCTTCTTGGACCCTAGCACCGTACATGAGAACACAGTCAATTTACCAAGTACCGTTGACTACTTGTACAAAGCTTTCCTCTCCATGCAGGATAAAAGATCCATACTTCTTTCATACAATTCCTTGTAAGTATGTTTTTTAATTCCATATCAATGTTATTCTCACCACGGTTATTATTAATTTGCTTTGTTGTGTCTTATATACAGTTATCATCATGTCCTACTCGATATCAACCTTAACAATAGTCGAATCGAGGTTTATGACTCACGAAAGAGGCCATTATCACTAATCCAGCCCGTCATTGATGTCGTCAACAAGTAAGTAAAGCAAGTGAATTTATACGATATTTCAATGTCGTGTGTCTTATTCATGCAATTTCTATTTCATAATTTCGCTCATATATAGGGCCTTCGCTAAGTACCGTAAGAAAAGCAAAATCCATAGACCTTTTTGGGGAGACTTCACTGTAGAAGAGGCTAAATACATCCTCAAGCAGCCTCCGGGCAACGATCACTGTGGGTTCTATGTAATGCATTATATGCACTGCTACACCGGCGATTGCAGAAGCGCCGAAATGGTTTGTATGAAATGGTTAATTGATATATGTTCTTGTGTCTTGAATTTTCTAACTTGTCTAATATCTTGTTGTTGTGTCATTTTTTTTTCCAGAACACTGAGTTGGATTCATGTGAATTGCTCATGGGCGAGCTAGTAGCACTTCAAGAAGAACTAGCTGGATGGCTTGTGGACTACGTGGTGAAGCCAGGATCTGAGTACAGCATAATCTAGGTGTAATGTCTAGATCGTATCGTTCTTGTCAAACATTGTAATATATTTGGTGTATGGACTAGATGTTCTTAAACTTGATGCGTGGACTCTATATTTTTTATTATGATGTTTGAACTCTCTCATTTGATTTCTTCCATGTCTACGAGAATTTATGCAAAGGACCAAAGGTATGTATACACCCATTTTAAGCCGCCCTTGCTTGCAGGTCAATCACTTTAATTCAACTTCTTATGATCCTTCTTTGTGTTACTGCAGAATCTGTGGTCGTGGTTTATCAATGATGAAGTTGCAGATAATGTTTGTACTTCTAATTCTACCTTGCTTTCACTAGCACTGGCTCTGGTTGCCTTCTCTTATTTGCATCGCACCCAGGATTGATCATATAAGCCATGTGCTTGCTTTAAAGTTTTAATAGTTTATCGCCTTGGCTATCAACAATACTCTGTAACTGTTCTATCTAATATCATGCAACTTTTCTTACCAGGTTATCTTTCTGCTTGAGTTCATAAAGTTTGAAGACAAGTCTGTAGCGTGGAAAAGTGGTGGTCCAGGTTTGCTTCTTACTCGTGCAATCAAAAAATACTGTGGCAAAAGCATACTCTGTAGCTGATTGTGGAGCTATAGTATTTAGCTAATTATCCCATGCTCCTTTTGAAATCCAAACTAGTTTAACTCAGTTTTTGGTTGACTGAACCTGGAGAAAACATATCTTGCACTGGACCTGGAGAAAACATATCCTGCAAAGAGTTCTGCATCTCAGTCTGACATTGTCAAGGATAAATTTGTAATGCTTGTTTATCTTGTGTTTTTTTTTTTGGGTTGGATGCAGCTGCTTTGAGTTATCATTTTCCTAGGTTCTCTTTTGATCATGTTCATGTAATGCTTCTCTTTTTGATCATGTTGTTTATCCAATCTAGATTGATAGAACATTTGTAGGCTGTGCTAGTGCATTGCATCGATGTGATGTACTGTCGGAGCATTACAGAAAGAGGCTGCCTGAGATATGTGAACCGTTTCTTCCTGGTATTCGTGAAATTGTCAATGGTGACATACCCTATGCAGAAGTTGTGGCAAAGATTCTGACCCCTGACAGGGTTCAAGATTGTAATCCCTTCGAGGTAGATGAATTCATCTGTCTTGATAATTTGCAGCAATTTATTATGGAATAGTATCAATTAGTGCTATTGATGAAATAAAATGTTTTATGGGATCTGATACAGGGGTTGTAATAATATCTTAAACATATCTATTGTACAAATGATGCAATATTATTATATGAAAATATTTTTTTAGATGGGAAAAAGGTCTTCACCGCCGGTTCGTGTATTCAACCGGCGGTGTTGATGTCTCCATCACCAACGGTTCCAGATACGAACCGGCGGTGATGTGTGCACATCACCAACGGTTCTGGAACCGGCGGTGATGGCCCCGCTATCACCAACGATATAAATCCAACGCCTCCCGAACCGTTGGTGATACTCCTTACGAACCGGCGGTGATGAGGGGTGCTGGAGTAGTGTACACACCTAGGGATGATCGAATGCAGTTATGAAAGGAGCTTAACAATTATATATTCTTGTTTACTTATTCGGGAACGGAAACAAAATCAAGAAATGAAACAATTCGGTCGCGAATATGTCGGTAACGGAAACACTAGCGCGCATAGCCGCTTCAAATGTTCAACTCAACATAATAGTTAAAACTACGACAAATAGTATCAAATTTCAAATATATATGTAGGTACAACTAACAAGAAAATAAGCATACAAATCTGTAAGGAACATAGTCCCATTAGTCCATAGTTTGTGATTTTGGTGATTGTGTGACAACATAATCAATGAGACTAACAAGTTTGTGAGATTATATTTGTAGGATTTCTAGGTTCTATGGGTGTAGTCTAAACAATATCCAAGATCCTGTCAAGATATCCAAATCACAGTGAAAACTAGACGCCTCGGAAAAACAACGGGTCGGTACATTGGTCGGTGCAATGTTGAGGCAAGGGAAGAAATGATCAAGTGACTGGTTAAACCGATGACATGAGAAGTGAACGTGTCGGTGCATTAGATAGTGCAAGTGAAGGCTATGTGAAGAAGTCCCAGTGTGATCGGTTCAACCGGCGGTGCAAACAAGAGGCATCGGTACAATGGTGGTGACATTGTCCAGAGAGGATGTCAAAAAGCAAGGGAACAAGTCTTGAAGACCGACTATAAACCGATGCCATGTGGGTTCAAGTGTCAGTGCAATGACGCAAGCAAGAGTCTACTGTCAGAAGGTCCAACAACTAGCTGGGACTGTGTGCGACCGGTTGAACCGATGCATGTGACCGGTTAAACCAACAGTACTTGCTGTTTTGGCATAGCAGCTAATAACAGCTCCTTTGAGTTGTTGGGCTATATATAGAGTCTTTGACATGTATGCCATTAAGAAAGTTCATCACGCCATATATGCTATTGAAAAATTGAGTGGGTCGTCTGTGCCATCGCGCGAACTTTTTTTTGACATGTATGCCACTTTTGACGGATGGAGACTGAACGGAGGCTAACGGAGGTACAAAATGACCCTAATGCCCTTCTTCTCTCCTCCCTTGCTCTCCTTCCTGGGCACCCCGTTCCTCTCCTCCATGTTCTTCTTCCCCGAGCTCCCTCCCTTCTCTGTTCTTCCATCTCGGCACCTCCATCCTTCGGCGCAGGGGCAGCCAGCGGCGGCCACCAGAGGCGGCAACGGCCACTGCGGCCCTCCCGCGCGCCAGGGCACGCGGGCGCGGCCACACCGCGCGCAGGGGCGCGCACAGGGGTGCTCGACGGCGGCGGCATCGGCAGGGGGTGGTGCAGGGCCGAGCTTGCCCTCCTCCGGCTCCTGGTCGGGGCGGCGTTGGCGTGGTGGCCGGCCTCCGGCGCGCGCAAGAGCCTGGTGGTGAGGGGGCCCAGCTGCGCGGCTGCATGCCTGCATATAGGCGCGCCCGGGCGGCGGCTGGGCGCCATGGCCGCGGCGGCGGTGCGCCCTGGCGGCGGGGCGCCCTGGCCGCGTCGGCGGCAGCAGATCGCGGCGGACGTTGCGGCTGCGGGGACGAAGTGCGGGGTCGGCGAGCTGCTGTCCGGGATGCGGCTGACGACGCGGAGCGTGCTACCGCTGTGGGGGCAGGGCGAGCCTGCGGTTCAACTGGGGCCTGCGCGTGCCACCGGAGCTGCTCGCGGACGGCGGCGGCCGCAGCAAAGGGCGCGCGCGCCCGTCAGCAAGATGCCGCTGCTGGTCATGAGCAAGCTCTCCGTCGAGCAGTCCTACCGGCGGCGGCGCTCGCACGAGCGTGGGAGGGCACGGGCGGACCAGCAGAGAACCCACGTTTACTATACACCCAGGGGCAAAAGGGTCATTTGCATTAGTGGGTCCCACCTGTAAGGGCTATAACTCTGTTGAGTTCTAACGGAATATGGATAGAATGACACACATGTCAAAAGAAGTTCGCGTGATGGCACATACGACCCACTCAACTTTTCAGTTGTATACACGGCGCGACAATTTTTTTTAATGACATACATGTCAAAGACTCCTATATATATATATATATATATATATATATATATATATATATATATATCACTGCTAGAGATGTGCCTTTTATGTTCGATGGTTATTGAGCTGTTACATTCCCGAATTATTGTGTTTACGGTCAATGCGTTGATGTTTATGATGAACAAGGCAATGCGCTCATTTTGTCTTTACTCGAACAGTTGCAGCCAATCATCTACTACCTACATTTGATTTGTATGCTGCTCAATGTTCGACATTCGGCCTTGGAAAAAACTTGATGCTCTGAGAATCAGTTATGTCTTATGGATATTTTGTGGCTGCAGACTATGTGATCTGCTGCTTCCTCCTCCAACAATATCATAACAATTTTAACTCTCCTTGCTTATTTGAATATGTATTTTAATACACCGACTAAATTGTATGGAAGCTATGAATTCGGATCAGAACATCTAATATACGACTAGACACAACTCTAGAGGCTGTGGGAGCCTACTTTTATTCCATTTTGTCTTTGCATTCTTTTGTTACCTACATAATTTGATCTTAAGTAGTTATACCCTCTATCCCAAGAAAATAAGTCATTCTGTTGGGGACCACGATTAGGGGTACCCTAATCGTGGTACTGAAATCACCCTAAAAACGCAAACACATATTAGGCAACTGAGCCCACGAAGGCCTACGGCCTCCTTCCAATCTGGAAGAAAGGAAATGACTCAAAGAAGCCCGGCACGCGGCCCATCCGCACCCCCTCGGACCTGCGGGGTGATCTCCGTCTCGCTCGAGAGCTCCCATCGAGACCCTCGACCGCGCCCTGCATCTCCGCCTCACTCGAGGGTAGCGAGCCTACCTTCGGGGAGGCGAATCATCTCCGCCTCGCTCGAGGGTAGCGAACCTACCCTCGAGCGGGGCGAATCGTCTCCGTCTCGCTCGAGGCCACCCCTCGACGAAGAGGACAAACGGCCCTTCCGCTCACCCGCCTGTCGTACGGAGGCATTAAATGCCAACCACTCCTCCACAACGCCCAGGTCAGACGGCGTCAGGCCACCATTTCCCACAGTGGCTGTGACCGGAGTCCCGTCCGCCAACTCCGGTCACTGCTCCGCCATGCCGGACGCTGTGGCAACACTGTGGGAACCTGCGACGCGGTACGAGACGTGCTCGGCACAGCTCCCGTTACTATTCTGCCAACTCCTGCTGTCCGGACTCCACCTCACCACACCAACGGCCCCGAACCCGTCCCCTACTCAGGAAGGGATCCGGCGTCGCCACGCGTCCCCCAAGGAGGGATGTTCAGCACTAGCAGCCGGAGGCCCGGACCTCCCCCCTCGAGGGGTCCGGGACCTCCACGTGACTCCCGAACCCCCTTTGCGCACGCGCTAGTACTCCTCCCAGGGGGCCCAGGACCGCCACGTGCCCCACTACCGCTGGCGCACATATATATACAAGACCCTGGCCTGCAGGGCCCACGGAACGCCGCCACGCCACACCTGGAAGACGGTACACCCTACAGCGATGACCACGCCACTTGCTGGGGCTGCCAGGACGCCGGCGCGATCTCCGCAAAGCCAAGGACGATGCCCAGGACGACTGCCACGCCCGACGCCATGCCCCACGGTGCACTTCCCACAGTGTTCGACCACTGCACCCCCGCGATTCGGGGTAAAGACGATGACTTCCACGATCCCCTGTGCATGTACACCGTCCCTCCTTGTGTCTATAAAAGGAGGAGGCGGGCTTTCTTTAAGTGGGTCGCGGTCGGACCCATTCGATTGTACAAAACACTCAACACCACTGAGCCTCCAATATTGGTACACGCCTCAATCAACTCCTTCTCTAGCAGAGACTTGGGAGCTTTCCTCCCTCTCTCGCCTCGCCTGTACCCCCTACTACAGGCACCTCCGGTGCAAGATAATACAGTGCCCTCGCACACCCCCTTGCTGGACGTACGGCCCAGCGGCCGGAACCAGGATAAACCCGTGCGTTACTGTGTTGCCTCTTGCATCAACATCTGGGATGAGGAAACACGCAGCAACATTACTAGTTGGGTCCGGACCACCGGGTCAGGACACCGACAGTTGGCGCGCCAGGTAGGGAAAACTGCGTGACATTTTCTCTTTTGTTCCCATTTGATCTCTAGGGATGGTGAGCAGATCCAGCCCATTCCCCATGGGCATCTCGGATCCGCTCCCAGCAGGATACGTGATCTGATTCGGGAGTCTTGAGTTCAGAGCAACCGGCAACGGTTACCTCATGGAGCTCCTCTTGCCCAGACGCAACCCTGACATTCCGACTTCACCAGCCCGGCGCAACAGGCGCTCAGGCCAACACTCGCGACAAGCGCGCGTGGAGCGGCGCTGGGCGGCACGCCTCAGCACCCCCACGTGGGTTGAGGTTGCCATGTCACGGCTCAGCGTCGCGGTCGACGGGGCCACCGCTTCGTCATCACGTGCTTCGGCGCCAGCTACGCCAGCACCATCATTGACTACAGCCCTAATGCCTCCTAGGGGGGCGCGACTGCGGCGTCGCCCTTCCCCATCGAGATGCGCAACGCTGCCTCCTACGCCTCTTCGTCCAGCACCAACTTCGCCGAGTATGAGGATCTGCCGGGTCATCACCTCCTGTCGAACCGTAACCTCATCACATCATCTCCTAACGACTCCTACCCCGAGACAGCGAGCTCGATCGCTGACGACATCAGCTTCTTCATGGACAACTTCACGGCCGAGGAGGCCGAGGACTACTCCGGGGCCCGCGACCCCGACGCTTTCTGCTCGTTCCAGCTCGCGGCGGCTTATTGCCTCACCTGCTCCGAGGACTCCAGCGAGGGGGATTATGATCCCGCCTGGGAGTGCTTCATGGTCCAGCTCGCGGACGGGCAAGAGGACAACGCTCCGGGTGATGATGGGAACGACGGGGTAGACGCGCAGGCAAACCAACCGGTGGTGCCATCTACGGCCCCTTCTTCTTCGTCAAGCTCGGCGGCGCGATAGGCACAGCTTACGCAGCTCAAGGAGCTTCAAGCCAAGATCGACGAGCAGCATCGGCAGACTCAGGAGCTGTGCACCGCACTCAAGCAACTGCGCACCGCTTGTGGCGCACATGCCCAGGCGGCGGCACGCATTGCCCGGGAGCGGATCCTAGCCGATGATAACGTCGACAAACCTACGGAACTGCAAATGGCTGGCGAAAAACTCGTCACTGTGGCCTACCTACTCCAAGTGATGCCCGAGCCGTCGACAACTTTGGGTCGCAACCTGCGCCGCGAGGCACAGGCGCTCGTCGAGCAAGCTGCTGTGCAGCAGGCCGAGAGCTCTGCGTCTCGCATGCGCTCGATAGTCCCGAGGCAGCCCGGTGGGACTGCACGCCAAGACCACGAGGTTTCGGTGCACACTCCACCAGGAGGGAACAGAAAGGCAGCCGTAGCACATGATGCGAAGACACCCTCGGTGCACGACCACATCGGAAAGGCTCCCGCAAGGGAGCGACTCCACGACACGCGCGGGCATGCCGACGACGGCGACGCCCGCTACATCGTCAACGGCAAGAAGTACACCCCTTGACGGGGTGGACGCTTTGACTCCGAGCACGACAGGGGCGAGTCACCGGAGCCTCTGGGCACCCGGGTGTTCAGTCGGGAGATTTGGACCGCTCCTTTTCCCCCACGCTTTCGACAGCCCACCACCCTCGTCAAGTACTCGGGCGAGACCGATCCCGCAGTCTGGCTCAACGACTACCGCCTAGCATGCCAGCTGGGCGGTGCGACGGAAGACGCGCTTATCATCCGCAACCTTCCCCTTCACCTTGCTGACGCCACACGAACGTGGCTCGAGCACTTGCCCGCGAACCAGATCCACAATTGGGCCGACTTAGTCCAGATCTTCGTAGGAAACTTCCAGGGCACGTACGTGCGCCCTGGGAACTCTTGGGATCTCAAAGGGTGTCGGCAGAAGCCCAATGAGTCCCTGCGCGACTACGTGCGGTGCTTCTCCAAGCAATGCACCGAGCTCCCCAGCGTCACCCACGTCGAGGTCATCAACGCCTTCCTCGAGGACACGACGTGCAGGAACCTGGTGCACGAGCTTGCGCGAAGCCGTCCCGCCAACACCAACGAGTTGTTCGACGCTGCCACCAACTACGCCGCCGGCGAGGAGGTACTCGGTGACATTTTCGACGACAAGCCGAACAAGCGCAAGGAAGATGCGCCCGCAGAGGGCGGCAACGCCAAGATCAACGCCCCCACCAAGAAACAAAAGCGGGGGAAGAAAGGGAAGAAGCAGGCCCCACCAATCCAGTGTGGATCGGGGCAGGCGGAAGACTCCGACGAGGCCTTCGTCGCCGCCCCGGATCGCAAAGGACCTCGAGGCCCTCCTCGGGGTGGAGGCGGCCTATTCGATGACATGCTCAAGAAGCCGTGCCCTTACCACAGGGGCTCGTTCAACCACACCCTCGAGCGGTGTGAAATGCTCAGGAAGTACTACAATCGCGTCGCGTATTGCGACGAGGACAAGAAGAAGGACACTGGCGACAAAGTTTGAGATGACGAGTTCCCCCTGGTGGAGAACGCCTTCTTCATCTTTGGAGGACCAACGACGAACATGACCTCTCGGCAGCGCAAGCGTGAGCGCCGGAAAGTCTTCTCCGTCACCAAGGCCACGCCATCCTACATCGACTGGTCGAAAGACACCATTTCCTTTGGCCGCAAGGACCACCACGACTACGTCCCACACCTGGGACGGTACCCGCTTGTTGTCGACCCCATCATCGGCAACACCCGCTTCTCCAAGGTACTCATGGACGGAGGCAGTAGCCTCAACATCATGTATGCCCACACCTTGGAGCTCATGGGGATTGGATTGAACAAGCTTCGCCCCAGCAAGTCGCCATTTCATGGCGTTGCGCCGGGGAGGCGAGTCCAACCCCTCGGCCAGATCGATCTACCCGTCCGCTTCAGCACGGCAGCCAACTTCCGCAAGGAAGTACTCACCTTTGAGGTGGTGGGGTTTCGGGGATCCTATCACGCCATTCTTGGTCATCCCTGTTACGCCAAGTTCATGGCCATCCCCAACTACACCTTCCTCAAGCTGAAGATGCCGGGTCCGAAGGGTGTCATCACCGACGGCTCTTCGTTCGAGTATGCCTACGAGTGCGATGTCGAGTGCATTGAGCACGCGGAGGCTCAAGCGGAGGACGAGGCCCTCGCAGCCACCCTCGACAAAATGGCAAGCGAGGCCTTGGACTCCACTCACCGACACACGGGCAGCTTCGAACCCGCCGAGGGTATCAAGAAGGTGCCCCTCGATCCGAATCACTTCGACGACAAGGCGTTGCAGGTCAGCGCCACCCTCGACAGCAAATAGGAAGTGGTTCTCGTCGATTTTCTCCGTGCCAACGCAGACATCTTTGCATGGAGCCCCTCGGACATGCCTGGCATACCGAGGGAGGTCGCTGAGCACTCCCTTGATATCCGACCCAACTCCTAGCCGGTGAAGAAGCGCCTGCGACGTTTTGACGAGCTCAAGCGCCGGGCGATCGGCGAGGAGCTGCAGAAACTTCTGACGGCCGGATTCATCAAGGAAGTATTCCATCCCGAGTGGCTAGCTAATCCTGTATTAGTGAAGAAAAAGAATGGGAGTTGGCGGATGTGCGTAGACTACACTAGTTTAAATAAAGTATGTCCGAAGGTTCCCTTTCCTTTGCCACGCATTGATAAAATCATAGATTCAACTGCGGGATGCGAACTTTTATCCTTTCTTGATGCTTACTCCGGTTACCACCAAATTATGATGAAAGAGTCCGACCAGCTCGTGACTTCTTTCATCACACCTTTCGGCATGTACTGCTACGTCACGATGCCCTTTGGCCTCAGAAACGCTGGAGCTACATATCAGCGGTGTATGCTCCACGTTTTCGGGGACCATCTCGGGCGGAATGTAGAGGCATATGTCAACGACATCGTTGTAAAATCCAGGAAGGCGGACGACCTGGTAGCCGATCTCAGGATCGCATTCGATTGCCTAAGGGCCAAAAGGGTAAAACTCAACCCCGAGAAGTGCGTGTTCGGAGTCCCTCGAGGCATGCTCTTGGGCTTCATTGTCTCCCAGCGGGGCATCGAACCCAACCCTGAGAAAGTCTCGGCCATAACTCAGATGTGACCAATCCGAGACCTAAAGGGGTTACAGAGGATCATGGGATGCCTAGCGTCTCTCAGCCGATTCATCTCGCGTCTCGGCGAGAAAGGCTTACCCCTATATCGACTCCTGAGGAAAACCGAGCGCTTCACGTGGACCCCCGAAGCTCAAGAAGCCCTCGACAGGCTGAAGGCATCGCTCACTCGCGCCCCCATTCTCACACCACCCGTGGATGGCGAGCCCCTCTATCTGTACGTAGCCGCGACGACCCAGGTGGTCAGCGCGGTGGTCGTTGTCGAAAGAAAAGAGGAGGTCCATGCTCTGCCTATCCAACGGCCGGTGCACTACATCAGCGAGGTGTTGTCTAAGACCAAGACACGCTATCCGCAGATTCAGAAGCTACTATACGTAGTGGTTTTGGCCCGGCGCAAGCTGCGCCACTACTTCGAGGCCCATCCCATCACCGTGGTCTCGTCTTTCCCTCTGGGAGAGATAGTCCGCAACAGGGAAGCCGAGGGTAGAATTGCCAAATGGTTCGTGGAGCTGATGGGAGAAACTCTCACCTACGCCCCCCGCAAAGCGATCAAGTCCCAAGTCTTGGCTGACTTCGTGGCTGAGTGGACGGACACTCAGCTACCCACATCACAAATCCAGGTTGAATGCTGGACCATGTACTTCGATGGGTCGGTGATGAAAACTGGCGCCGGCGCTGTCCTCCTCTTCATCTCACCCCTCGGAGATCAAATGCGATACATAATACGCTTGCACTTCCCTGCGTCTAACAATATGGCGGAGTACGAAGCCCTCCTCAGTGGCCTCCACATCGCCATCGAGCTTGGCGTCAAACACCTCGACGTACGCGGTGACTCTCAACTCGTCATCGACCAAGTGATGAAGGAGTCTAGCTGCCATGACCCGAAGATGGAGGCATACTGCAAAGCAGTACACCACCTCGAAGACAAGTTTGATGGCCTAGAACTCAATCATGTCCCGCGCAAGTACAACGAGGATGCCGACGAACTAGCCAAGATCGTGTCAGGGCGGACCACCGTCCCCCCGAACATCTTCGCTCGCGACATCACCAAGCCCTCCGTCGAATTCAAGGATCCGGCGGAGCCAGGCCCCTCAAACGCCGGGCCCTCCGGCGGGAACCCCCGGCGGATGAGGCCGAGCCCATGGACATTGACTTCGAGACCTCCTCCACGGACGAGGCCGAAGCAATGGAGATCGACGAGGCCCCCACTTCGCAAGATTGGCGCACCCAGTATCTCGACTGGATGATTCGAGGGATCCTACCCTCGGACCGCGCTCAGGCACGGTGCCTCGCTAGGCGGGCCATGTCATTCGCCCTAATCGACGACGAGCTGTACAAGCGCAGTCCCTCGGGCGTCTTGCAGCGATGCATCCCCATCCCCGAGGGCAAGGAGCTGATCCATGACATCCATGCTGGCACCTGCGGTCATCACGCCCCGCCAGGAACCCTTGTAGGTAACGCGTTTCGACAAGGTTTTTACTGGCCCACCACAGTCACCGACGCCACCGACGTCGTGCGGACCTGCGAGGTTTTCCAGTTCTACACTCGAAAGACGCACCTCCCGGCCCATGCTCTGCAGACCATCCCCATCACGTGGGCGTTTGCCGTGTGGGGGCTGGACCTCGTCGGCCCGCTGCAGAAGGCGCCCGGGGGATTCACCCACTTGTTGGTAGCAATCCACAAATTCTCCAAGTGGATCGAGGCTCGACCCATCAGCAAGATAAAATCCGAGCAAGCCGTTCTGTTCTTTACTGATATTGTCTTCAGGTTCGGGGACCCGAACTCGATCATCACTGACAACGGCACCCAGTTCACAGGCAAGAAGTTCTTGGCGTTCTGTGACAGCTTCCACATACGTGTGGGCTGGTCGGCTGTGGCGCACCCATAGACGAACGGGCAAGTGGAGCGTGGTAATGGCATGATCCTCCAAGGACTGAAACCAAGGATCTTCAACAAGTTGAATAAGTTTGGCCGGAGATGGCTCACAAAGCTACCCTCAGTTATTTGGAGCCTGAGGACAACCCCAAGCAGAGCCACGGGCTTTACCCCATTCTTCCTCGTCTATGGCGCCGAGGCCATACTCCCCACGGACCTGGAGTATGGGTCACCAAGGCTCAAGACCTATCAAGAGCAGCGGAACCAGCGAGCCCGCGAAGACTCGCTGGATCAAGTGGACGAGGCTCGAGACGTAGCGCTCCTACCAGCAGTCTTTGCGAAGATATCAAGCACAGAGAGTTCGACGCCGAGACCTCAACAAAGGGGACCTCGTGCTAAGGCTTCGACAGGACAACAGGGGCCGCCACAAGCTCTCACCACCGTGGGAAGCCCCATACATCATCGCCGAGGTGCTCAAGCCCGGCACGTACAAGCTGGCGAACGAAAACGGCGAAGTCTTCACAATGCTTGGAACATACAGCAGCTACGTCGCTTCTATCCTTAGAGTTCCGAGCTATTTGTACATCGTTTGTACTCGCACTTTCGATTTCCCAAAACAATAAAGGAGTATGCTTTACTTGTTTATTTTTTGGGAACCTTCCGGACCCTCGGGGGCTCGGATGCGCATGAACACTGAGGTACGCCTGGCTTTACCCTCGGCAAAGCCAAGCCTTCCTCGGGGGCTACTACGGGGGGAACCCCCGAACGTCCCCAAAAATCGCCAACGTTTTTTCGAAAAATTTCCATCTCTAAGTTTCTCGTACACTTGGAAAAACGGACGCGAGGCTTAAGCAACTACGGTACAGGGCCGGCCGAGTCATGGGGCCGCCTACGCCTCCGGGATACGGCACCCCCCTCACCACCCCACGCCTAAGTCGCTTATGAATGCGAAATTCCTCACAGAAGTTTACCAAAGTCGCATAGGAGAACACGGAAGTAGAGTAAAGAAAACGAGGGCTCGAATGCACAAGGCCTCGATGGGCCACACTGTTGATTTACGATAACGAATTTCTTAATTCATTACATGGGCTCCGAGGCCCAGTCTCCCTACAGGTTATCATCCCCCCTTTGCGGGTCTGCAGCAGCATCGAATTCGGCTAACGGGGGGATGTCAGCTTCGAGCTTCCCGGCTAGGACTGTGGCGAACTCCTCGGTGGCTGCGTCGACGTCGTCCATGACGGCCGACGCGGCGTCCGCATCGGCATCATTGGGAACGACGTACCCCAACGACACCCTCTGGAGGTCCATGATATAGTGCGTCGAGGCCACGGCGAGGGCTCGCAGGACACCGAGGCGGAAGGTGCTCTTGGCGTGCTCGGCGATCCAACCACCTAGCGCTCGCAGGCGGCTGATCACCGAGCTACCAGACACGGCGCCTTCCCCCTCGAGCTCTTGGCGCACGCTCACAGCGGTCCGCTCTAGATCAGCGTACTCAGCCTGCACCGCCATGAGCGCGGTGTTGACCGCCTCTTTCGCCTCAGCTCTGATCAAAGGAACCAAGATAAGCTGCGAAAAATTAGAATCTAACAACAGCGAAATTTTGAGCACACACCCGCGATATTCTTCTGCGCCTCCTCCTGCTGGACTCGGGCGGCCTCCTTGAGTGAAGACAAGGAGTTCTCCTTCTCCTTGAGGGCGGCCTCCGCATTCCGGATGGCCATCTCCTTTCCCTCGAGGGCTTTGCCCTTCTCCTCGAGGGTCCCAGTGAGCGTGGCGACGGTCGCCTTCTCGCGCTGGATCTCGGCCTCGTTGCCTTGGAGCTCGGCCTCCTTGAGCTGGAGCTCGGCTTCCTTATGCTCGAGCGCCGTCCTAGTGCGCTGCAGCTTGGCGGTTTGCGCCTCGGCTTCCCGAGCTTTCTGCTCTACTGCGGCCCTCTGGACATCACGCTCGCTGGCGGTCCGTGCCAGCTCCTCCTCTAGCGCCTGCTGACGCGCTCCAAGATCCGTCATCTTGGTGTTGGCATCGATATTCTGGAGCACCAAGCCAGCATTGTGCTGCCCAAGCCAGCGCACCTAGGAGTACAGCCGGGACATCTCGGCGCTCTTTTTGCGCGAGATGTCCCTCAGCCGCTGCAAGTGGAAAGGCGTGGGTAAAACACACGAAATCAAGGCCAAATACGAACGATTCTCGGGAGGGAGCCGCTTACCGGATTGATCTGGTAATCCGTCGTCCTATGGAGCTCTAGGGCGCGATCAAGGTGGTTCAGAATCTGAGAGCCGGCCTCGATCTGCGCTTGCCAGACGATCTCCTCCTCCTGCTCATCGCGGAGAAACTCCGGAGGGACCCCAGACTGGATGATTGCCCCGTGATGGGGCCCCTCGGACGTCCCCGCGTTGAGCACCTCCTCGTAGGCCGACGTGAACTCGGCGATCCGGTCAGTGGCGCTTGCCGCAGCAGCGGGGTCGATGTCCCTCGAGTCCTCGAACTCCTCGCTGCTATCCGACAGCTGCACCACCGGCACCACGCTTTCTGGTGCCGCCTGTGCCGTCGTTGCTGCAAAGACACCCACGTCCCGGGCCTCTGCAGGCACCGAGACACGGGTTTCCTCCGCCACCGGCGCCCTCGGCGCCGACTCCTCCTCCTCTGCGACGCCCTCGACCACAGCCCTCGGGGGCTCGGGGACAAGGGTCTCCATCTCTGTTTGGCTGGCAGGGCACTCCTGTGTGTCCCCACCGGCTCCTTATGCGACCGGCCGGGCGGCGCTATCCGCGTCGCCCCGACCGGCCTCGACTTCGACGTCCGGCCAGGTGGCGTCATCTGCGCCACCCCGGCCGGCCTCCCCCATGGCGTCAGCCTGAGCGGCTGCTTCAACGCCACTCTGGCCAGCATCGCCCCCATTCCCCGGTGCTCGAGCCTGTTGGGCCGCTCGGGCCCCTCGAGTCATCGCCTCCCGCAGCTTCGCGGCCTCCGCCACAATATCTACGACGGGTGGGGGCTGCGGCGCCGTGTGCGGCATGGCGCGCGCCCCGGTCTTGAGGGCTTTGGCCGGCACGAGCGGGGCTGCATCCTTGGCGACGGCCCCGGAGCTACAAATCGGGGAAGAAAGGCTGAGGTTAGCAGGATTGGGGGATCGATTAAATGAACGTAAAGAATAAAACCAAAACCACTTACACGGACCGGGCGCTCATACTGCGTATCCGAAGGTGTCATCCCCGGATCGGCCTGGAGCCTTGAGGCCATTTGCGCGGACGTCTCCGCGCTCGCAGCGGACCCGTCGCTGCCCGTCGACATCGCGGGCGCAGGGATCCCCTCACCCGTCGCCGGTAGGGGCGACCTTCGCTCTGTCGCGGGCGTAGACGATCTTTTGCCCGCCGCCGGCGTGGGCGACCTTCGTCCCGCCGCTGGCGTGGGCGACCTCCGCTCCGCCCCCGCGAGGGGCGGGTCCACTAACAACCCCGGTGTGGGCCTCACCTCATGCAGCGTCACTGGCGCGTCCTCGTCGCCAGCCCCTTGATAGACCGGCGGAGAATCTGCACCTATTGCCGCCTCGTCATCACCCAAAAGGTTGACGTCGGCATCCGAGGTGTCCTCCTCCTCATCCGTGGACTCGGGCGTAGCGGGCCGCGGCTTCCCCTCCGCGCGTGCGATTTTGCACGCCTTGTCGTGCTTTCCTTTCCTCTTCCTCTTCCTGTCGGCAGCCGCCTCCGCTGCGTCTTTCCGCTTCTTCACCGCCTCTGCATGCAGGCGGTTGACTTTGCGTTCCTCTGGGATCGGAGGCCTCGAGGGGTGGCACCTGCCGCTCACCCCGTGCAAAACGCAAGCAAATCAGAGTCAAGGAGTGGGGAAAGGAATAGCACAAGACGGCAACGGATCAAAATCGAGACTCACCACGGAAAGGTACCCCGGCTCGGGGCGCATGTTGATCTCCCAGAGATCATTTGCGTTGTCGGGGAACTCCGCCACTGCATTTCTCGCCCTCCGGGCAGTGATGCCTCGGGGGAGCAGCACCATCGACGTCCTCGAGCCCGAGGCCGGGACCCCGGGGGTGAGGCCGAAGATCAGCAGGCTCCTCTCCGTGAGAGGAATCACCCTCTGCCGGTGAAAGTTCGCGATGACGGCAGCCGCCGTAAACCCCTTCCTCGCCAGGTGCACCAACACCTCGGTGAGCACTTCAAGCCTGGCTTGATGCGCTGGGGACAATACCCCCCAGTCCCACTTCGCTGGTCTCTCCCAAAGCACCTTATTGGTGAACGCCGGGAGCCTGTTGCCGAAGTTGCGCAGGAAGAACCACCCTCGAGTCCACCCGGCGTTGTTCGTCGTCGTCTTGTTGGGGATGTACAGGTTCTTCCGGCTTGGGCACAAATGGAGCATCAGAACGCCGGTGCGTGCGAACCTCTTCGGCTGGCCCCGCACGTTCTCGACGAAGAGCTCGCTGTGGAACAAGTGGATCCACATATCCCAATGTGCTTCAATCCCCAGGTATCCCTCGCAGACAGCGATGAAGACCGCCACATGCGAGATGGAGTTGGGGCCGAAATTGTGCAGCTCTGCCCCGTAGTACTCGCACAACGCCCGCAAGAATCTACTAACGGGGATGCCGAATCCCCGCTCGTGGAGACGCACGAGGCTCACAACGTATCCCTCGGGGGGATTCGGCTCGGTCTCCTCCGGCCGCAGGGAAATCCACGCCGGCCGCTCCAAGCTAGTGTTCATCGGTAGTAGCCGGTCGGCGACCAGCTGCTCCAGAACCGCCTCTGTGGTGGTGGATTTCCCCCACGGCAATGGCTCCTAGACGTCCGACATTGCTTCGAATTATGAGGGGATGTGGGAAGGCAAGCTCTGCGGTGCCTAAGGTGCGCTCTCGCTCTCTCCTTCTTTCTCCTCTCGCTCTCGGCTGTGGGCTCAGGATGCAGGGGAGGTGGAGAAGGCAAGGGAGATGAAGGCAGATGGTCAAGTGAGCCCAAACAATCCCCCCTTTCTCACCTTTATTCACCACGACGGGCGGATTCGCCACCACGGCACGAATCCCCCGCATTGAATGCAGTAGATTTTGTGTTGCTGACGGATGGGCCCCATGATTGCGGAGTCTCCCACGTGCGCACTCGGCAATAACTACGGTGCGGTAACCGATGGGCGTGGCTTGACTGTTGTACCGTTCCATCCGTCAGCCGCCGCCCACGCCGCTTCGTCTACCCGAGGTAGTCGCCTGAAAAGGCGCGTCCTCACTGCACCGCACGAACTGGGCCACATCGCCCACGACCAGCGGAAGACCCGCGCACACGACTAGCGACTCCTCGCCGCTTGCGAACCGTGACGGAATATTCCTTTCGGGGGCTCTTCACCCTTGAGGGAACGTTATTCCGAGGCCTTACTGATCAGGGGTTCGAAGCCTGGCCCGTCGAGGGTTCGACAGGCGCCCCAGGTCGCAAGAGTCAGGGACTGCATGGATGTGTCATACAAGCTACCCTCGAACATGGTGTTCGAGACGTCCTACGCAGTGTTCAAGGCCAGTTGAGGGTGCCTAGCAGGGGGATCCCATCGAGGGAGAGCATCGAGCCCTCGGACCCTATCGAATGGGTCCGAGCCCCGCCTAGCGAACCTTTGCGAGCACTTTATGTGACATGTCCACGGACCACGAGCCGACCCTTATCGAACGGGGCACGGACGTCCAGTTGAACTACCCGATAACAGCTCACTGAAGCAGCCATAGCTCGCGGCCCGTGCATGGGTAGCATGGTGCGCTTCACCCCTCCTCCTTGGGGAAGGGCGACGAGGGCCGTAACAAAAGTCGAGGGTTCCCCAAACGCCTTTACGTAGGCCGGGGCTCGGGGGCGCCTCGCACACCGCGGCTCAGGCCGCACCCTCGAATGGATCGACGACCGTCGATTACGAAGTTCCATGTGTTTAACCAAAACCCCCACTCCTGACGCACGCCTGCCAGATGGTTCAGCCGGACACTGGGTCGCTGTACCAGCACGAAAAACACCGAGGCCGGCTGAAAGGAGTGCCGATGCCGACTGAAAAAGACGCTGGACGGCCACCTCAGTGAAGCAACCAAGCAGGGCGACGCTTATAGCCCTTGGATGAGTGCAAACACTCCTCCTAGGCCTCGGGGGCTACACCCACGGGTGCGCTGACGCGCCCCCACGGAGGAAACTTCACACATTCGAGGACCAAAATCCCCTGCAGGGGTGGTGCCCACCCATACATTTCCGGTCGTCCTCTCCGCGAAGGAGAAGGAGACTTCATTGATCTTTGTGAACAAAGATTACAAAGGGTTACTAGCTTAAAGCCGTCAAAAAGTACAAACACATTGCCACCTGCGTGGTAATTTTCCCTGTCTTGGGGAGGAGCGAGCGCCGATGAAGAGCACCGAGTCCTTGGCCAGCGCGACGGCCAGGCTGCTCGGGCTTGCAAGGAGCAGCCCCCAGACTGCACGGGTCCAGCGGGATGCCCTCCTCACAAGCTTTCTTCTAGCATCTCCCCCACCGAAGACCCTTCGGGGGGTCAAGCTGGCGGACAGCACCCTCCACACCATCTCCCCGAAGGCGACATTGTCGCCAGGAGGGACGATGCGAAGAATGGCCACCAAGCCTGACACCAACGCCATGGTCGGGCGTCTCAACCCCCCTTCAGGCTAAGGGACATCACAGAAGCAGGACCCCACGGGCCCAATGCTCTTTTGCTAATCCCACTGAAGCTAAGGGATGGTGCGCACGTCCTCTCCAGCCTTCCCCCGCCGCTCGCAAGCATTCTTCTAGCATCAAAGCCTAAAAAAGCCAAGCCACCCCATCTGGGGGCCGGTAGTGAAAGGCAAAGGAAAACATTACGAGACTTAGGTGATGCTAGAAGTAAGAGCAGGGAAGTTGGAGAGGAAAAGGAGTCCTACGACCCCTATTTATAGCTGCGTTGGGCGCCAAGCTTCGAGCCTGTCGAAGGGCGAATGCTTGGACCGCCCGTGATGGCACGGCTCCCTGCGAGCGAAAGATACCCTCAGATACCGTGATGAGACATGACGGGACAAAGCAAAGCTGAGCCCTTGGACGCTGAGTGGCGCAGCATCGGCGCTGGCCGACTGCCCTCGAACGGTGCGTCGCAAGGCGACCAAGGAAAGCGGGGCCGAGACCCTGAGCACGGGACAGCACGGCAAAAGCACCGGCTGTAGAGTAGCATGCGCCATCGTGGCCCTGACCCGCTCAGCACGCTGACGCGTCTCATCCTCGGAACAAAAAAAAGGGGGGCGCGCCTCGGAGTACTCTCTCCGCAGGCGCACTACCCCGACCGACGAGTAGTCACATCCGTCGGGCCGACACCCAGGTGCGCCTGGCGGGAGAGCAGCACCGATCGATCACGTCAAGGGGTAAAATAGCCGAAATACCCTTTGGCCGAATCCCCTGACTCGACCAAAGCCTCGGGGGCTACTGTCGGGGACCACGATTAGGGGTACCCTAATTGCGGTAGTGAAATCACCCTAAAAACGCAAACACATGTTAGGCAACTGAGCCCACGAAGGCCTATGGCCTCTTTCCAATCTGGAAGAAAGGAAAGGACTCAAAGAAGCCCGGCACGCGGCCCATCCGCACCCCCTCGGACCCACGGGGTGATCTCCGTCTCGCTCGAGGGCTCCCATCGAGACCCTCGACCGCGCCCCGCATCTCCGCCTCACTCGAGGGTAGCGAGCCTACCCTTGGGGAGGCGAATCGTCTCCGCCTCGCTCGACGGTAGCGAACCTACCCTCGAGCTAAGCGAATCGTCTCCGTCTCGCTCGAGGCCACCCCTCGACGAAGAGGACAAATGGCCCTTCCGCTCACCCACCCGTTGTACGGAGGCATTAAATGCCAACCACTCCTCCACAGCGCCCAGGTCAGACGGCATCAGGCCACCATTCCCCATAGTGGCTGTGACCGGAGTCCCGTTCGCCAACTCCGGTCACTGCTCCGCTATGCCGGACGCTGTGGCAACACTGTGGGAACCTACGACGCGGTACGGGATGTGCTCGGCACAGCTCCCGTTACTATTTTGCCAACTCCTGCTGTCCGGACTCCACCTCACCACACCAACGGCTCTGAACCCGTCCCCTGCTCGGGAAGGGATCCGGCTTCGCCACGCGTCCCCCAAGGAGGGATGTTCAGCACTAGCAGCCGGAGGCCCGGACCTCCCCCCTCTAGGGGTCCGGGACCTCCACGTGACTCCCAGACCCCCTTTGCACACGCGCTAGTACTCCACCCAGGGGACCCGGGACCCCCGCGATTCGGGGAAAAGACGACGACTTCTATGATCCCCTGTGCATGTACTCCGTCCCTCCTTGTGTCTATAAAGGAGGAGGTGGGCTTCCTTTAAGGGGGTCGCGGTCGGACCCATTCGATAGTACACAACACTCAACAACACTGAGCCTCCGATATTGGTACACGCCTCAATCAACTCCTTCTCTAGCAGAGACTTGGGAGCTTCCCTCCCTCTCTCGCCTCGCCTGTACCCCCTACTACAGGCACCTTCGGTGCAAGATAATACAGTGCCCTCGCACACCCCCTTGCTGGACGTACGGCCCCACGGCCGGAACTAGGATAAACCCGTGTGTTACTGTGTTGCCACTTGCATCAACATCTGGGACGAGGAAACACGCAGCAACATTACTAGTTGGGTCCGGACCGCCGGGCCAGGACACCGACACATTCTAACTTTCAAAATTTATTCCAGAAAACAAGTTATTTACTCTATTTAGAAAGTGCATGTAAGAATCGATTGCTGTAAAATATTGGTAATAAATAGAGGTAAATATGGTCACTATACGTTCTTATTAATCTATCTATCCTAGAATTTCTACAATGACTTATATTTTAATGAAACAGAGGAAGCAGAAGATTTGTGTCGTATTAAATTAAACTCATGACAGGGCACGCGAAGCACACAGGACGTTCTAGTAAAAGGAAAAGACCCCAACACCCGACGAGCAACAGCCGAGCGCGCATGTCCCCTTGATGCATATGTGACGGTCTGATATTGAGTTCAATATTAGCTACCTAATTAGGGGAATAAAACTGGAATCTTCCTTTAAGATAAAATATGGTTACCGACTACCTAGAGTATGGTTGGAAAAGATATCCCAACCAATCCCTTTGTCTTGACTGTTAGGGATCATATTGCAGGTGTACTGGACAGCGGTACTTTAGCTTTTAGTTGTAATCATATTGCATCAGCAGCATCATTAATTATGCAAAATGAAGAGCATAGCCAGCTACCCCACAATATAGTAGTATTAGTTAATCACTCCAGTTAATATTTTAACAGGTGATGCATGCCTTGCAAGAATTTGAAGTGACTCTTAATTTAAAAATGTGATAATTACTGTCATTGTTTTAAATAGCGGTGCTATAGCGGTTTCCTAGAGCTATCGCTAAGACTATTGCAGTAGAGAATAGCGCGCTATAGAGGGAAATAGCGGGCTATAGCGGCACTAATAGCGTTTTGAGGACCCTGCCGCTAAATCCTATAACCCGCTATTTAAAATATTACTGCTTTGAGAAATTTCATCAAGCTTTTCAAAGATCCTTCGTGGATGGTTTCACCGGTGAAGCTTACCGGACACAAATTTTTTTGAGATGGTTTTCACTTCGTCTATTAGTAAGGATGACTCACAAATTTTTTGAGATGGATGCCACACGCTGGCATGCGTACGTTGCATTGGGTGATTGATGCTCACTTAGGGCGTCCGCAATGCTAATAGCTGGTACTAGCTATATAGTTTGCTGATATGACGGTGAGGAATAAAAAAAAGACTATTTTATACTATTGGATTCAACCGCTCCTCTTATATATTCTTGGGCTACGTGAAATAGATCGACTATTTGCTCGTCGCTAGGAACTATCTCTCCTACTTTTTATTGTCACATCAGATCTAGCTAGCTAAATAGCTAACTATTGTGGATACTCTTATATATATGTTAGTTTAGAGCTCGAGTGAACCACTTTGCAAGTTCAAGGACATTCATAAAACTGCAAATTAATGACGACAGGATGATCAAAGCGATATTCTAGACAATGCAAGTTTGAGGATCATGCATGTATAGTTTATCAAGATGCTGCACAGAGCATATGGCTGCCAGAGGCAGCACGATGGGTAGGCACACATCCATATTTCCTATTCATTCATATCACACTAGTACATTACCGGCCTTTTGTCCCAGGCAACAAGCCAACAACCCCTATTGATCCCGGTTTTTGAACCGGTACCATGAGTCCGGAATAAAAGGTTCGGACCCTTTAGTCCCGGTATGACTGGGCAAAATACCCGAAACCCGAAGTCCGAACCCGAAAAATCCGAACCCTAATTCGGATTCTAACCCACGGTACCCGAAATTATGACGGGTAGTTCGGGTATTGGACCACGGTACCCGAACTACCTGAAATACAATCCAGCCCATGTATGTTTACCATTGCAGCCCAGCCCACGAAACCCCTTAACCCTAACCTAGGCAGCTGCCAGCCGCACAGCCCACCCCACGCCCCCCGTCGCGAGTCCCACCAGTGCACCCCTCGCCCGCCGACCGCCGTCACCGGCTCACCGCGCCATTGCCCCACGACCGCTGGCCGCCGTCACCGCGCCACCGCCCGCCGTCACCGCACCACACAGACCGCCGGCAGCGCCACTGCGCCTGCGACCCTGCGTGAACGCGCAACCGATGCAGGACTGCAGGCCCCCTCCCCCCGAGGCCCCGCGGCGAGGCCCCTTCTCTCCGTCCCCGACGTCGCTCAAGACCTCGAGTCCTCAACTACAAGGCGCCTCAAGACCTCTCTCTCACCCACCTCAGGTCGCCGCCGGTCCCGAGCACCGCGCCGCGGCGCCGCCCTCGCCGGCGGCTGCTGCGCATCGACCTCGGGGGAGAGTAGAGGAGCACCGCCCGGCGGTGGCTTGCAGATTGGAAAATTTCAGGCATATCGGGTAAACCCGAACCCGAACTTTCGAGTACCCGAAATGTCGGGTATTGATTTTTCAGAGTAAATTTCGGGTAGCATTTCTGAAAACCCGAATTTTAGAAAATCCGAAATACCCGACCCGAATCTTTCGGGTAACCCGAATGCCCACCCATAAGTCCCGTATCCAATAACCGGGACTAAAGACCATATAAGGTAAAAAAATATTCTGCGTAACTCTGGACTCGAACCTGCCTCGTGTTTAGCTTCTTTACCACCCCACCTACACACCACATATAACTTTAGATAGAATGCATTTCTATTAAAATAACCCGACCCTTTAGTTCCAGTTGGAGCCACCAACCAGAACTAAAGATCCTTTTAGTCCGGGTTGGAGCCACCAACCGGGACTAAATGATCATCCTTTAGTCCCGGTTGGTGTTACTACTCGAGACTAAATGTCCAGGGCCTTTGATCCCGATTGGAGCCACCAACCGGGACTAAAAGGCACCTTAGTCCTGATTGGTGGCTCCAATTGGGACTAAAGCTCTCCGCTGCCCCCTAGCCGTTAGATCCGGGACTAAAGATTTCATTGGTTCCGGATCCAATGGTGGCGGGACTAATGTGTTGGATCAAACGTCTTCTCTGTAATGGTGTCAAAAGATGTATTCTGTCGGTATCAAAAAAAAAGGTGAACGAACATTATTGTGAGAATATTCGTGTGGATGAATCACATGCATTTAATTTGCTACTGAAACGTGCGTAGGTGCCAAAAGGGTACGAAACCGCGCGCAAATTAAACGTGTAAAAGGGGCCGGCTCCCGTGACTTGCAAGATTATTCGTGACTTGTAAAAGGTGCGTGATTTGCTCTCTTTATATTTTAGTTATAAAGATAGGTGATGCATGCCTTGCAAGAATTTGACGTGACTCTTAATTTGAAAATGTGATAATTACTGCTCTTAGAAATTTCATCAAGCTTTTCAGATATTCTTCGTGAACTTTAGGAGAATATAGCATTCTTTTCAGGTTGCGGCTGAGACAAGAGAGTGTGAAATTTTGCACTTGTTGTCAGCATTGCACTACGCTAGCACATAGGTCCTTTTGGATTTCTGCACTCCTGCGATTTATGATATGCTACCAACAATGGAAACATGCCCACACCTCCAGTTTTCTTATACAGCGCACGTGCGCCGCTACATGTAGCGGCGCTCAGGTAGCAGCGCACGGCGCCGGCGAGCTGCGGTCTGGGGGGAGGGGGTGGCCAGGGGGTGGGAAGGGGGGGGGGGGGGGGCGGAGCGGCCGCCGGCGAGGTCGCCGGCGGCCGGGTTGCTGGGGGTGGGCGGCGGCCAGGCGGTGGCGGCGGTTCGGCCGGCGGAGGGCGCGGCGGCGCGAGAGCGCCGGTGGCCGGGCCGGGGCAGGCCAACCGGTGGGCCTGTACCGGCGGCGGGGGCGGAGGGCGCTGGCGGCCGTGAGCGGTGGGAAGGGGCGGGGGTGGGTGGAGGGCAGAGCGGTGCGGCGGCCGGCGGTGACGGTGGTGGTCGGCGGTGGGGCCGGGCCGGAGCGGGGCGGATGGGGTGGTGGTGTAGAAGGAGGAACAAATCTTAAGGAAGAAGGAAGAATGGGGAAGAAGAACAGTAATAGAGGTCCACTTTTCGCTGGGAGAGCCTGGCGACGCGCGAGCGTCCACCAGCGGCCCCCCAACACCTCTGAGGTGACATATGCTATCTACAGATTCGATGAAATTCTATCTATATATTCAATACAATGTTTATCTACATATTCGATTAAATGCTTCCATTACTGACATAGTGCTCTCTCCGTTGATTCTTGTGTCTCTTGGCTATCATAACTTTGCAGTTTTTTTTAAGCTCATGGCATATTTGAGTGTTGGAAGTGGGTAGCAATATCTCAAAAAGCGAATAAAATGGTGTCTCAACCTGGTTTAAATCAGCATCATGTTGATAAAGATAACACTATATTTTTCCAGACTGTGTATTGCGTTGAAGTTTTGCTCCCATAGCAATGCACGGTATACACCTAATAAATAAAAGAAAAAGACCCCAACACACGACGAGCAACAACCGAGCGCTCACGTTGTCGTCCCCTGGATGCATGTGACGGTTTCATATTGAATTCAATATTAGCTAGCTAATTAGGGGAATAAATAGGAACCTTCCGATAGAATGGTTACCGACTACATAGAATATGTTTGGAAAAAGATATCCCAACTGATCCCTTTGTCTTGACTGTTAGGGATCAAGCTATGGAGCCATAACATATATTTACTAGCCAGTGTACGAAACAACAGTACTTTTGGATTTCAGGATTGCTATGCATCTGTACAGAAACATATGGATAGAAAAGCTAAAATGACTGATAATTAAAGTGTGTTTTTGTGAGTAACAAATATCATAGGATATTATGAGATACAGAAACCAGCTCAAACAATTTTCTCATTCGAGCCGGTGTTTTAAAAAGCTGCCGTGTATATCAGAATTATACATACCGGCTTCAGAAGACAGCGGCAAGAATATTCTCTTTATACGTGCCCGTGACTTTCAGAGCCAAAATGATACTCTACCCTCATCTGATGCCGGTATGGATGAGGGCGTCCCCAACGGAGGGAGTGAAATCGCTAGCGCCAAGAAAAATAGAGAAAATAAAAATACTGGCTGTATGGAAGGAAACAAAGGGGACCACAGAGTCAGTTGCAGGAAAATTTTTGGGCAGTGTGCGAGCTAGCTGCTTGCTTCGTCGTTAGCGCTTCTTTCTCTCTTCTTCTGATTGGATAGCAAATCCTCCTAGCTAGTACTGTGTCAGTTGTTGTGGACGCCCTGAGGGTTAGGGGCTGTCACGGATAATGTTCTCTCCAGTATAGTACGTTGATGCAACTGAATACTGGAGCATTGTCGCTACTTTATTTACAATATTTATTAACACACTTTGTATGTGACCAAAGTATGGCAGCTTGTTCATGCACCGTACCCACTACTAAACAATGGGAATATGTTAAAAGGGTGGTAAAGTAATTTTTTAGAGATGGATGGCACACACTGGCATGCGTACGTGTTGCATTGGGCGATTGATGCTGATTACATATGCTACACTTTGCAGCCGTATTTATTTAAACTGCAAATTAACGACGACAGTCGATAGGACACTGCTAGAAAAAGGCACATACGTACTGGGCCGGAACCCTCGATTTGTACCAGACGCCTGGCCGGTACTAAGTGGGCCGCCACTTAGTACCGGTCAGGCCGCCCGGTACTAAAGGTCGCGGCAGCTGGAGCACTTTAGTACCGACCGGTACTAAATGCTTTTTTTTCCTGCTTTTCCATTTTTTGGGTTTCAACTAATTCGCATTTGTATATGTTTGCGTATTCGTATTCGTGTACGTCTGCGTATTCACATTCTAGCACATCTGCATATTCGTATATATTCGTATCTAGCATACAATTGAATACCTTTATTATAATTACATAAACTTGAAATATTATATGTACTTCTAATATAAATATGTTAATAATAAACTCGGGATTCATAATATATTTACAAATCCTTGTGCATATAAGTTTTGTCCGACAAATCTTTACAAGATACTAAGGGTCTTTAGGCGCCTCATCATCGCTGATGTCCTTATTCGGATCCGCTCGACCCACACTTATCCTAGGATTCACGTAAAATTCTCCAGTTGGATTTATGACCTCATCTAGGAGGAATCCACAGATTGATTCTTGAATTGCTTTGATTTTTTCCGGTTGGATGAGGGTATTCTCCATGCAAGAACTCTGTCAAGTACAAACACCAATATTTTGAATTAGTACCTAGACGGAACTAAATGCAAGTAATTGTTAGTAATGTTGTTCTACATACATTGAATTCATGTTGTGACATCGAGCTGCGGTAGCTAAAATCCATCATGTACTCACAAATATAGTAGCCACATAGGTTGTTTCCTTCCGCCTGTCTCAAAATCTATATATACATACATACATATATATATATATATGAAATATTGATGTTGATTAAACAAACGACAGTAGATGTGCGATATGTATTCGTACCGGCCAGTTAGTAGTGACTTCTAGCGGGGCTGGAGGTGATGATATTCCTATATGTTTTTTGGAGGAAGCGAGCCCATGCTTTTTGGATGATGTTTATGAGGTCTTGATAATAATATGTTGGCTTCCTCAAGGAGTCGTACACCCGAACTCGGCATCAATCGATCTCGATAATAAGAAGGATCCAGTGAAACCTGTTTCATGCACATATATGTATAAGAAATGTTTGATATATATATAAATATATATACAGTGAAGTCAAGAAAAAAGATAAAGAACTCACTCGAAGTTGTACGGAAGCAGAATGTATTGACAAGTATTCTGCTTATGCAAAGGCTTTAAGTATGTTGTTCTCGGTCCGATTAGGCCATTTCCTGACACTCTCATGTATATTAAATGGATCTATGAAGCCGACGTGATATATCCCTTTTCTCTGGCATTCTTGAACCTTCATCCTACATGATTAAAAATGAAGGAAGCGGATGAGAAAACACATAATTAGTAGAGCTATGGTACTATATACAAATGGTAGGACGAAGTACACTTACATACAAAATACACAGAGGAGAGACTTGTCTAGGGCGTCTTGATGGTATAGATCATAAAGATTTTCAAAATAAATCCATATGTCATCCAACCCCCGATGGAAATGCCTATCTTGTATTCGGGCACGAAAACATACATCCTTCGATGAACTTGCTTTCATGCACCATGCATACAACTCACACATCCTAGTTGGTAGCTTCGGAATCAACTCTTCCCACATAAGAGGTTCCCCCAACATGAAAGGTTTTTTTTTTGCCCCTGGGTGAACCTCAATTGGAGCCTCTTCGAGCAGCTGAGCTTTTGTGAGGCTGCTTTCCAGCACAAACTGAGCAGTAGCTGCATCCTGATCGGAGAGGACTTTGAGCGGGGGTATCGATTGCTTGGACTATTGTACGAGCTGTGGAACTTGGTTGCGCCGACGGTTACTTGGCTTCTCCCAGGACATTGTGATCTAGGCGATCGTAGTCCGATAGGGGTGCCCTGTACTTCGGTTGGAGTAAAGATCTGAAGTATTTCTTATCTGCCTCTGACCATTGATGCACTGGTGGAGGCTTTTTTGGCGCGAAATGAGCTCTGACGTGTTTGCGCACAAATTCTCCCAATTCCTCCTGAGTCATATGGTATGCTAACTTCTGTGGTGGAGGCTTTTCTTTCTTCTTCTTGGGGGTGTTCCTCTTCTTAGGAGGTGGCGCGACCCTTGTGCTCTTCCTTGCCTGCGGAGGCGGTGGCAGTGGCGGTGGGACCGAAGGCTTCGCGCTATCCTTCTTCGCCTTCGGAGGCGGTGATGGTGGGACCTAAGGCCCTGAGCTGGCACTTGAGTCCCTTGCGGGCTTGGGAGCCGGACTGGGACTCTTTTCTGTAGCCGGTGTTGTTCTGGGAGCCGGACTGGGACTTCTTTGTGGTGCCGATGGTGATCTCGGAGCTGGACTGGGACTCTTATGTGCTGCCGGTGGTGATCTCGGAGCTAGACTTTGACTGGGACCTCTTTGGGCTGCTGATGTATCGGCAAATTGTATCCTAGAGGCCAATCGTATGTACCGCTTGTTCCAATAGATCCATGTGTGTACGGCGTGTCCGAGTTCCTCTTCTCCGTCGCCTCCAGGGATCTCGAGGTCGAGGTCTTCCCATCCTGGCTCGACTTGATCGACCAAGACCCTAGCATATCCTTCCGGAATCGGCCTGCCATGAATTGTCCCACCTTGGACAGGCACTTCAGCAATACAGTGCGCGACCAGTTTGATCTTTTTCCTCTGCTGATACAGAAGCTCGCAGGGTGTCCTCACGATGATGTCATCCACCGGGTAATGTTCTGACTCGTCCGCAACCACTGTGGGTTGACCTCCGACTGGGTGCTCCGTGGAAGCGACGCTGCTATGACCTTGCGAGCCGGGGCTGCTCCCCAAATTGGCGGCTGATCTGGCTTCTTGTTGGTGTGCCTGGATGCTAACTACCATTACCCCTTCAATCGAAGCTATCCTCTGTTCCAGGGTACGCATCTTATCTTCCTGTTCAGCCTTCTTCCTGGATCGGCTTCGATAGGTCTCAATGTCAGCACTGAAGCCATACTTCCATGGAACTACACCCATACCTCGCACACATCCTGTGTGTTCTGGAGTCCCGAGAGCGTACGTCAGCTCATCTTTCTCTCTGTCCGGCTTGAAACTACCTTCGGACATGGCCTTTAGTGCCTCATCCAGCCTGTTGGCCGCTTCTCTTATGGCGTCGCTAGTAATAAGCGAGCCATCTTCCGGGTTTAGGGAGCCTCCATGAGCGTAGAAGAAATGCTTTGCTCGCTGCGGCCAGTCGAAAGTCGCCGGTACGATTCCCCTTGCAGTGAGGTCGTCTTCCATTTTCTGCCATTTGGGGATCGCCGTCGAATAACCTCCTTGCCCAAGATGATGAAAGTGTATCTTCTTGCTCACGTTCTCTTTGGCTTGTGCTGTCCTTTTCTCGCAGGTCTCGGACAGTTTGTACTGCACAAATGCATCTCAAAAAGGACATTGCTTCTTGAAGTGCTTCTCGAAGTCTGGCACGCGGCCCTTCTTTATGTAGTCTTTGTTCAAGTTCTTCTTGAACATCTAGAAAGAAATAGCCATCTTCTTCATGACCCAATCCTTAAAGATTTATTCTTTGTCCTCTGGGAAACTGAAGTGTTGTTTGACATCTGCCCACAGCATTTTCTTCTCTGTTTCAAGGACGATCTCAGCATCATTATTTGTGCTTTTGGTTTTCTTCCAGAGCTTGAAGCTAATGGGGATGTTCTCCCTGACATAACATCTGCACTGATTCACCATAGTCGTCTTAACCCCCTTGGGAGACTTGGGTTCCCCATCCAGGTGCAACGAGGTGATCGTGGTACGGCCCTCCATCTTTTTCTTCGAGCCTCATTTACATTTCGAGCTCTTCGATCTGGAAGCCTGAAATTATATATATGTATATATGTTACTACACGTTTGACATTCATAAGTCTCTCATATCCTATGATCGAATTCCACATACCTCGGGGATGTCATCTTCCACATGCATTTCTTCCATAGTGTCGGCATCGCCATCACCGGTATCATTGAGATACTGGCTGTCATCATCCTCGTTTTGATCCTCTTGAAAACATCCTGCGGGCTGGGTGCCTTCTTGGATCATTTCTTGGAGGGCGTACTCTTCTTCGAAATCACGTTGAAAGGGGTCCATCTCGATCCCTATGCAAACATATAATAATACGCGGAGTTACTTGTGAAACGCGAAATTATATAAGATGCGGAGTTCTTGTATGGAATGACATGTCGTGATAATATGAATACATCATAAATACATCAGAAATATGTATGGAATACATATGGAATTACGCGTCGTGATAATATGAATACATCATAAATAAATTAGAAATACATAAGGAATTACGTGTCCTGATAATATGAATACATTAGATAATATGAAATTTTCAACAATATAAGATAAATTTATAATATGAATACATCAGAAATACATCAGGTATACATCATATTGCAACAATATAAAAAATATTAAACTCATATATATAATAACAAGTTTCTACAATAAATACATGATTATACACTTTTCCAATAATTTTTAACAATTTTTCATGATCCTCCAACAATTTTCCATGATCCTCCAATAATTTTCAGCAATTTTCAACAATTTTCCATGATCCTCCAACAATTTTCTAAATTTTCTAGGATTTTCTACCCATCTCTATAGTTCTGTACCTATTTCAATAATTTCCTATCTTTTTCTCCTATTTATTTCCTATGTTTGTTTTTGACTTTTTCAACATAATAAGAAAATCCTAACTACTTTCTATAATTTCCCAACTATTTTCTATATTTCTTAACAATTTTCTATATTTTCTAACTATTTTATATAATTTTCTACAATTATTACAATTAACCACATAATTAAAAAAACTGATGTTAACACTAGGTAGTGCTGACGTCAGCAAGGGATTACGTCAGCCCTGTGTCGAACCGGCCGGGGCAGCGAGGCATAGGCGCGCGGCCAGCGGCGGTCCGAGGCCGGCGCTAGAGGTCGCGGCGGCGTGGTGGTGCTCGATGGCGGGGGCGGCGCGGGTCGATGGTGCGTAGGTGCGGCGGGTCGGCGTCGAGTGCGCAGCGGCAGTCGAGGCAGGCACATCGGCGGTCGAGGGCGGCGGAGCGGCGTCGAGGGGGCCGGCCGGCGAGCGGGGCGGCGGTCGGCGTCCAAGGGGCGGGCGCGGACGGCGTGGAGGTCCGGCGGTGGAGGTCGGTAGGATGGTGGGGCGGCGGTCGTGGAGGGCGGCGGCGTCGCGGGACGGCGGTGATGAGCGGCCGGCGACGACGACGTGAGCGAGGGAGAGATCGAGAGGGGGAATGGGGGAAATCGATCTAAGTCCTGGCTTATATAGGAAGGCAGTTTAGTACCGGGTGCAACCAAGGCCCGGTACTAAATTGGTCACATTAGTACCGGGCCAAGCCTGCGCCCGGTACTAAACAGCTACCACTGGCGGGAAATTTTGGTGTGGCAGTTTAGTACCGGGCTAAGCCTCTGCCCGGTACTAAAGAGCTACAATTATTAATTCGCAGCTATTATTTTGTTTATGAATTATGCATTTGTATTGTGTAATAAATTTACAAAGGCATTAAAAAATAGAAAGATATAATATTTTGAACATGCAAAAAATTTGTAGGGCACTTTGCATCATGAAAAATTTTGTAGGGCACTTTGCATCATGAAAAATTATAGAAAATTGTTTTATTTACATTTTAATTGTTTTCGGTGTGTAACATATTTAAAAAATCATGAAAATGCTAATATATATTATTTAGATCAAGAAAAATAATAATAGTGGAGTAGACAATGAAGGGGATCATGTTGAAGATGCAAACACTGAACGAGTAATTAATACATAGGTAAACAATACTAATTTATATTATTTATGATCACAAAATAAAAATAAATATTATAGAAATCACTTCGATAATATAACAATAAAGTAAAACATAATGGATACACAATACTATGACTCAACATTAATTAAAGGAACATTTACAATTTTCTTTTTGACGAACGTCCCTTGGTCGTGATCGCGACGTAAATAAGGAGCATCCTCTTTGGCTAACAAGATGCTTGGGTCAACATCAACCGAGAATGAAGGACGGTCATCAAACTGATCAAAGTCTTCTGACTTGTCTGAAATATCCTCAACTCCAATGATTTTTCGTTTTCCTGGAAGAACTATGTGGCATTTTGGCTCGTCGTCGGACTTGACTGAATTTTTCCTAGACTTGCTTGACATGTCCTTCAAGTAGAACACCTGTGCGACATCCTTGGTTAGGACAAATGGTTCGTCTTTATATCCAATCTTTTTGAAGTCCACAATTGTCATCCCATACCGGTCTATCGTTATGCCGCCTCCAGCTCGGTTCACTCATTGGCACCGAAACAAAGGAATCATCAAAGGCCCATATTCTAGTTCCCATATCTCCTCTATGACTCCGAAGTAGTTGTCCTTATTTCCATCATTGCCTATTGCGTCTATACGCACACCACTATTTTAGTTGGTGCTCTTTTCGTCTTGAGCTCTTGTGTAAAATGTATACCCATTAATCTCATACCCTTGGTACTGCATGATTGTCATTGATGGGCGCCTTGCTAGCCATTGAAGTTGCTCTGCAATCGTGCCGTCACCCATCAACTTTGCTCTAAGACAAACAGCAAAGTTATCAATGTGATGCCTAGTAATCCAGGCCTCAGGCTACATTAGGTTTTCAGACCTTACAATGTTCATGTGTTCATCCAAATATGGATCCACGAGGGATGAATTTTGTAGAACTGTAAAGTTTGCTTTGCGGATTTCACTCTCTGGGATGTGCATATTAGAATTCTTTCCTAGTATGCTCTTTCCCTTCAATCTCCCCTCGTGGCATGACATAGGGACCCCTATTGGATTAAGATCATCAATAAAGTCAACATAAAACTCAATGACCTCCTCTATTTCATAGC
The DNA here is from genome assembly GCF_016808335.1 of Panicum virgatum. NCBI lineage: Eukaryota > Viridiplantae > Streptophyta > Magnoliopsida > Poales > Poaceae > Panicum > Panicum virgatum. Next base: position 8,564,590 of record NC_053150.1, on the reverse strand, counting down.
CCTTGGCGATACATCCTTCTAGTCGAGAACGATTGCGAACATATTTCTTAAGAATTGACATGTATCTCTCGAAAGGGAACATGTTGTGCAGGAATACAGGTCCCAAAATATTTATCTCTTTGACAATATGAACCAAGAGATGTGTCATAATATTAAAGAACGAAGGTGGAAACACCATCTCAAAGCTGACAAGGCATTGCACAACATCATTCTGTAGTTGTATGAGCTTCTCCGGATCGATTGCCTTCTGTGAAATTTCGTTGAGGAAAGCACATAACTTCACGATTACCAATCTAACATTTTTCGGTAGAATACCCCTCAACACAACTGGAAGCAATTGTGTCATCAGGACGTGACAGTCATGAGATTTTAAATTTGTGAACTTTTTTCCTTCATGTTTAATCTTCCTTGTATATTTGACGAGTACCCGGACGGTACCTTTATACTGCTCAAGCAATCAAGCATGCTTTGCTTCTCCTCTTTACTGAGAATGTAGCTAGTAGGACGTAAGTAGTGTTGTCCCTTCTCTCTCTTCTCAGGTTGAAGATCTTCTCGTTGTTTCATTTCTTTCAGGTCGCGTCTTGCTTCGAGTGTATCTTTTCCCTGACCATAAGTACCAAGGAACCCTGGTACATTCACGCAAAGATTCTTTGTCAGGTGCATGACGTCAATTACGTTGCGGACCTCCAAGGCTTCCCAATAAGGTAGCTCCTACAATATAGACTTCTTCTTCCACATCGGTGCATGGCCGTTTTCATCATTCGGAATTGGTTGGCTGCCGCGACCCTTTCCGAACACTACATGAACATCCTTTATGATCAAGAAAACACGCTTTCCGTCACGGAACATAGGCTTAGCACAAGTTTCCGGTTCCCCTTTGAAATGTTTCCCTTTTCTTCTCAAGGGGTGTTTGAGGGGAAGAAATCGACGATAGCCCATATAGACGACCTTCCGAGAATTTTTCAGGTACAAGCTGTCAGTTTCATCTAAGCAATAGGTGCAGGCCTGATATCCCTTGTTCCACTGCCCGAACAGGTTGCTAAGTGTAGGCCAATCGTTGATGATTACGAAAAGCAAAGCTCGGAGGTCGAAATTCTCTTGTTTGTACTCGTCCCACACACATACACCTTCTAGCTTCCACAACAATAAAAGCTCATCAACCAACGGTCTTAGGTACACATCAATATCATTGCCAAGTTGTTTCGGGCCTTGGATAAGCGCCGGCATCAATATATACTTTCTCTTCATGCATAGCCAAGAAGGAAGGTTAAACATACAAAGGGTCACAGGCCATGTACTGTGACTGCTCCCCCACTCACCGAATGGATTCATTCCATCTGTACTTAAACCAAACCTTATGTTCTTTGGGTCGCTGTCAAAATCTGGGAATTGTCTATCCACATTTCTCCACTGAGACCCATCTGCAGGGTGTCTCATCAGCTGATCTTGCTTACGCTTTTCTTTGTGCCACCGCATCAACTTAGCGTTTGTTTTGTTCCTGAACAAGCGCTTCAAACGTGGTATTATTGGGAAATACTACATCACCTTAGCTGGAACTTTTTTTCTTGCAGGCTCACCATCGACATCACCGGGATCATTTTGCTTGATCTTATAGCGCTTTGCGTCACAGACAGGACATGCATCCAGTTCCTCGTATTCACCGCGATAGAGGATACAATCATTAGGACATGTGTGAATCTTTTGTACGTCCAACCCAAGAGGGCAAACAATCTTTTTGGCTTCGTAAGTTGTTGGGGGCAGTTCGTTCCCCTCTGGAAGCATCTTCTTTACAAGTTCTAGTAGCTCCCCAAATCCCTTATCGGAAACACCATTAGCTGCCTTCCACGGCAGCATTTCCAGTGTGGTGCCCAATTTTTTTAACCCCAGCTTGCAATCTGGATACAACATTTTTCTTTGATCCTCCAACATCTTCTCAAACTTCTTTGACACCTCCAAAGTTTCAGCGTCTCTGTGTGCATCGACTAAAACCTGACCTAGTTCGTCAGGTGGTTGTTGTTCTTGGGCAGCATTTGCTTCTGCCTCATGCATTGGTTCATCTTCAAAGGCACCCGCTTCATACAAGTGAGCCCAGTCTGGGATGTTATCATCATCATTATCTTCTTCATTGTCTTCCATCGGAACTCCAGGTTCACCGTGCTTGGTCCAAAGAGTATAGTTATTCATGAAACCCTTTTAAAAAAGGTGGACATGTAGAGTATGTTTTTTTGAGAACTCCTTTTGATTTCTGCAAATGCGGCATGCACAGAACATGAAACCTTTCGACGACTTGTGGGCCTCAGCAGCATCGAAGAAAATTTTAAGACCGTTAATCCAATCCATTGTGCAATGATGGCCGTACATCCATTGTCGATCCATCTACAAATAATATATTCTCGTTGGATAAGCAATTTCATTCAGTGGAAAAGAACTTCACAATTTTGTAATAACAAACATTTTAATTACATCCAACACAATTTATTCAACAACACATAAGTCTTCAACCATCTAACATGATTTAGTCAACAACACATACATAGATTTCATTCGAAAACGAACACAAACATCCCAACAACCAACATGCAACTAAGAAATTCGCACAACAACACATATGTTTTCAACCGTCCTTACGTGTGAACGCAGAATGCTCTGACGGATTTCTTGCTGGCGCAGAAGAAGATGGCGGAGCTGGAACCTCCGGGTTTGGAGGTGACGAACCGTAACGCTGCAACAAAGCCTCAAGATCAAACGGAGGTTCCTCGCCCCTTGCCACACATTCTCTATATTCTTTTTCCAAATAACGGAGCATTGCCCTATGAAAAGCGCTAGGTTTCTTGGACCGACGACCTACTGGAGTTGTGCCCTTCTCTCCAGAAGGACAACGATCACCCCCACCGGCGCCACTCCCTCCAGCTGCTGAAGCCATATTTTACTGGAAAACACTTTTATTTTTCACAACATTATAAATTTTTACAATTACAATAAAAGCTGAACAAATTATTTGAAATAAATCACATTAACTAACTAATTGATTGAAAAAACTCTTACAATTACAATGCAAATATTAATTACTATTACAATTACATAATGAAAGATCTAGAAAGAGATGTGACAGAGCAGGCACGATGTCCTAATGCCCCAATAGCAACACTAATTCGTTTACATTTCACACTTGGTGTTAACAAGTATACATATATAAAAACAACATTTGAAATAAATCTCTAATTAATTGATATAAATCTCTATAACTCCTAATTATTTTGACATCATTCAATTCTAGGAGAACACTCTTTTGATCAATATCCAGAAACCATCTAGAAAAAAAAACTTTATTTCGGAAAATGTATATGTCGGTAACCTCGACCCTACGGTGATGACACTGCCTTTCGGGGGGACACGGTGCGGTACAAGTATGTCACCAATAGGTCAGTCGCAACACCAACATTTTCGGTTAATAGAAGCACAGCACTTGGCACAGGTAGCATGCTCGTTGATATGCTCTCAGTGCAACAACGGCCACGCTGACTGCACCAAATGCTTTGTTCGGATTAACCGAAAATGCTGATGTTGCGACCAACCTATTGACAACGTCCTTATAGCGCATCGTGTATTCCCGAAATGTAGTGCCATCACCGTTGAATGGAGATTAACGATGTATACTTGTTTCGAAATAAAGATTTTTTAAGCTTCTATATGGTTTCAATGTGAGCCTGAATAAATACATCACTAGAGTGTCAACATAATCCATTCCTAATACAAAAAATTCAATTATACTTCTTTCAATAATTTGTTATAAAAAATTACTTTACATATATGGTCATATATACAAGTAAATCACATGAACTCTCTAAACTCATTCTAAAAATTTCCACTGTCCACATCTACTCATCTCATTCGAAAATATAAAAAAAATACTACGGTCATTTCTAATATATAGAAAATGATTGAAAAATATCTTTATAAATTATCCACATTCAACCTAGCCATAAAAAATTTGCTCCAATTGAATTCATGGGTTTTATATACCTCAAATCAATGAATAAACCAAAAAAATCATGCTCATTCTCACTACTTCTAAAATCACAAATTCCTCTATCTATGAAGCATAAAACGAAGCATGAAGACAATCAATAAAGAGAGAATGAAGTTGCAAACCTTTAGTGCACTTGGATGACTAGAACACTCACTAAAACTAGAAAAAATGGCGGCACCTCTCTGAGGGGAAGAAGAACTCGAGGTCGAGCTGCTCTGGTGAAATGGCGCTGGCTCAGGCTCGGGGAGGAAGAAGGCATCAATTTATAGTAGGGGCATTAGTACCGGCTGGTGGCTTCAGCCGGTACTAAAGCTCCCCATTTAGTACCGGCTGGAGCCACCAGCCGGTACCAAATTTCCTGGGCGCCATTTAGTACCGGCTGGTGGCTCCAGCCGGTACTAAATGGTCGCTAGCCGTTGTGCGCCGGCGTCGGTGATGTATTTTAGTGCCGGCTAGTGTCTCCAGCCGGTACTAAAAGGCTCCCAGAGGCACTGTTGTTTCGGACCGGTACTAAATGTGGGGCTTAGTACCGGCCGAATCAGTGCCCGGTACTAAGGGCCTAGGATGAATGTGCAGTTTTCCAGTAGTGGGAGGATCAAAGCGGTATCCTAGACAATAAGTTTGAGGACCATGTATAGTTTATCAAGATGCTGCACCGAGCATATGGCTGCCCAGAGGCAGCAGATGAGTAGGCAGACATCCATATTCCTATTCATTCTTATGAAAAGATTTTATTCGGTCAGTATCCAAAAAAAATTAGATGAACGAACATTATTGTGAGAATATTCGTGTAGATGAATCACATGCATTTAATTTGCTACTGACACGTGCGTAGGTGCGAAACGTATACGAAGCTGCGCGCAAATTAAACGTGTAATAAAAGGGGCCGGCGCTCGTGTGGACGCAGGACCAAACGGCTAAGACCAGCGGGGTCCGTCCGTTAGCCACTCGTGCATCGCGTTTGCGTCGAACCCCGGCACCTGGGGCGCGCGTCGCCGTCGGGCCAGCGGCGACCGGGTGCCTCCTCGGTCGTCGACCCAAGAGGAGTCCAGGGGACGGGCATGTCACGTCAGGGTCCATCGCAGGAACACTAACGTTGAGAGGGTTTTGATCGGCTTCAGTTTTAGCTCTTTTGCGCAAATCGAGAAACAAAAGTGTAAAGCCATTTTCAAAGTCGAAGTAAAATTGAACTAATCAAGTCGGGTGAAACCCTTCTTTGAGCTTCACCGGTGAAACCGTTTTGGTGATTGGATGTGATTTGTGCTTTAAGTGGAAGATCAATATATCACAATCATTTATCCTGACTTATGACATAATTTTCCATTCACAAACCAACTGACCAAACAGAAGATAAGAATTATTCTTTGTTTAACTTCTTATCTTAAATTTAATCACATGAGTGGTGTTTGAGAGAGCTCTGCTCCACCAAAAATAGTTTCTTATCCAAATAGGTTAACCAGCTCCACTCCACTCCAAGAAAAATTGGCTCAACTCTAGTTTTTTTAACTCCTCAGGAGGTGTTCCACCAAATTGTAGAGTTGGTGATAATTACCCATTCACACAAAAAATAGAAAAAGTCAATATGCTGGTGTAGCTGCTTGAGCTTCCAACGCCGTCGTGTCGTGCAGGTGCTCCAGACGCCGTCGAGGCTCGCCGCCCGCCACCTCCTCAGCTCACTGGGGCTCGCCGCCACTAGCCGCCGCCTCCACCCCTGCCGCTCCCAACTGCCATGGCCCCCGCTGTCGGGATCCCACCACCCATGGGCCATGGCCCCGCTGCCTTGCCGCCCTAGGGGCTCCTCCAGCCGCCACCCACTGGAGCCCTCGCCATCGGTCGAGCTCGGGGTCGCGCCGTCCTCAGGGTCCCTCCGCCGCCTGCCGGGGAGATCCATCTGCCGAGGCGCGCCGCCGCTCGCTACCAGGACTCACCACCACCTGCCGCTACCTGAGCCCGCCGGGGCACGCCCCCGCCCACCGATGCCTCCGTGCTGCTGCTAGCTCCCAGGGGAAGAGGAAGAAAGGAAGAGTGGATTGTGATAGAAGATGACCTGACAAGTAGGGCCCACGTGGAAGTGAGAGAAGTTTAGATGGGCCTAGCTAGGCTACTTGCACACTGGACCGGTTGGGCGGAGAGAACTGAGATGATGAGATTTATGGAGTAGAGCTCTCCACAGCATGATGGAAAAAATTGATAGACAGAGCTGAATGGTGAAGTTGAGTTGTTGGAGTGGAGTGCTCCAAACAGGCCAAGTCCGACTATATATTTCCTCCGTCAACTCCCACTTCTAATTGACATATTTTTCCCCATCGCTTGCCAAATACACTGTGGCTTAATAATATTGGTGCAGAGTTGTGATAGAACCGGGAAATATTTTTGCTACGGAAATATTCATGGCTATCCTCTAGGTGATTGACTGTCACGTTCGGGGTTAGACTAGTCTCAGTGGGAAGTGTCATCACATAGTTACCAAGACTGTGAGCTACGTAACCGAGCCGGAGGAGTGTCATAGTAATGACACTTTTCTCATATTTCATAACACTCCCCTTTCTCTCTCTTGTTCCATGTCAGCAAATTTAATGATAATAACGCTATCATGACACTCCCATGTAAGACTGGTCTTAGTTATTCCAAGCTGATCAACACGCGTTGAGTATATCGCATGACCCAAGATAGATATAGCCCTCTTGGGTGCTAATAAGATCATCTTCAGCAGTCTTCTATTTTCTAATAAACTATTAAGATTGAAAAAGACATGCTCCAGCACTTCCGCAATTCCTCTCCCTCAATACGTTAGTTGTATTAGGATAAAAATTTTGGAACCGTGAAAGCACCTTGAAATCTATTCTGCGGTCAATCGCTGGCAACCTGCTGCACAAATTAATTATTCCAACAATCTTACCACTTTGCTGCTCCGCGTGAAACCTGCTGCACAAATTAATTATTCCAACAAAGGCCCTGTTTAGATCTTTACAGATTTTTGCAAAAAAGCCGTAAACGCATTAAAGTGAAACGGAATCTTGCTAATTTGAAGTACTAATTGAAGTCTATTTACAAAACTTTTTGCATGGATGGGCTGTAAATCGCGAGACGATTCTAATGAGCCTACTTAATCCTTGATTTGCAACAGTGATGCTACAGTAACCATCCGCTAATTATTGATTAAACATGGATTAATTAACATCATTAGATTCGTCTCGCGATTTACAACCCATCTATGCAAAAAGTTTTGCAAATAGACTTCATTTAGTACTTCAAATGCCCTCTTTACATCTTTACACAATTTTGCAAAATGAACAAAACACACCTAAAAAATGTATATTGCATAATTCATGTCATATAAGTATGTTTTATAATTTTTCACTATAATGTTTGTGTATAAATTTTTTATATAAATTATGTACGGTGATTAAGGAGACCTGCCGGGCCACGTGCTGGCCGAGACTAGCTTAGCTATGCTGGTAGCGTGGTGGGTCTGGTGGGTTAGATGGGTTGCGCTTCCACGGGGCCGAAAGAGCTGACGTGAGTGGATGGTCCGTGCGATACTGCGATCGTGGAAAGCTAAGAGCAATGTTGATAATATAGTTAGCTACTAGCTGAATTTTTATGGTCTATCTCTTAGCTCATTTGTCTAGTAGTTAGTTCTTTTATATTAATATATGGCTCACTTATTCATCTCATAAAGTTTCTTTATTTTATATCGAAATCGGCTAAACTTACAATCCGCTTCTCCTCTCTTCTCCACCTCAATATTTAGTTTGTTTATAACCGTACCTTTTATAATACTTGCTGTAATGAAAATCGATGGTTGGTTTCGATGTTAGTGCGTTCACGGATTAGCAGGCCTCGAAAGCACCTCCCCCTAATGACACCTTAACCTTAATGAAGATGTTTAGAATATTGATGGAGATGTTTTAACCACCGGCCAATCAATCACCAATAACTTAGGGCTCGTTTGGCATAGCTTCAGTTTCTTCTAAAGTAGCTTCTGAAGCAGCTTTGTTGATGAAGCTGAAGCTGTTTTGAAAATCGTTTGGCAAAAATGCTTATTCCTGTTTTTCTTGAATGGATTGTAAATGTCAAATGTTTGGATATATGCTACAATAACCATCTGCTAATTATGCGTTAATCATGAATTAATTAGGCTCATTAGATTTGTCTCGCGATTTACAACTTATCCGTGTAAAAAAATTTGCAAATAGATTTTATTTAATACTACTAAATAGCAAGATTCTCTTTTAAAAAAATCTAGCAAAGTTTCCTAAACACAGCCTAATAATCATTACTTTGTTATATTAGTGGGGGAAGTTACGCTGGAGAAGCTTGTCGAAGCTAGGATTCCAGGCTTCACTTTCCAAGTGCATTTTGGAGGTTGCTTCAACGTTAGCTTCTTGCATGAAGCTGTGGCCAAACAAAAAAGTGTTTGGCACAGCTTCGACTGAAGCTGCCCACGAAACACTTCACACAGCTATGCCAAACGAGCCCTTAGCGTCGGTGCTTATTATTTTCAATTACGGAGCAACACTCAGCGCGCGGCTACCCATAGGGTGTGTTTAGATCCAAAATTTTTACACCCAAAAACATCACATCAAATATTTAGACACATGCATGGAGTACTAAATGAAGTCTATTTATAAAAAATTTTGCACGGATGGGCTGTAAATCACGAGCGAATCTAATGAGCCTACCTAATCCAAAATTTGCAATAGCGATGCTACAGTAACCATCCGCTAATTATGAATTAATTACCATCATTAGATTCGTCACGCAATTTACAACCCATCTGGTGCAAAAGGTTTAGTAAATAGACATCATTTAGTACTTCAAATTTGTAAGATTCCATGCCAAAAAATTTTGGCCTAAACATCTAAACACGGCCCAACCAGCTTACAAGAAATCTAATTCTGCCGTCAACCGCTCGCAACGCTTCCAACCATCGACCTTACCACCACGTGAAACCTGCTGCACAAATTAATTATTCCAGCAAAAATTTATATTGCATAATTCACGTCATATAAATGTGTTTTATAATTTTCTACTATAATGTTTGTGTATAAATTTTTTATATAAATTATGTACGGTGATTAAAGAGCCGGGCCGCGTGCTGGGTAACCAAGGATTAGTAGCGTGGTGGGTCCGGTGGAATAATAGATGGCGCGGTTGCGCTTCCACGGGGCCGAAAGAGTCGGCGTGTGCGTGGGAAGAAAAAAAAATGGCCCCTGCAAACGACGACCGTGGAAACCTCATGGAAATCGATCGTTGCTTTCGATGTTAGCAGGCCTCAAAAGCACCTCCTCTAATGACACCTTAACGGAGTTGTTTATTAGAGATGCTTTAGCCTTAACCACAAGGCCAATCAATCACCAATATTTTAGGTCACGGAGGAACACTCAGTGCGCGGCTACTTAAGTAACAACCAGCTTACTGGCAAAGCCACACCAGTCACCAGGAGCTTGCATTGGGAGCAGCACCAATGGCAGACCAGCACTACCTCATCTACCTCGGACTGGCTCTCGTCTCCCTGCTCGCCATGCTCGCCAAGCGCCGGCGCTCCGCGATGGCGCTCGAGCAAGGTCTGCGGCTGCCGCCCGGGCCATGGCAGCTGCCGATCATCGGCAGCCTGCACCACATGGTCGGCAAGCTCCCGCACCACGCGATGCGCGACCTCGCGCGGTGCCACGGGCCGCTCATGCTGCTCCGGATCGGCGAGGTGCCCACGCTGGTGGTGTCGTCCCGGGAGGCGGCGCGGGAGGTGATGAGGACGCACGACGCGGTGTTCGCGACGCGGCCGCTGAGCCCCACCATGCGGGCGCTCACCAACGGCGGCCGGGGCATCATCATGGCGCCCTACGGGGCCCACTGGCGGCAGCTCCGCCGGATCACCATCAACAAGCTCCTCAGCGCGCGCCGCGTCCTCTCCTTCCGCGCCGTCCGCGAGGAGGAGGTCGCCGCCATGCTGCGCGCGTGCGCCGCCGCGGCGTCGCGCTCCCGCCCCGCGGACATGCGCGAGCAGCTGTCCACGCTCATCACGGACATCACGATGCGCGCCGCGATGGGCGACCGGTTCAAGGACCGCGAGGCCTTCCAGCACGTGCTCGACCGCGCCATCGTGCTCGCGGCCGGGTTCAACGCGGCCGACCTGTGGCCGTCCTCCCGGATCGTCGGCCGGCTCAGCGGCGCCGTGCGCCGCTGCGAGGAGATCCTTGACACCTCCTTCGGGATCCTCGACCGCATCATCGAGGAGCACCTGGAGAGGATGCGCAGCGGCGGCGGCGGCGATGTCGAAGACCTCCTCGACGTGCTGCTCAAGGTGCAGCAGGATGGTGAGCTGCCGATCCCCCTCGACACGGACGTCATCAAAGTCGCCATCACTGTAAGCAACCTTCAACTCATCAATGCGATCCATTAGCTCTGTACCGATCAGTTAGTGATCGATACTCCGTATGATTGCTTGCAGGACATCTTTGCCGGCAGCGAGACGACAGCGCCGACGCTGGAGTGGGCCATGGCGGAGCTCGTCCAGAACCCGAAGGTCATGGAGCGGGCGACGGCGGAGGTGCGACGCGCCTTCGCCGCGCACGGGTCGGTGCGGGAGGACAAGCTCGCGGAGGCGGATCTCCGGTACCTGCCCCTCGTCATCCGGGAGACGCTCCGGCTGCACACGCCGCTGCCGTTCCTGATCCCGCAGGCGTGCCAGGAACCCTGCCGCGTGCTGGGCTACGACGTGCCGCAGGGCATCACGGTGATGGTGAACGCCTGGGCGCTGGGCCGCGACGAGCGCTACTGGCCGGGGGACCCCGACGCGTTCCGGCCGGAACGGTTCGAGGCTGCCGGCGCGGCGGACTTCAAGGGCACCGACTTCGAGCTCCTGCCGTTCGGGTCCGGGCGGAGGATGTGCCCTGGCCTGGGATTTGCGAACGCCAACATGGAGCTCGCGCTCGCCAGCCTCCTCTTCCACTTCGACTGGGAGGCGCCCGGCGCCGCCGCGCTCGACATGACCGAGGCGTTCGGCATCACCGCGCACCGGAAAGCCAGGCTCCTGCTCCGCCCCATCCTTCGCAATCCGGTGCCAGGCGCCGCCTAGTCACTGCCGCATCCCGCCAAAGAATGGATAGGGTTCACAAGTTGGCCTCCAGGCGCCGCCTAGTCACTGCCGCATCCCGCCAAAGAATGGATAGGGTTCACAAGTTGGCCTCCATCATTCAGAGTTCAGAGTCCATAGTCACAGGATTAGGGGTCGATGCCTCGTCCCACGACCCGGGAACGCCGTTCCGATTCGAGGGTCGGGGTCAAAGAGGGTCAGTGTCCCATTCAAAATTGGATCGCGTCCCGGTTTGAGAGGGGTCGCAGCCCCATTACTAGCAGATTTAATTGGGATAAGAAGGTTAAGGGTGTGGTTTTTGTTAGATAATGAGCCGAGTATGTGTACTATGGTCTAAATGTACTCTTTTTATACATTTCTTATATGGTTGTGCAAATTAGTTTCTTCATTAGTAGCACATATATAGTTTTTGTCTTTTTAAAGACGCATCGACCCAAAAATATCGACGCGGATGAATCAGGGTCACGTTTCACATAATAATTTATCGTTCCACAGAGGTATACCCCCTTCGTACCACAATTTTATAAAGTGACGACCCTCGACCCCCCGTTCCTCGACCCGGTCGACCCAGGAACTTTGTGACTATGGTTCAGACAGCCATGGCCTGTTAATATAATCCTTGCATGTGTTTTAGTTAGTAGTGCATGTTTCCTTTCCGTTTTGCATGCGCACGATTCAGTCTTTGTAATTCGGTGAATAAATGGAAGAAAGAGCCTAGAAAACCTCGTACGTTCCAAGTGTTCGCATTGTGTTTGTGCTGTGTTTGCCTCTGTGTTCGTGAACGCGAACTCGCCGGCTGTCAAGAACGCCCGGAGATCGCTGACAATTGGCGTCAGAGCGGCAAGTGAGGGATCTGGTGCGTCGTGATCAGGGCCGGTCCTGGAATCTCAGGGGCCCGGGGCGAGATCTAAAATAAGGGTCCTTTTAATATAATAAATATATCTATGTAAAATATAATCTATTGTAAATATAATCTATTGTAAAAATACATAAAACAGTTGCTATATAAGAAAAATGTGTATGATGATAGCCATACCTTTGTATTGTCTGCTATTGATAAGTGTAGACAGTAGTATAGTCAGGTCGTCATGAGTACTACCATGACCAATATGAGGATAGAAAGTATAAAGATTAGCCAGCCATAACATCATTGAAAAATAATACATGTGTACCCTCCATAATGAAGTATTATGGTTTATCCAAATTCCTGAGCATCCTATTTTGATTACAAGACTGGATTTTTTTATCGGCTTCAAAATCCAAAGCTATGGTTGATTTCCTCAATTCCTGCATGCTCTAGTCGCCTGCTACTGCCCTAGTCTCTCTCTCTCTCTAGCTGTGCCCTTGTCCTGTCGTGCTGAAAAAATTAAATGACAAACGAGATAGAATTGGATTGATCAGCTCGTTGCCAACAAAATGGCGGAGAATCAGAGATGGAAGACGATGATTGCTGATCCAAAGGCGTCACGGACAACAGACAGGCTTACAATAATGGTACCACATGGAGACAACATCCTTGCGAATCGTCGTTCAGGCGTAGCAGCGTGATGGCTTCAGACGTCGTCTGGGGCTCTTTGCACATGTCGCCGGCGGCCGATCGCGAACTCAATGCATCAACGTGTATGTGTGGCGGTGGTGTATGCACTTCCCTACGGGGCCAAGAAAAAAAATGAAAAGACAATCCATTCACGGTGTGAATTAGGAACGAGACTTGCCAATTTGACCGATGATTCGGTGGCTATACGATCCACGGTGCCGCCCCGCTCGCCCCCCCCCCCCCCCCCCAACCGGAAAAAAATGGGGTGCGCCCCTCGCGCACGGACGCTCCCGTGCGCACCCAGCCCCGATGCCGTTCCTTTAGGATCTGACGGATGGCGCAGTGAACGGCTCGGCTTCCTCGCAGGGATCGACTTCCGCGTGACCTCGGCTCGTTGAATCGAATAGCCGCCCGGCTCCGCTTCATTGCTCCCGGCTTCTCCAATCGAGCCATGACGCTCCAATCATCGGCAATGGCGGCTGCGGCAACGGCGGGAGGCTTTGCGGCTGTGCGGCGAGCGAAGAGCTGGTGGAGCGGGAGAAGAGCGGCCTCGACGCTGCCCACTCCGCGGCGGACTCCGGCCGCTTCCATCCGCCGCAACCCTGCTCCCGCCGGTGCCTCCGCCCCAGCGCGCCGGAGCCCTCGCTGCCGGCCGTCGCACGCGCGAGGCCCTCGCTGCCAGCCGTCGAGCACCCAAAAATTATTGTTTGCCTTCTCTGTTAGTTCAAAGTGACACCTGCGTCTAGCTTGTTCTGTTAGAAAGGCAATTGTGTGTATCAGCCTTAGTAATAAACTGTCTAATTTGCTCTACCAAAAATTTCTGGAGTTATTGCTACTACTCTTGAGTTCCAAACTGCCAGATTTCCTAAGTTCAAGTTTTCAGTCATATTCCTTGGTCTGTTGTTAGATGCTTCATCAACAAGGTCATGTTAATTCCGACAATCCTACTCATTGGTTACTTCTAGATATTGAATACAAATATTTGTACAAAATAAATTTCTTCTTGTGTCAGCTAGTACTTGTTTATGTGCTTACATATTTATTGAGCTGTATTAATTGATTTTCAGGAAGTGTCTGCAATATTCAGAGTAGCAGGCATAAACTAGCACTTGTTTAGAGTGTTCTTAGTTCTTACATATTTATTTGGTCATTAATAATTTCAGGAAGATGTTGCTGCCATATTCAGAGTAGCAGACAAGGATAACTCTGGCACTTTAACTTTGAAGAAAATAAAAGATGTTCCTGGAGACATCTGTGAGAGATACCCACAAGTGGAGTTGTATCTTAAATCCAACCAAATGAAGGGCTTCCATGATCTACTCAAGGACTCGGATGGCAACTCCAAGGAGTTGAAAGAACTGGACATTTAGGCCACATTTTTCTGTTGCATTTTCTGAATATATCCGTGCTGTAATAGTACTCACTCTCCTAACTGATAGAACTCTGAAGTGATTTCACCAAAGGAACTCCACAATGCACACAAAAGGATTACAAGCTCCATATTACAAGCTCTGAAATAAGCTATCTGAAATAAGCAATCAGATAACAGGTTCCATATTACAAGCTCCAAATTATAAGCTCTGAAATGGTGGGCAAAATCAGGAATCTATGTATCAGTGACAGTTCTGAAATCTGACACTTTTCTTATATAGCAGCTCACCTTTTCCATAATTTATTTTAGAGATTTCAGTGGTTGTAATATGGAGCTGCCCACTGCCATAATTTAATTTCTTGTCTTTCATTTATGATGCTGTTTTAGACTTTACTATTCTCTGAATTTTCTGATTGTGAATAGTAACCTCTACTCATCAAATTTGAAGATTTAATTGAGGTGCTTAGGGTCTGAGTTTACAAAACAATATAGTTCATTTCATGAGAACATGTCTACATAGATTCATCAAAATGTAACTTCCTAACAGCAGCTTGCGTTGTAGCATCTTGATCAACTCCCATTAAGAGACTTGTGTACCCTCCTGGTATGTATGGAGGAGCCATTGCAGAAGGATTAGCAAATAAATTGAACGGGGGCATTGCGACATTAGTATATCCACCTTGGACGAAAGGAGCATTCATGGTTGAAGATGCCCCAACATTACAATCCTGTGTTTACGACAAGAAAGTGTTCATAAATCATGCATGTAATGGAATAAATTTTGAAAATAGGTATTGTCTTACAATTATTTGGTTTGTCTCAGCACGTTCGTCTCTTGCTTCAATATCATCATGTTCCAGATCGTCACCTACAATGCAAAATATATGATAAACAAATATTTAGAAAAAAAATTTACACTAGAACAAAAGGCATTTAACAGTTGGATACCTTTCTTCTGGGCACCCTTCTTCTTCTTCTTCTTTCCTGGGTTCTTCTCAAGAACATTTTTAAAACATGTCTCCTTTGGACCTTTTATGACTGGAGGGATTCTGAATGATATTACACCATTTAGTGGATCTCGGACACATTCATTTGGAGTAGGGGAAAATCTCATTGGATTTATCATGCATCTCACTTAGATAAGTATCCGCTTCCAAGTTCAAGTCATGCAAGGCTTTCTGGATTTTATCAAGTAGTTCTTTTGATGACGAACACTTCAATGCAAGAGATGTGGCCTGTCGAGATATAAGTGTTGCCTGTGCATTCAAATCTCCCTCCTCGGATCCTTGTTTTGTTTCAATATAAAATCCACTTTTAGCATATTTTGTCCATCTAGGCAGTATATATTGTGATGGCAAATTATATACCCCATTCATATTGTAGACTCTAAGATCATGTTTGCATAATAAACCTGAAACATATAGTTCCAAATTTAAACAAACAATATTTCAGGATACAAGATGCAATTTAAACAGCTTGGAAGATAATACTTAACATACATATGCATTCAAACATCCGGCAAGAGCATGTAATAGTCGAATCTTCTTTGTTCAATACTACTGTTGCCCCACGTTCAGATTGCATATACTTAACAAAGAATGTGGAGTTTGTCCCATTACCTTCCAACAATTCACAAGACAACGTAAATTGTTTTTAAACTCTTCCTCAAAATCTGAATACATTCTCCTCGTATATGTTTCAGCTGCAGTTTTCAACATTGGCAGATTTGGAATGTAGCAAATTGGGATCTTTGGACGTGACTGAAAATCAGCATCCTTCTCATTTGACCTTAGAGTGACTATAACATTTTCACATTCTACAAGGAGTTCTGAAAGACCAAGTTTCCTACGAAATGTTTTCTTGAAGACATTGTTCATACCTTCGCTCCTCTGGGTCGAGTGCATGTCTGCTGTAAATGAGTCACGGTATACCGCAGCCCACTTTGCCCTCAAAGCATATAGGTTTGACATCCATGTGTTATCCTCAAGGTTGTATTTAGCCAACAATTCATCCCATTTCTCTGTGAAGTAAATCTCTGCTCTGTCTTCGTAGATACAACTTTTGAAATCCGCCCAGAACTTGTTAAACTTGTTACCTGACTTGTCCTCTGCCTCGTCCTCTGCCTTGTCCTCTGCCGCTTTAATTATAGGACTAAGATGTTTGACAGCATTTTGGCCAATATGCCACAAACATAGGCGGTGGGCTGTGTTTGGGAATACATGAGCAATTGCTGCTGCCATTGCCGCGTCTTGATCTGTGAAAATTGTGCTTGGGTGCTTTCCAGACATTGCTTGAAGAAAGGACTCAAATAGCCAAACAAATGATGGAATAGTCTCATTGAACATGAGTGCACACCCAAAAATTATTGTTTGCTTGTGATGGTTGGTGCCAAGAATCGGAGCAAAAGGCATTTCAAACTTATTTGTTTGAAATGTGGTGTCAAAGGACACAACATCACCAAAGCATTTGTAATCCATGATAGACTGACCATCTGCCCAAAAAAAATTTGCTATATGACCAGTATCCTTGTCCACCTCAACTGCATAAAAAAATGTTGGGTCCTGGGCTTGTTTATTTCTCAGATATTCAGATAATGTTTGTGCATCATTGCCTTCTAAGTACTGTCTGCACTCGCGACCAATCTCATTATAGCAATCCATCTTAGTAAATGGTACTTTGTCTTCCCCTCCATAATGCTCCTTCATAAAATTGAAAACTTGGGATGGCTTCATTCCAGACTGTCGTGCCTGCCCAATTAATTTTCTATCTGCCTCTATAATCTCTCGTTGAGACCTCAACTTATGTATCTTATTTGGACTGGCAAGATAATGGTTGTGCTCTACTACGATCTTTTGCACAGTCCATACATTCTCCTTGCTGATACTAAACTGGACACGAGCATCACAACCGGTCCTTGTAATATCTTTTTGTGATGCCTCATTTTTCCGAAGTCCTTGGCCACTGCAAACAAAATATTTCTGAGATAAACTATCATCTGATTTGCGGCGCTTCGTCCTGCTCTTTCTAACACTGAAGCCAACAAGTCCAGCATAGGTATTGTACATCTCATAAGCTTTTTTCTCACAGTCAAAAGTCATTCCAACTTTAGGTGCCATCTCAGCATATTTATCAACCACATCCTGTACAAATAATTATCAATTAAAGGTCTAACATAACAAAAAATATTAGATATCGTTTGTGAAGTTTGTTACTTTTATTTTACCTCATTTGGTACTTCAATCTCCACTGCTCCAACATGTGGTATTTGTTGTTCCTCTTCTCCATGATCACAAGCAACATCATGATTCGCAGAAGGAGCATTTAATCTACATTTGGAAAATTGATAGTGAGGTGTAATAATAAACCCTAACGATCATGAGGGATCGCAGGAGCTTCCTCAGGGAGTAACAACATGGATCAATAACCAAGACATGGATGGGGATCATGATGAAGCGAGGAGCAGCCACACAAGTTACCTGAGGATCGACGACGACAGAATAGCTTGCTCGCGATCGCCCAGGGACGTCGCGGGCACGCCGCCTTCTGCCCCGTCGGTGGCGTGGCCGTCGCCGCCTGCTGTTCCGTCGACGGCGTGGCCGTCACTGCCTTCTGCTCCGTCCGCGGCGTGGCCGTCGCCGGGTAGGGCTTCGCAGCGCAGCCCTTCTTCCATAGTTGAGATGGCACCTATTCCGGCGCCACTGTTCCGCCGTGGGCAGTAGTGCCGTGCTGCCACACGATCACCGGCCGGTAGGGCTTCGCGGCAACACCCTTCCGCCCCGACCGCGGCGACGTCAACCTTCCTGGATGGCTGCTGAACAGTGCAAACGGCCGCCGCAGCCTTGCGTCCTCCTCCTCCTATCGTCCGCTTCTGGGCGCGCCTGCACTACGGCAGCCTGCGTGGCAGCTAGGGCTGCGCTGCACTACTGGGCCGATGATTGGAGCGTCATGGCTAGATTGGAGAAGCCGGGAGCAATGAAGCGGAGCCGGGCGGCTATTCGATTCAACGAGCCGAGGTCACGCGGAAGTCGATCCCTGCGAGGAAGCCGAGCCGTTCACTGCGCCATCCGTCAGATCCTAAAGGAACGGCATCGGGGATGGGTGCGCACGGGAGCGTCCGTGCGCGAGGGGCGCACCCCATTTTTTTCACCCCAACCCACCCAGCCGGGTCTGGTTGCGATGCCCATGGCCGAGTGCTGCTGCCGCCAACCAAGGTCGGGACGTCAGGCGTGTTGGGGACGCCACCTTCGCCCGTCGCCGAAGGCAGTCAACTGCGAGCAAAAAAGCGGAGCGAAATGGCGAAGCTAACTGCGAAGGCGAAGAGGATGGCCCGGAGCGAAGGAAATAGAACACGGGTGAGTCCCACCCGAAGGGAAGCGAAGAGGCTGCACGCCATGGCGAAGGGACGGTTGGCGAAGTGGCACCGAGTGCCCCTTCGACGAGGCAGCGAAAACTTGGATCGCGAAGGGATGCGAAGAAAGGCAAGGCCATTGTTAGAAATCTGTACGGAGTGTCGTGTCCAGCTGTAATTCCACTACGTCATGTCGATCCATGTAACATTACGAACTTACCCTAGGAATATTCCAAGATGTTGGCGGTTATGAGGTAGTTAAGATATTTTAGCCAGAGAGTAGGTGAACCGTTGGGCTATAAATACCCCCACTGTAACTATGTGATTTGATTGAATACAAAGAAATTATGCCCCTGCTTTGATTTTCGTGCTGTCACTCTGGTGCCAATCGTCTTTGCGGGGCTTCGCCCCTGACGAACCGAACTATTGGGACTCTCATTCATTCCGAAGAGTGTCCTCCACCAACAGTTTTGCCGCCCACCCGCGGTTCGTCCTTGACACGACCACATGGCAGCGAAGAAGAAACCAAACCCTGGCGCTTCGGAGGCCAACGCCTCGACCGAAGCCCCACCTTCGTCAGACAACGCCCTCATCACGACGAACAACGACAACAACGAAGGCCACGGCAAAGACCTCGAGGTCGAAGACCTCGCTGACGGGGACTTCGAGGTCGATCTCCACGACCTTGGCATCTCCACCAAAGACATCCAAGTCATGAAGAGAATTGACGCGTGCCTCTCCGAGCGTCTCCGTCACGCGCAACAAGCCCAGGCCGGCACATCAAATGCGCCGGTGGCAGCAAGAGCGAAGGGAAAAGGACACGAGCTCACGGCGCAAGAGCTCAAGGAGCAACTTAACAAGCTAAGAGAAGAAGAGCTTCGCTGCAAAGTAATGCGGCAATCCATCCATGATCGTCTGACAATGTTGAAACCCCCTCGCCATGCCCCGAAGCCCGTGTAGCAGGCGCCTCAGCCTCGCAGGCTTCTCCAACAACCCATCCTCATCGAATAAGACCAGTACTCGGACGAAGAGGAAGGAGAGTACATAGTGCAGCATCAACTTCGACCACAATAAGGCCTCGCCACGCCTCTCTCGGCAGAGTTCGAAGAGCTCCGGTGGCCTCCATGCTTCAACCCCACTATTCTCCCGCAATTCGATGGAGACTCCAATTCAAAAGATTTCCTCCTCAAGGACGAAGCGGCCATCGAATCATCCGGAGGCGGCCCGGTATGCAAAGTTAAGGCGATTGTCCTTTCACTCAAGGGCCTCGCTCAGCATTGGTACTCCAACCTCCTAGGTGGCCACATCCACACCTGGGACCAGCTCCGAAGAGAGCTCACCGCTTCCTTCAGAGCGCCAAAGTCTGAAGAAGTTAACTCATGTGATTTCCACAACTTGAAGCAAGAAGCGTCCACTCTGCAAGAGTACTTGCACCGACTCGTCAAGCTTCGCGCAAGGGCTCCAGATGTAGCGGAGTCTTCCATCATAGATGCCGCGATCGCAGGCCTAAGTCTAGGACCATGTGGATAGTACCTCGAGCGCCGCAGGCAGAAGACCCTGAATAGGCTCTTCGAGATTATGCAAGAATACTGCATTTCAGACAAAGGAAAGCGCTGGAGAATCGAAGAGATGAATGAGAAGAGATCGCGCAATCGCGACAGGCCAAAGCCACATCAGACCGAACAAGCAAAGACTCCGAAGGCCGTGAACATGGTCTCCGGTGACGAAGCCCGCGACTCCCTGCCTCAGAACAACAGAGGAGGGAGGAGCGAACGAAGCAACCGGGGTCAAAGGGAAAATTCTGGCCGAAGGCAGAAAGTTCCCTACTGCTGCATTCACGCCAGAGATAAGGGTCATTGGACGAGTGAGTGCCCCTCGTCAAGGAAAAAAAAGAAGAGTTGGACCGAGCCACAAACACCGAACAACCGCCGAAGCCCGTAAATGACACTCACAACAACCAGCCGCGAGGCCCGCCACCACAAATCCAGTGGCAGCCTCCGCAACAACCTCACTGGACTTCGGCATATCCCACCCTGTCACCATCTTTCCCAACCATCCACTACAACCCCACATATACCCCACCAGACCTTCTAGCACATTCGGTGCCCCAACTCCCACAAATCCAAACCCCTTCGGCGCCACATCAAGGGTGGCACCCACAACCCCAGCCACAAGCACCCACCTACTTTCCCCCACCGCCAAAGCTAGAACCTGGCACGATCCCAGAAAGAGCCAATGATCCGATCGGAGGCACGGTGAACATCATCAATGCCATCTCTAGCGGATCAAATGAGCCAGTGCACGAGACGAAGCGTCAGAGGAAAGAATACCCCCGCACCGTCTCGCATGTCTGCGAAGGCAAGCATTTCCGCACTCCCTGGTCTCACGTCCCAATCACCTTCTTCGAAGCTGACCTCAGGCTTCAACACTACCCACACAACGACCCCCTTGTTATCCGTGCAAACATTGGCAGAAATGATGTACACTTCGCGGGAAACGATGTTTGTCAGATCCTTGTCGACAATGGCAGCTCCGCAGATGTTCTCACTTGGCAATGCTTCATCGAGATGGGCTTGACAGAGAAAAACCTACACAAGTCTCAGTACCCACTCATCTGCTTTCGGGGGGAAGCGAATCGAAGCCCTCGGCAAAATAGAGCTGAATGTGACCTTTGGAGAAGGCAACACACAGCGAACAGAGCTCATAACCTTCAATGTGGTAGACATAGCCTACCCATACAATGCCATCTTCGGCCGCAACAGCATCATCAAGTTCGCAGCAGTTATCAACCAAGCTTACCTCTGCATGAAAATCCCGATAGCCGGAGGAGTCATCACGATCCTCGGCAACCAAGAAGAAGCCAGAAGATACGAAGACAACACGGCATGTGCCATGAAAAATGTCCATGCAATCGAAGCATCAATTAATGAAGAAGAACAAGAACAAGAAGAAGCGAAGCCACCTAGTTTTGAGCAACCCCACAAAGAGGGAGTCTTGCCTGCCGAACACACAAAAAAGGTCCCCTTACGCGAAGATGTAACCGATCGCACAGTAACGATCGACAAAGAGCTCAAAAAGATAGAAGAAACCAGATTGGTCCAGTTTTTGCGAAACAATCAGGATGTCTTTGCATGGTCATCTTCGGACCTGCGAGGAGTCAGCAGGGAAATCATGAAACATGAGCTAAGGTTGGACCCGAAGGTCAAGCCGTGTAAGCAGCGTCTTCGCACAATGTCCGAAGACCGCAAGAAAGCCGCACAAAGCGAAGTTCAGAAGTTACTTGATGCGGGTGTAATCCGCGAAGTGCAGTACCCAGAATGGCTGGCCAATGTAGTCATGGTCCCAAAGAAGAATGGAAGTTGGAGAATGTACATCGACTTCACCACCCTCAACAAGTTCTGCCCGAAGGATGAGTTTCCTTTGCCTCGCATCGACACCCTGGTAGATGCAGCAGCAGGCTCGGAGATGTTAAGCATATTAGATTGCTTTTCTGGCTATCACCAAATATTCATGAAGAAGTCGGATGAAGAAAAGACTAGTTTCACTACTCCCTTCGGCACATACTGCTATGTGAGGATGCCCGAGGGGATTCGCAATACTGGTTGCACGTTCAACAGAACCATTGCAGCAGTACTGGACACTCAGTTGGATAGAAACATTTCAGTGTACGTCGACGATGTCGTCGTATGAAGCAAAAAGCGCAAAGACCACATTTCAGACCTTCAAGAGACATTTGCCAACGTTCGCAAACATGGGCTCAAATTGAACCCAGAAAAGTGTGTCTTCGGTGTCAGAAGAGGAAAACTTCTAGGATGCATGATCACAGAGAGAGGCATCGAGGCAAATATAGTAAAAATCAAAGCCATCAGAAGAATGCAACCACCTTCGACCAAGATGAGGGTCCAGAAGTTGACAGGCTGACTGGCTTCCCTAAACAGGTTCATTTCGCGGTCCGCAGAAAAGTCACTCCCTTTCTTCAAAGTGCTGAAGAGCACAGAAAATTTTCACTGGGGTCCTGATCAAGACAAAGCCTTCGAAGATCTAAAAACGTACCTGGAAAACCTCATCGTAATGACTAGCCCTTCGCCTGGGGCAGAGCTCTTATTATACATTGCAACTTCAAGCTCCGCGGTGAGCGCAGCATTAGTCGAAGAGAGAATGGTCGAAAGCACTTTGAAACAATTACCAATCTACTTCGTATCCGAAGCCCTTAGCGGATGGAAGTTATTGTACTCAGAAATGGAAAAGATGGCCTACGCAGTGGTAATGGCAGCCAGGAAGCTTCGCCATTATTTTCAGAGTTTCAAGATCAAGGTCCCGACATCTTTTCCCCTTCGGGACATGTTTGAGAACAGAGAAGCCTCCGAAAGAATTGGAAAATGGGCAACACAGTTGGCATCGCACACCATTGATTTTGTCCCGCGAAGCGCAATCAAGTCTCAGGTCCTGGCAGATTTCGTTGCTGATTGGACATCGTCAGCACCTTCGCAGAGCCCTCCGGTCATTGAAGCAATCTGGCAGCTAGAATGTGATGGAGCCTACTACAAGAACGGCTCATGAGCTTTGGCAATCCTCACAGCACCTTCGGGAACTCAACTCAAGTATGCAGCAAGGCTGGATTTTCCAGGATGCAAAAATGAAGTGCATCTAGGCCGATAGATGCTAATGGTAAGTTTCGGTGATTAATGACAACCGTATGCGACTAACGTATGTTTTGAAGGAAATGTTAATAATTAGTTATGTCTCATATGGAATGTGAAAAGAGACCCCTCAATTCGAAACAACCATGCGTGCCAAGGACTCTTTTTCAAAGATTAAGGACCTTTCTAGTCTCAAGTGTCACAAGGAGATGAAGGACACTTGTTTTAGATAGGGTTTATAGTTTTTAGTTCTTGACCGTACTATTAAGAGGGGTTCATGAGTTAGTAGCTTGATCAAAATTAAGTTGGCCTTAGAAATCATGCACACTCGCTCAAAAACAACCCAAGATGGTCAATAGAAGTCAACACAACGCTTGGAAGAAGAATCAATCGAAGTTACACTCGAATCCAAGTCAATTCAGCTGAAAACAAAGAAAAACAGCAACACCGGTTGAACCGGTGCCCAAGCGTCGGAGCATCCGATGCTTGGCAGAAGACCGATGCCCTGTCGGTCTATCTTCTCTGGATGCAGAAAGGAATCAAGTCAAAAACTCTATAGCACCGGTTGAACCGACGCTTCAGAATCAAAGCACCGGTGCATTAGATGTACTTTGTTCCAGAGAGCATGTTTTGATGGACTTCAACTTCTCTTCAGCACTGGTTGAACCGACGCTTCAGAATCAAAGCACCGGTGCATTAGATGTCCTATGTTCCAGAGAGCTTGTTTGTGTTGGTCAGTGAACCTCTTCAGCATCGGTTGAACCGATGCCCCTACGGAGCATGCACCGGTGCAATGACGCAAGCCTGGATACTGTGTCAGAACCCCAATGGCTACAATTTGGACACAGAGAGACCGGTTGAACCGACGCCTCAAATCTGACACCCATCGGTTCTTCCGGTGCTCACGGTTTTTCTGCAGTGGACTTGCAACGGCTATGTAACTCTTTCCACTCTATATAAGGGCACCCCATGGCTCATTTCAGTTGCCTTTGACACCCTGAATACTTGAGGCCTCCCTTGAGAAGAAGAGAAAGTGCTTTGAGCAAACAAGAGAAGATCTAGCACTTTGTTTGTGCTTCAACCTTGAAGAATCCATCCTTTACAAGTGTAGCAAGTGTGCTTGAGCTAGGGCCAACTGAGTGTAGGTCAAGTGAATGCTTAGGAGCTTGTTACTCTTGGTGTTTGACGGCACCTAGCCGGTCTTGGTGATCGGGAGGTTCTTGGTGAGCTCTTGGTGTTTGTGGGAGCCCCAAGACAAGAAGATTGTACACGGTATGAAACTCGCCGTTCCGGAGATGGAGAAAGAGCATTCTTAGTGATCACTTGCTCCTTGGTGAAGCAAGGGAGCTATACCCTTGTGTGGGTGCTCCAACGTGGATTAGGGGGGAGCGTCAACTCCTCGATACCACGGGAAAAAATCCGGTTGTCTCGTGTCTCTTACTTTTATTTCAAGCAATTAAATCATTTTGTTGTTACTCTTGTCTTTGATTGCTTGTAGTTTGACTAGGATAACTTGCATGGTAGTGTGATCTTTTGCTTAGGTTTTGATCTTGCTAGTGTGATATCTTTTAAGCAACATGATCATGATAGTGTGTTTACCTACCTAAGGACCTTGTGCTAGCATGCTCTAGTGACTAGGTTTTAAATTTATAGATTGGGCAATACTAGTCTAGGTTAAGGACTAGATAGAAATTTGAAAAAGTCCCAATTCAACCCCCCCTTCTTGGGCCACGATCCTTACAATTGGTATCAGAGCGATGGCTCTCTTTTTAGGCTTAAAATCCTAGAGTATGGCCGGGGGAAGTGGTGGTCCACCCAAGCTCGATGGGAGAAACTATGCTTATTGGAAAGCTCACATGGCGGGTTACCTTGAGGCTATTAATCCCATCGCTTGGGCGGTCACGGAGAAACCTATAGTCGGTCCTTGGAATGAAGACCAAGTTAAATATGGTGCTAGAGCAAAGAATGCCTTATTTGATGCTCTTAGTGAGGAAATCTTTGCTCGTGTTCACAGCAAAAAGACCTCTCATGAAATTTGGGAAGCACTTGAAGCTATCTATGTTGGTTCTAAAAAGCTTCGTGAAGAAAAATATCAAGTGCTTAAGGAAAAACTTAATGAATTCAAAATGCTTCCAAATGAGTTGGTTGAACAAATGTTTGCTCGATTGAATGTGCTTATTGAGGACATTAACGCTCTTGAAATTTCTCCTTTGTCTAATAGTGACATCATCTGGAAGATTCTACATTGTCTACACAAGCCCAAGTACAACATCGTCACCTCATTGCTATATGAGAAGGATCTTGAAACGCTTGAAGTGAGTGATGTTGTTGGGAAGATTCGGTCTCATGGGATGTTCCTCTTGGGAGAAGTTGATCCACTGCAAGACAAGAGAGATCTTGCACTCAAAGCTAAGAGTGATCATAAGTCCAAGAAAAAGAACAAGTGCAAAGCTCCATCACCAAGCTCAAGCGAAGATGAAGCTAACGAAGATTCAAGTGATGAAGATGGTGATGTTGAGCTAGCACTTCTCATGAGGAAGACCTCAAAGATGATGTCAAGGTTGAACAAGAGAGGGTACAACTATGACCCCAAGAAAAACAAGTTTCGTACCCGGAAGAGCAAGGACAATGTCAAGAAAGTTTGTTACAATTGTGGCAAATATGGTCATCTCTCATATGATTATCCGGAGCCTTCAAAGCTCAACAAGAAACAAGAAGATGGTGACAATCAATACAAGACTTCAAAGAAAAGTCATGAGAAGAAGGACCACAAGAAGAAAGGATCTTTCACAAGAAAAGAGAAGGTCAAGGCTTTCCTTGGAGAATGGATCACGGATGGTGAATCCTCAAATGATGACTCAAGTGATGAAGAATCCAAGAAAAAGATTGTGGGGATTGCCATGCATGATGATGAAGATGATGGTGATGAGGCACCTTTACCTCCACCACCCATGTGCTTCATGGCAAGAGGTAACTCCAATGTGAACTACAAAGCCGGTGGCAAGCATTGGGTGCTTGATAGCGGATGTACACAACACATGACCGGCTATGTAAAGATGTTCACCTCACTAGATGAAGATGTGGGCGATTATGAACATGTCACCTTTGGTGACAACTCAAAAGGAAAAGTGGTAGGTTTGGGTAAGGTAGCCATCACCAAAGATCTCTCTATTTCTAATGTGTTGCTTGTTGAGTCGGTTAGTTTCAATTTGTTATCTATTGCTCAACTTTGTGACTTAGGACTAATATGCACCTTTAGTGATAGTGAGGTTATAGTGACAAGCAAGGAGGATAAGAGTTTAATATTCAAAGGATTTCGACATGGTAACATTTACCTTGTTGATTTCTCATCTAATGATGCAAGCTTGGCGACATGTCTCTTCTCCAAGAACTCCATGGGTTGGCTTTGGCATCGCCGCATTGCTCATATTGGCATGAGCCAACTCAAGAAGGCTTTCAAACGAGGTATGGTGGTTGGTGTTAAAGATGTTACATTTGACAAAAACAAATTGTGTAGTGCTTGTCAAGCCGGGAAGCAATTTGCATCATCACATCCCATGAAGGCTTATTTGTCAACATCAAGAAGTTTGGAGCTACTACACATGGATCTCTTTGGGCCAACCACCTACAAAAGTCTTGGCGGTAATCTCTATTGTCTTGTAATTGTTGATGATTATTCTAGATATACTTGGACTTTCTTTTTAGAGGACAAGAGCAAGACTATGAGGATCTTCAAGATTTTTGTCAAGCAAGCTCAAAATGAATTTGAGTCAATTGTTGTGAAGGTCCGGAGTGACAATGGCACGGAGTTTAGGAACACTCAAGTAGAAGAGCTTTGCAACGACTTGGGGATCAAGCATGAGTTTTCATCAACATACACACCCCAACAAAATGGAGTGGTGGAGAGGAAGAACAAGACATTGATCACCCTTGCAAGAGCAATGTTGGATGACTATGGCATTTCACAAAGATTTTGGGCGGAAGCCATCAACACCGCATGCCATGCATCCAACCGAGTTTATCTTCACCGCTTCTTGGGAAAGACACCCTATGAGCTTCTCATTGGGAGGAAGCCCAACATCTCCTACTTCCGGGTGTTTGGTTGCAAATGCTACATCTTCAAGAAAAGGAAGCACCTAGGCAAGTTTGAAAGTAGATGTGATGTTGGTTTTCTTATTGGTTATTCATCAAACTCCAAAACATATCGAGTATTCAATAGTGCTACAAGCAAGATTGAAGAAACTTGTGATGTGGAGTTTGATGAGACTAATGGCTCGCAAGGGGAAGTTTTCTCTTGTGATGATGTAGGTGATGAACCACTTCGAGAAGTCATGAAGAACATCACTATTGGGCAAGTCAAGTCAAAGGAGGAGGTAGAAGAGCTACAAGCCTCATCCACTCAAGTTGAAGTCACTTCCAAGGATAACTCAAAGGATGAAGACAAGTCTACATCATCACATCACCATGATGAGTCATCCGATGAAGAAGATGATGCCTCACCTCCTTTCCATGATGCCCAAGATGAACAAGTGGTTGAAGAACAACTTCCATTTGATGACACGCACATCACAAGTGAACAAGCCCAAGCTCAAGATCAAGATGGCGAATCACTAGAAGAATCAACGTCTCAAGCACAAGAGAGGCTTACAAGAACTTTAAGAAATCATCCCATTGACTTGGTCATGGGTAACCCCTCCAGTGGAGTAAGAACTCGAAGACGTCAATATGCCTCCTTTTGTGAACATTACTCGTTTGTTTCTTGCTTGGAACCCACAAATATAGATGAAGCTCTTGAGGACCCAGGATTGGGTGATAGCCATGCAAGAAGAGCTCAACAACTTCACCCGCAATGAAGTTTGGGTTCTTGAAGAACGTCCTCAAGACAAGAATATCATTGGTACCAAGTGGGTCTTCCGCAACAAACAAGATGAGCATGGTGTAGTGATTCGCAACAAGGCAAGACTTGTGGCAAAGGGCTTCGCACAAGTTGAAGGGTTGGATTTTGGTGAAACATTTGCCCCCGTTGCAAGACTTGAAGCCATCCGTATCCTTTTAGCATACGCTTCACATCATAACATGAAACTCTTTCAAATGGATGTGAAGAGTGCGTTCTTAAATGGCTTGATTAATGAGTTGGTGTTTGTTGAACAACCTCTCGGGTTTGAGGACCCCAGATATCCTAATCATGTTTATAGGTTGCACAAGGCGCTCTACGGGCTTAAGCAAGCGCCAAGAGCTTGGTATGAACGTCTTCGTGACTTCCTTCTCAACAAGGGCTTCAAAATCGGGAGGGTGGATACAACTCTATTCACGAGAATCATCAATGAAGAGCTATTCGTATGTCAAATTTATGTTGATGATATCATTTTTGGTTCAATTAACCCCACTCTTTGCAAAGAATTTGGAGAAATGATGGCTAGGGAATTCGAGATGTCCATGATCGGTGAGCTCAATTTCTTCCTTGGTTTTCAAATCAAGCAATTGAAGGAAGGGACTTTCATCCATCAAGAAAAGTATACAAAGGATATACACAAGAAATTCAAGATGGATGATTGCAAGCCGATCAAGACTCCAATGCCAACTAATGGACATCTTGACTTGGATGAGGGAGGTAAATCGGTTGACCTAAACTCTCTATCGTTCTATGATTGGGTCGCTTCTTTACCTAACCGCATCTAGGCCCGATATCATGTTTAGCGTATGCATGTGTGCTCGTTTTCAAGCTAATCCTAAGGAATCACACATTAGTGCGGTTAAGAGGATCCTTAGATATCTCAAGCATACGCCTAGCATAGACTTGTGGTACCCCAAAGGCGCTAGTTTTACACTCTTGGGATACTCGGATTCGGACTTTGCCGGATGTCGTGTGGATCGCAAGAGTACATCGGGTGGGTGTCACTTGCTAGGGTGTTCCTTAGTCTCTTGGTCGTCAAAGAAACAAAATTCCGTGGCCTTGTCAACCGCGGAGGCGGAATATATTGCCGCCGGGGCTTGTTGTGCTCAAATCCTCTACATGAAGCAAAGCCTCTTGGACTATGGTGTAATATTAGATAGGATCCCGCTCCTTTGTGATAATGAGAGTGCCGTTAAAATTGCTAATAACCCGGTTCAACACTCTCGTACCAAGCACATAGATATTCGCCATCACTTTCTAAGAGATCATGTGGCAAGGAATGATATACTACTTTGTGGTGTTCGTTCCGAAGACCAATTGGCGGATATCTTCACCAAACCTCTAGATGAGAGCACCTTTTGTAGGTTGCGAAGTGAGCTTAACGTTTTAGATGCTTCTAACGTCATATAATTGCCTTGTCATATAGATGCTTTTCATATGTACATGTGCTAGGGGCTTGTCTAACCTTGTCAAGATAGTGATGAACATGGGTCTTGCATGAGCCGGTGGTCTTGGTTTCGCTCATGGCATGAAGAATGGTTCATCATGAAGAAGCTTGCCGAGGGTTCAAACTTGACAAGATAGATTTAAATTTTTGCAATGCATGTGCTTGTCATATAGAATGCATCCATGTTAAATTTCACGCTTTGCATTGGCATTGCATCACGTTAGTAGCATCACAAGGGAGCAAATCACACTTCGAGAAAGATATTCATGCTAAATATGATATATCATCTCCACAAGAGTGATAAGATCAATTTTGCGCTTTCATGCCTATTGAGCCACGTCCTATCGAACTTAAAGTTTCAATCTCTAAGTTCATAGGCAAAGTGGCTCATACATTTGGTTTTTGTGTTTAAAACCTCGCTTGGATCTTAATTTGCCTATGTTTATGTAAAAGCTTGCGAGCACTTAGTATGAGTGTTTGAGGGGTGAGGTTGTCGCTCGAAAATGGTCCAAATTGAGTGTTTATGGCTTTGGTTTTGTGAATTTGGATCAGAAGTAGAGTTTGTAGTTCAGCAGAAATTTTCCTTAACCACCGGTTAAACCGACGCCCTATTTTTACCTTCATCGGTTCAACCGGTGCTTAAGTCTTCATGGCTCGGTTTCTGCATCATCTCTGGAACAACCTCCGACCGTTACACCGATGGCCACCGGTGCATCCGATGGTTGGCGGATGAACCGACGCCTCAGCATCGGTTCAACCGGTGCTACTGCGTGGAGTTTTGGCCCTTGCAGTAGCTCTGGACCTTACTCCTGCCATTGCACCGACGCCCGTCGGATGTTCCGATGCCTCAGTAACGGTTCTTCCGGTGCCCTCTGTTGACCCGTTTTCAACTCTTTAAGATCTGGTCAAACTCAAACCGATGGATACACCGATGCCTATTTCTACGAACCATCGGACCTTCCGGTGCTTAGGGTTGGCGGGCCCGCTAGTTCTGTTTTCACTTAACCCTTCAGCGGGCCCCACGCGTCAGCTTCACATGTTCTTTCTTCCTCCTCGCGAAACTGCCGCCCCTGCACCCGCGCCCGTACGCCGCTCCGCCGCCGCCGCTCCTACGCCGCCACTCCGCCGTCGCTCACGCGCCCGAGCTCTCCACTCCAAGCCGCCGCCACAGCCACTCCTCTGCACCGCCGCCCGTGCGCGCCCACACACCGCTCCTGCGCTGCTGCTCCGCAGCCGCTCGTGCGTCCACATCGCGCCTGTGCCACCCACGCGCCGCCGCTCACCGCCGCCGACGGCCTCTCCCCACGCGCGCAGCCTCTCCTGCTCCGATCTGCCTCCCACACTCGTGCATTCAAGGTTGATTTGAGTTCCCTCCATCCTTGGTTTGAGTGCACGCAAGGTGTTCGAGGAATTGCCTCTTAGGTTTTTTTTTTCCTTCGATTTCTTCTCGACCGTTTCTCGGTTTAGCAAGGGTATGGTGCTGCCTCTCCTAGCATGTGATGTATCTTAGTTTTCTAATCCTTTACACACATGTTTCCTTATATCCTTGCCTTACTCACTCACATCTAATCTCGTCACCTAAATAGTCCTTTTAGAGTGTTAGTGAATTGTTATCCACTAGATCTCACCATGATAGGCTCATATCATTCCTTGCTATGCTTCTATGACAGATGGCTGGTGACAAGAAGGGCAAGGGTAAGATGGTTGTGCAGAAGAAGAAGAAGCGCACCCGTGAGGACCGCGAGCGAGAGCAAGCTGAGGCAGATGTAGACGCAGCAAACAGGCAGGGTTCACTTAGGATCAGAGATCCTCAGGCTCAGGGGGAGCCACAGCAGCAGTTACGTTGTTCAGGACGTACTCAGACAGCTCAGACCACACCTGAGTCCCGCTCACGTCCACGGACTCGAGGTGGTGGCACGCAGAGGGGAGCAGGTCATGCACAGCAGCAGCACACCGATAGTGGCACTCAGACAGGAGGTCAGGACAGTGGTGAGGAGCTGCCCGAGGTTGAGCTATTTGATCTCAGGGGTATTCCAGGACCTAGGGTCAAGAGACTAAGATATGTCACCCCGGAGCAGTGGTTTCCCGAGCAGAGAGACGTTGGAGTTGATCGTCGCTTTTACACTCTGCTTCAGGAATCTTTTTACCACACCTACTGTCAGTTGGATATCAAGATAAGTGAGCACAAGATGCTCCACTGGGTGGCTATGCGTGTAGCAGCAGGTGGGACTCCAGTGCTTCCTCTCTTCGAGAGATATGATGGATTGCCTGCTCTACTCAATGAGAGGTCCCGGTACATTCGAGAGTGGGTTCGAGTCTTCTACGCCACTCTGTTTATTGAGGAGGACCGGCAGTTTATTGATTTCATGTTCCAGGAGAGGCACTATCGTTTGACTCGAGCTCAACTGGCTACCCTCCTTGGAGTTCAGATTGCCGAGGAGCCACACTTCGTGCACTATCAGGCTTATGGCAGCACGGTGCCTCCTCGTCGTCCTCATGAGTCTCACATCCCATCTGACGAGGAGATCAGTGTTCTCTTTCAGCAGCCCTTCCTGCCTGGCACACCGAGGACTCTGGACAGGCTGACTCCCGTGGCACACTCTATCCACCTAGCTCTAAGGAAGAGTCTGCTGTTCCGGATTGGATACAACGAGGGGATTACAGCTCTGCAGTAGTGGCTCTTACTATATATCATGACAGGTCGTGACTTTGACCTTGTCGACTTCTTCATCTGCGAGCTAGAGGACTGTGATCATGGATGGGATGACTGTTCACCGTCGTCACCCCTTCGCTCATTGGATCTGCTGGATACTTGCTCAGCTCAGTCAGAATGAGCATATGGAATGAGCTGGAGCAGTCGAGGACACACTTCAGTTATTACTCACCTGCTACTCCTCGAGACGGTCGTCGTGGCTCGAGAGGCCAGCGCCGAGCACAGCGGGTTCTGGATGAGCGTTCCTTGGCTGAGGGCAGAGTTGCAGATGATCCGACAGCAGCCGAGGACGCTTCACTAGCAGCAGCAGAGGCCCAGTCCCTCCCACACTACCAGGTCACAGACTCAGAGAACTCAGAGGATGATGAGGATTTCATTCCCACTGTTACTGTTCCTCGAGGTGCCCATGACGATGAGGCAGGATCCTCCGGTGCAGCACGAGCCCCTGCTCCTCCAGTTACCACTGCACAGGTCACACAGCCAGACTCTCTTGCAGCTATACTTACTCGGCTCTCTGACCAGCAGGACCGGTTTGCTGCAGCTCAGCTGAGTATGCAAGCCGAGTAGGCTCGCCAGCAGGAGGCCCAGACGTTAGTGCTTGAGGAGATTCGACAGCAGCAGGAGGCCATGAGGCTACAGCTACAGCAGCAGTCCTAGATTCAGCAGCAGATGTTCACATTCTTTTCGGGATGCTTCAGTCAGCTATACCGTCACACTGGACTGCCTGAGCCTCAGCTCCCCACACCCCAGCAGCTCCAGTTCGACCCCACAACACCTGCTCCACCTGTTGGCGGTTTCGTGCAGACACCTCTGGCATCCTTCCCGGTGTCACCTTTTCTTCCGACCGGATTGTTTGCCAGCCCTGCTGCTACTTCCACTTCTGCTCCGGCACCTGCTCCACAGCCTAGTGTTTGGACTGCCGAGCAGCGTGCAGAGTTCCTTAGGCAGCAGCGGATCCTACACCAGCTCCAGCACCCGTCAGCTCAGTCACTCACATTTGAGTCACCTTCACAGCCCGAGGTGCTCCGTCCGTCCGTCGGGCGCCCTACTCAGCCAGACCTGACTCTTGTCACGTCTGCCCCTCCGACGGACTCCACGGTCATCGCCAAGCCAGCTACTACCGCTACACCTGCTACTTCTGCTGCTCCGATGACTCCGGTCGAGCAGAAGTCTTCTTCGGTCGACGACGACTGGACGGACGACGAAGCCGTCGACTCCGCCGCTCAGTTTTCCACCGGACCCAGCCGGAAGACCCCGCCTTCTCCAGCTCAGGATTAGATCGCCTTTCTTTTTGGTGCTTTGTTGCCAAAAGGGGAGATAGATAGGGGGAGTAGGGAGTTTGGTGGTTTGTGGAGTGTTTGGATCTTCATGGATTTTGTGTATGGACATGTTATTTGGATATTGTGTATGCTCTGTGTTGACATGTCCCTACATGTGCTTTATTTCGAGTAATGCATGCTTGTTTATCGCTTACAATTTCATATCTTGTGTATCTCTACTTTGTGTTGTCATCAATCACCAAAAATGGGGAGATTGAAGTGCATCTAGGCCGATAGATGCTAATGGTAAGTTTCGGTGATTAATGACAACCGTATGCGACTAACAGTATGTTTTGAAGGAAATATTAATAATTAGTTATGTCTCATATGGAATGTGAAAAGAGACCCCTCAACTTCGAAACAACCATGCGTGCCAAGGACTCTTTTTCAAAGATTAAGGACCTTTCTAGTCTCAAGTGTCACAAGGAGATGAAGGACACTTGTTTTAGATAGGGTTTATAGTTTTTAGTTCTTGACCGTACTATTAAGAGGGGTTCATGAGTTAGTAGCTTGATCAAAATTAAGTTGGCCTTAGAAATCATGCACACTCGCTCAAAAACAACCCAAGATGGTCAATAGAAGTCAACACAACGCTTGGAAGAAGAATCAATCGAAGTTACACTCGAATCCAAGTCAATTCAGCTGAAAACAAAGAAAAACAGCAGCACCGGTTGAACTGGTGCCCTAGCGTCGGAGCATCCGATGCTTGGCGGAAGGACCGATGCCCTGTCGGTCTATCTTCTCTGGATGCAGAAAGGAATCAAGTCAAAAACTCTATAGCACCGGTTGAACCGACGCTTCAGAATCAAAGCACCGGTGCATTAGATGTACTTTGTTCCAGAGAGCATGTTTTGATGGACTTCAACTTCTCTTCAGCACCGGTTGAACCGACGCTTCAGAATCAAAGCACCGGTGCATTAGATGTACTTTGTTCCAGAGAGCATGTTTTGATGGACTTCAACTTCTCTTCAGCACCGGTTGAACCAACGCATCAGAATCAAAGCACCGGTGCATTAGACGTGCTATGTTCCAGAGAGATTGTTTGTGTTGGTCAGTGAACCTCTTCAGCACCGGTTGAACCGATGCCCCTACGGAGCATGCACCGGTGCAATGACGCAAGCCTGGATACTGTGTCAGAACCCCAACGGCTACAATTTGGACACAGAGAGACCGGTTGAACCGACGCCTCAAATCTGACACTCATCGGTTCTTCCGGTGCTCACGGTTTTTCTGCAGTGGACTTCCAACGGCTATGTAACTCTTTCCACTCTATATAAGGGCACCCCATGGCTCATTTCAGTTGCCTTTGACACCCTGAATACTTGAGGCCTCCCTTGAGAAGAAGAGAAAGTGTTTTGAGCAAACAAGAGAAGATCTAGCACTTTGTTTGTGCTTCAACCTTGAAGAATCCATCCTTTGCAAGTGTAGCAAGTGTGCTTGAGCTAGGGCCAACTGAGCGTAGGTCAAGTGAATGCTTAGGAGATTGTTACTCTTGGTGTTTGACGGCACCTAGCTGGTTCTTGAGTTAGGAAGCCGGTTTTATCATTCAAAGCCAATGTAAAACCTGTTTAGAAGGAACCGAACCCTTAACAAATAGATCATTAGTGTTTAATTTAGGGAGTGCGATTATGACCATGAAAAAGTTATGAGAATGATTCCCATGGGCACAGGGGCATGCACCCCCATTGCAGGCTTGCAGCAACGATGGATGGGAGTAATAATATCGACATAGTACACGTCTGAGAGTTTAGCAACCGAACAGCATCGCAGATATATTTTAAACTTTTGATACCTCCCTGATTCCTGAAAGAATCACGTCAGCCGCCGCCGCCGTGAATAAAAAAGACAAAAAAGGGAAAGCACGAAGGTGATCTTTTTCAAGGTTGTTATCAAACGTGTAATAACAAACACTGTGTGTTATGTATATATGTGCCCATGGTTAACCATTGCACATCTTGAACTAAATCTTCTTTATTTGTATTCTTTATTTATACAATGATACACAGCTCATCTACTCATTCGAGAAAACAGTACTAGCCATTTAGTTTGATATCTTTTGTGGAGAAACACTATTTATATGTTGATATCCAATTTGCTAATGTTCCAGACTATTTAAAAAATGTTCGAGCAAAGAAAGATGTACCACCAGAAGCACACATCAAAATTTCCCAGAAATTAACTTTTGGGAACAATATAACCTTACATGTGACTTGTTGTCTCTGAAACAGTAGCCCCTTAACACTATATTTTGACTGGTATTACAAGCCCAAGCAGCAGCTACAAATTTGGAGAAAACTAAACCCTTAGCACTACTGCAAACAAGGTCATCACCGCAATGAAGAATAAACCTTTTACAATGTCGATCTACTTTAGAGATTGAAGAATGAATATTTTGTTATATCACTCTCGGATCTACTAAACCCTAGCAACAGACTGCAGATATCTTGGTGTTCTTCTGGGCAAGCGGGTCCGACAGCTTGTGCCTGCACAGCGGGCACATCTCGCTCCTCGCCAGCGTCTTCTCCGCGCACGCGCCATGGAAGACGTGCCTGCACCCCGGCCACGCCGCCAGGCCGCTCTCCAGCACCTCGAAGCAGACGCAGCACTCCTCGGCTTCCTCCTCATCGTCGTCGCCGATCCTCCTGCTGTTCGCCGGCACCGGCTCCGGCAGGTGCAGCTCCATGACGACGTGGAAGTACGTGGGCCACGCGTCAAGCACCCGGTGAGCCAGCGCGACGCCCATGTGCGCCACGCGCTCCGGCGTGCAGTCCTCGCGCCGGAGGATGCCCGCGTCCACGATAACCTGGAGGCGCGCGGCTCGCGGCGGGATGGTGCTGATCGCCGGCGCCGCAAGGCTCGTCCACAGGTCATGGAGCTGCAGGCGGAAGAGGCCTGGGTAGATCAGTGGGCCGAGAGACGACCCGGCCCACCCCAGCGAGCTCGCCATGTCGCCGGCGGGCGGGACGGCGAACCGGAGGCGGTGAAGCTTCGTCCGCCTGCACGCCTCCACGCCGCGCTGCCCGCCGTGCGCCCTCGAGAAGCGGGTGTAGCGGTACAGCACGACGATCTCCTTTCCTTCATCCTCACCGGCGGCGGCCTCGGCGGCGGCGACGCGCATGAAGACGGCGGTGTTCTCGTTGGCAGCGAAGCGCGC
Organism: Panicum virgatum; assembly: GCF_016808335.1. Lineage (NCBI taxonomy): Eukaryota > Viridiplantae > Streptophyta > Magnoliopsida > Poales > Poaceae > Panicum > Panicum virgatum. Next base: position 8,528,037 of record NC_053150.1, on the reverse strand, counting down.
CGGCCCAAGAAACTCCCCGTCCGGCACGACGACGCTCCCCGGCAGCGCGGCGAAGAGCGGGACGCTGCCCCTCCAGCTTGTCCCGCCAGACCTGACCCCGCCCTCGTTGTCGCTGTCGTAGCGTTCCGCCATGTCCTCCTCGCTGAGAAGCTCGTACTCCATCCCCACACCCACCTCGTCGTCGTCGTCGGCCGACGACTCTTCCTCGTCTTCGTCGTCCGCGCCAAGAACAAGAACCCCCTCCTCTACCACCTCACCATCATCATCAGATGCTGACGGGCCAAGGACGCGGACGTGCAGCAGGACAGCTGCCGCCACGGCGAGGTCGTGGCGCAGGACGAACTCGCCGCCGAGCACCACCGGCTGTACGGCCACGACGGGCTCATTTGCAGACAAGGTCCCGATCACGAGCTTCTCGAGCCCGACCTCGGCCCAGACGTTGACGCGCCGGCCGCGGGCCTTCGCCGGATCGACCAGGGAAAGCCCGGTGATGCAGAGGAGGCGGCCGTCCTCCGAGGACATGTGCATCACTCCGCCCGTGCACGGCGGCGCCGTCGCCTCCATCGCCTCGGCTCGGTTGATCGTCTCTGATGGATGGGGGAAGTGAAGATCAACATGCGGCCTGGGGATGTATATATACCGGGAGATCCGAGCATCCATGCTTCGCGCGTACGCTGGCTCGATCGATTAGCGTTCGGAGTCGGAGTTGGAATCCGATAGGGCTTATATAGTTAGCCAAAACTTTTGGATTTTGATACCGTAGCACTTTCGTTGTTATTTGACAATTAATATCTAATTATAAATTAATTAGGCTTAATTCAAAAGATTTGTCTCGTTCTTTATAGTTAAACTATGTAATTAGTTATTATTTTTAACTGCATTTAATACTAATATATGTATTCGAAAATTCGATATAATAGATATTTTAGGAAATTTTTTGGGAACTAAACATGATCATATTCTTGATATATGTATGTCATCCATCATGTCAGTATAACTTGATATATGTATCCAGGAGACCAGGAGACGGTCTTTCCATATAATGCAAATTGTAGAACTAGTCAATCAACCCGTGCTCCTACACAGGTTAATTATAATTGATATAAAAAATAAGGCTAATAGTTAATGATTATAATTATCTATCTCACATCCTCTTTCCTCTGTTAATATTCTAACGCATACTCTAACATACAAATATTTATCATTATCTAGTTGCAACCAGGGTTCACAAAACCATTGGGAACAGATCCGGTTTGACCGGTTACCGGTCAAACCGGTCCGGGCCGGTTCCGGTTTGGACCGGTATCAAATCGGCCCAAATTTAAAATTCAAATTTGAATTCAAAAAATGAAAAATTTCTTAAAAAATTCCTAAAAATACTTCAAGGTGCGACAAATCTAATGGTGTCAAATTTTTTTCAAAAATTCGTTCATTTAGTATAGTTTGCGGGGATTTGAAGTTAAACAAAAAAAAGCATGCATACAAAAGTATACAAATACAATGTAAAAGTAGTACAAAAGAGGGTTATAGGGTTCATTTAGGCTAAAACATGTTATACAAACATTCATTTAGTATATTTTGCAGGCATTTGAATTTAAACCAAAAAAAAATTGAATTTGGTGGGTTACCGGTATACTGGTACGAACAGTTTGCACAGAGGATTTTAAATTCAAATTTGACTTCGACCGGTTTGGACCGGTTTCCGGCCAAACTGGTCCGGTATATCGGTACCGAACCCCGCCGGTTTGGCCGGACCGGTCGGTAATGTAAACCCTGGTTGCAACAGATTTATTTTGTATCACACCTCCATATGTATTTGATATATTTTTAATTGAACTATTTTTTTGTGATTAGTATCTTCATCATACATGAATATATGATGACACATATAATGGAAAGTATTTTATATAAACAATAACATGCATAATATATTAACAATGGTAGGAATAGTATTTTAAAATTATATATTGTTGTACTTTAATATTTAGTTATAATTATATAATTTAGATTACATTTTGGGGTCACTTTAATTTTTAATAATGACATCATTTGATAATTTATATGTAAATTTAGAGGGTTATTTGCATTATTATTATAATAGCATAGGTGGGTAATTTACACAAAAATTAGAAGGTTACTTTTTTTATGTCAAAGGTGAGTAATTTAAAGATATATTTAGGAGGTTACTTTAGTCAATTTTAAAATGACAGAGGTGGGTAATTTATTAGAAAAGATAATATATCCAATGACTATTATAGTTAGAGTTATCGAATTGATAGTCGGATGTTTCTGATTTTTGTGAGAATTTCTAGAATTTTTTTATTTTTTTAAAGTGTCCACCTAGGATCCTAGTGGCTTCACGTGGAGGGTTGAAAGAAGTCTCCAATTAGTAATAGTAAGATAAAATGCATAATACATACACTATTAAAATTAGCCCTTATTTAGTTGCAAAATTTAAAATTTCAAAACGATCACATCGAAAGAGAATCTTACATGCATGGAGTATTAAATTTAGACGAAATAAAAAACGAATTGCATAGTTTGCTTGTAAATTGCGAGACGAATCTAATAAGCCTAATCAGCTATGATTTGATACTAAATTGCTACAGTAATTGTTACTAATTAATAAATTTGTCTCGTAGTTTACAGACGAGTTTTGTGATTAGTTTATGTTTAATACTTCAAATGTGCAAAGATTCTATTTCAAAAACTTTACGGGCGCAACTAAACGAGACCCAAATATCATCAAATCTAATCCAAAGAATTAACAAAGTTTTTGTTACAACGCTCAATGCCTCGATCATCTACTGATAATGCCGCTTGCTTGTGTCTCTCCAGCATCACCAACTCTGGATGGCCTCGGAGGCGATCGTGTCCGACAGCTTGCGCCGGCACAGCGGGCACGCCTCGCTCCTCTCCAGAGTCTTCTCCACGCACTCGCCGTGGAACTCGTGCTGGCACCCCGGCCAAGCCGCCAGGCCGCTCTCCAGCGGGTCCAGGCAAAGGGAGCACTCCTCTTCCGCCTCGGTGGCGGCGACCCTCCTCCGCTTCGCCGGCCGCGCGTCGTGGTCTCCGTCTTTGCCGTCCTCGTCCTCGCGCCGCACCGGCTCCGGCAGCTGCAGCTCCATGCCGACGTGGTAGTACTCCGGCCACGCCTCGCCCGTGATGGCCTCCAGCGCGCCACGCATGTGCTCCATGCGCTCCGCCGTGTGGTCTTCGCGCCGGAGGATGCCGACGTCCACGACCACCTGGAGCCGCGCGGCGTGAGGCGGGATGGTGGTGGTCGCCGCCACCGCCGCCAGGCTCGACCAGAGGTCCCGGAGCTCGAGGCGGAAGAGGCCGGGGTAGATGAGCGGGGACAGCGAGGAGCCCGCCCACGCCAGCGAGCTCGCCATGTCGCCGGCGGGCGGGACGGCGAACCGGAGCCAGTGCAGCTTCGTCCTCCGGCACGCCTCGACGCCGCGCCGCCCGCTCCACGTCCTCGAGAAGCGGGTGTAGCGGTACAGCACGACGATCTCCCTGCCTTCCTGGCTCCCGGCCGCGGCCTCCGCGGCGGCGATCTGCATGAAGCCCGCGGTGTTCTTCACGGCGGCGAACCGCGGCGGCCCGAGAAACTCCCCACCCGGCACGGCGATCCCGGCCGGCGCGGCGACAATCGCGATGCTGTTCCACCTCCTCTTGCTGCTCTCCCCGGCCACCTCGGCGTCGCTGGCCTTGCTCGGCTGCGGCTGATCATCGTCTTCCTCCTCCTCCCCCTCGCCGTTGTCGCTGTCGTATCGCTCCGCCAGGTCCTCTTCGGTGAGGGGCTCGTACTCCTGCATCACCTCCTCCTCCTCCTCGTCGGGCAACTCCTCCGCGTGGTCCTCCTCGGTGAGGGGCTCGTACTCCTGCATCACCTCCTCCTCGTCCTCCTCGTCGGGCAACTCCCCCGAGTCGATGTCCACCACGAACCGCCTCCTCGTCGCCGCTCCCTCGCCGTCCGGATCCGGCGGGTCAAGGTAGTACCCGTACAGCCGGACACTGGACCACGCCGAGTCGTGGCGGAGGACGAACTCGGCGTCGTCGAGCTCCAGCGGTGGCACGGACGTGATGCGCAGCTCCGAGTCCTCCGACCAGAGCATCCCGACCTCGCGCACCTCGTGCCCCACCTCGGCCCAGACGGACACCAGGGGCTGGCGGCGGGCGGCGTCGCGGTCGGCCAGGGACATCCCGGTGACGCAGAACCGTTGGCCCTCCGACAAGGTCAGGCGCCTCGCGCCGCCCCTCCATGGCCGCGACGGCTCCTCCGCCTCCATTGCCGCAGATGGACCGAGCCGCCGGTGGGTCGGAGGGTCGGGGAGAAGAATCGATCTGCTACGAGGTGGGGGAGAATAAGAATACGAACGCCAGGCGGATCGGTGCTGTCGTGATCTTGCACCTTGATATATATGGAGAACGCGGGCATCTGATTGCTTTCCAATGTAGTCGGATTCCCGCGCGAAAGGAGCCCACTCGGACTTTGAACCGAAAGCGGGTAGGAGTAGATTAATCGGGTCGGATTATTAGCTACCGCCTAAACTGACAAGCTCTATTTGGGATTACGTTTCGAAGGCTGTGAAAGCGTATTGGAGTCACATTACGCTTTCCTAACAGCTGAGGCGCACCCAAAGCCAGAAAGCTTAGTTACTTCGGAATATTACGCTTTCCTAGCTGTGAAAGCTTGTAGGATAACATCTTCTGATGTCATTGCAAATATCTTAATTCAAGCCAATATCAGTGACGGAGAGGGACCCCACCTGACGGTGCTTGATGGCAAATTTTAGATTGCAAATTATTCGAGTGGCAACTATCGAGTTATTGTTATAATAATCCAGTGTATTTTAATAAACACATCGTGACATCTGTAATATTTTGTTGTATTTTATTCAATACATCATCATAATAAGGTCCTCAAAATGTTACTCTTCAATGAGTTCTCAAATTCAGATCAAGGTGAACTGAACTGGAGCCTGATTAGCTGCATGTGACAAGAACACAAGTACACAGTACAACTGCTTGCAGCTTTTTAACAGACCAAGGACAAGGCATAACCGGTATGATGGTTGGTGTAACAGAGAGTTAGAAACAGATGCTGCTACTCGGCCGAACTCTCGTTTTCCTGAAGGAGGCTATAAATTGGGTCCAGCTGCAGAGCAACACCTTCATAGCCAATGCAGCATAGCGAATTAACAGCAAGTCTTTGCTCTTCCCCTTCCATACTGCTACTATGATAATCTAGCAAATATCACGCACTGAAAGTGAGAGTTGGAGGAAATCAAACCGATCGATCCATCCTGTAATGGATCGATGATAAAAACATGATCGCAAATCGGTTTGTTTTCCTCCAATATCTCACCTTCAGTCGGTAGCCTGGTGGTTGCAGACACCATGAAGAGATATGCTACCAACATTCATATGTGCTATTTGATGTGAGGATTATAGGGAACTGAACCATCCATTGAAAGAAAAGGAGCAAGGTTCAGTTTCCTCTAATATCTCATCTCGAATGACCCATTTCAGGAGATGGTTTTTGGCATATAGCTGAGATGCAGTACCTGAGGAAATCGAACTCTGAATCACTCTATTTTCTTTCCATATCTTACCTAGGCTGAATTGCTCTATTTCACTGCAGGGAAGCCTCTCAACAGCTAGTCTTTGCTCTTGCCACTCCATACTGTTATGACCAGCTAATTTCAAGCACTGAAAGTGGGAGTTGGATGAAAACAAACCAATTGATTATCAGGTTCTTTGCTGGATCGATGATTGGCTTGTTTTCCTCCAATATCTCACCTTAGTCTGATTTCCTGGCGAATCCGCATGACGAAAACAGATAACCCTAGGGAGTTGCCTATGTGCCATTTCAAGTGAGGATTAAAGGGAACTGAACCGTCCATTGCATTGCAAGAAAGGAAGCAAGGGTTCAGTTTCCTCTAATTTCTCATCTCAAATGGTCCATTACCGGCGATGGTTTTCAGTATATGACAGAAAGATGCAGTCACACAATGTGGGAGTTGGAGGGAATTAATCTCAGAACCACTCGGACAGATGGACACATAGGCATAACTGTCTTTGCTGACTAGTTTGTTTTCGTCGAATATCCTACTATACTGAATTGCTTGATACTGAGTTGTTGATTAGCTGTTAGTACTAGGCAAGCCCAAAATACCGGTCATGCTGAGACACACACACAGCCACCCACCCAAAAATCAGCAAATTTGGTTTTGTCAACCATTTATTCAGTACCAGTCATGCACTTATGCTCCTTGCTCAAAACTTGCCCGGCAATTATACTGAGAAAAAGAACTGATTTGGCATGACCTACCCTTTATGTAACGCATAGTTTCACTGGATTCCTAGAAAACATGTTCCGATGATCTAATACAAAATTCCCAATGAACATTTCCTACTGTGTTTGAGGCACTGAAAGTGAGGTGGGAGGGGAAAAAACTGAATGTGTTCCATTTGAAATGCAGACTAGAAACGGTGGTGACAAACCATGATCCCATCAACCCATTTCTCGCTCTGGGCAAGATCCAGGGTGCCGGGGTTTGCAGCTTAAATGCGACGATGCTGGACATGCTGCGGGGACTTGTTTTATCTCTGCTGTCAGACTCGGCTGGCCGCTTGGCCTAATTGTTGGCAATGACAAAACAGGATGAACTCTATGGGGGCGCGCGAGCATAGCGGAGTTCCCAAAGGAAGAAAGCGAGCGGCGGGGCAGGAGGTAGCACAAAAGCAGAGATGCAGTGTGACAGACCCGCCGAGGTAAAGCGTTTAATTAAATGTAACTGCCGTCATTTAAACACATCAGGCGCATTAGCTTAATTAAATATAACTTGACAGACTATTTTCAACCCACAGGCCGATCGAAATACACCAGAAATCTCACACGAAGGCGAGTGCAGAAGGTACTAGCATGATAAAATCTTACAAAAATAGTAATTAAAACTAAGACTTTTACAAAACAGCTTTAAATTTAAAATTTATAAAAGAAATGACAGTACGGAAGAGAATCTAACTTACAGAGCATTTTTACTAGAGAATAAATAAAACAAACTAAATAATTCAAGAACTACCGAGACGTGAAGATAAGGCGCCACATCGAGCCCACCGATATGACACCTAGTTAGCTCCTAAATCTGAAATAGGGATAAACAACAAATCCTGAGCAACTAATACTCAGCAAGACTTACCCGACTATTGGGTATACTTAGCCCACATATCTAGACATGCAAGGCATTTGGCTGGTGGTTTATTTTGCAGAAAAAAGCATCTAAAAGGTGGATCCTTATTTTCAATATTTTAGCTCCAGGTTCTATATAGATTAACTATAATCTAATATTTGCATAAACCAACTAGAGCACACATGGTAGAGCAAATATACTATAATTCAATGTAACCATCATCATAAATGTATAATCCATATTCCATATTGTATCACTACTATGCGGTGCTGCGATCAAGGTGCTCATATCCGAGAGCGACTGGCGGCGAATCGATTCGATTTAACCTTGCAAGGTGGACATAACCAACACGGCACGCAAAAGCCCCGTCGGATCCCACGTGCCAACCCTTCCCCTCCCAGCTCAACGTGAGACCACCAAAAATAAACATATGCATCCTGTTTCTCCGCGACTACTCGACTCGCCCTAAGGGGTGGTGATGAAGTTCTGTACTTTCGAAGCGAGGCAGTACTAGGCTTACCGATTTCGACTACCTCCTACTCTCGGCATGCAGTTAGTACAATATCAAACTCGATTAGCAGGGCCAGACAACGGTACGGTCCTTAACCGACACAGACGGGGCTAAACATTCCCCGCCCGGTCTCCAATTCCTTTCCTTTCCTGCATCTTCCAATATTCTATATATTCAATTTATAGAGACATCATATATCTTGCGAGTAACAGAAAATTACTCGACTCTAAAATATCCTATATCTCGCGAGTAACAGGAAATTACTCGACTCTAAAATATCCTATATCTCGCGAGTAACAGAATATCACTCGACTTCTACCGAGACCTATTAAGCATAGCAGTACTACCGACCTACACATACTAGTATAAGGCCCAGGAAAACCTAGGGATCATACAACTAAGGTTTCAAACAACTCTTGAAACATAATGCACAAGTAATAAATATACATAGTGATTCATAAATTGAAATAGTAGGACATGCACCGGGGCTTACCTGAGGGTAACACTAAGTCAGTGTTAATGCTATCAAGGCCTTGGGTCCTTCCGACCTTGGGCCGGGTCTTCAGTTGCGCCAGCTGGTCCTTCTCTCTTTACGATACATCCACCAAACACCGTCTTGGGGTTAGGCTCCAACATCGCGTGCTTCACGCTCACGCACTGTACATCTAGCGCATCTACATGAGATGCATATTGTAAGGAACATGGCCCCATTTAGGCCATTGTTTATGATTTTGGTGATTGAGTGACAACATAATCAATGGGACTAACAAGTTTGTGAGATCACACTTGTAGGAGTTTTTAGGTCCCATGGATATGAGTCAACATGTCTAATTCATCGTCAAGACGCAATGTCTAATCTATCGTCGAGACACCAAGTCCAATCCACCATCAAGATGACAAGTCCAATCCGCCGTAGAGATGTCAAAGCATAGTGGAAATTCAGAAATAGAATAAATTTGAAGGATCCAATTGATCGCTACGATGCATTGGACGAGTTTGGCAGAAAATAGGGGCATCGGTTTAACCGATGCCTAAGCATCGGTGCATCCGATGGTTGTCGGAAGATCCGACGCCATGGCATCCGTGCAAGTCTGAGCACCTCTGGAGATCAAGTGAAGAAAGAGTGAAGCACCGGTTGAACCGACGAGGCCAAGTTAAGTATCGGTGCATTCAATGTACTATGTTCCAGAGACGATGTCAAGCATGCAGCAGCCAAGCCTTCAGCACCGGAAGATCCGATGGCTACCGGAGTAATGCGTCGGTGCATTGACGTCAGCAAGGTGTAACAGCTATATGATGGACAAGTGTCACCGGAAGTTCCGACGCCCTAGCATAGGTTCATCCGATGGTCCCTGAAGTTGCTGCAGCGTGTCAGAGAGGCCAATGGTTACTTCAGAACGCAGAGTGACCGGAAGAACCGATGCTCTCTGCACCGGAAGTTCCGATGTCTACGCAGAAAACTGGCCAACGGCTAGTAACGGCTCTCTTGACTTGGTGGCATATATATATATGTGTTCTCACGGCCATTTGAAGCTTGCTGGAGTTGCTGGACATCCTACACACACCCAAGAACACCTCCAAGCCATCCAAGAGCGTAAAGATCAAATCCTTAGTCCTTAGCACAAGCTTTGTGAGTGTTAGTGTAAGGTTAGCTCTTGAGTGAGTGATCAAGCAAAGTTTAGATCCTTGTGCTGTGGTTCTAAATTGAACCAACATTGTATCTTGGTGCGCCGGCCTCCTTGGAGCCTTGGTGGCTCGCCGGCAAGTCAACGACCCTCCGTCTTGGTGTGGAGCGGCGTCGACGATATTGTGCGGGGGACGGAGACCCCTTTTTGTGGGCAATCTCTCTTAGTGAAGATCCGGATCAAGGTGACCGTGATTGTATTCACGAAAGAGACTTGATTACCGGGAAGCGATACTTTTCGTGAGTGCTTCAACAACGTGGACGTAGGAGCGTCTTTGTGGCAAACCGAACCACGGGATATATCCTCGTATCGAGAGTTCGCTTCCTATCATCCCTCTCCTTTAGCTTCCGTATTTCATATTGCAACTTGTGTGCCTTTACTTTCTTAGTGTAGTATCTTGCTATAATTGGCTATAGGTTGCAAAACTCTTTTGGGATGAGGGTTTCACACTAAGGTGAACCATAGTTGCACATCTAGATAGCTTGATTTAGTTTAAGTTTTGTGCAAACTAGTTGGAGCCATATGTTAAGTTTAGGTTTTAGAGTGCCTAATTCACCCCCTCCCCCTCTTAGGCTAGAGCACCCGATCGCTATCACATATGACATGAGAATGCAAATATAACATACAACAACAACTTAACAAGTACCGAGTATAAACACTACTAATTTGTACCATTTATACTTAACATTCCTAATGCAACCCGGAATATCCGGAATATCCGGATTTTCCGAAGTATTCGGGTTAATACCCGGAGTATCCGGGTTTCTCATAGTTTTCGCCCCCAAAACTGAATTTCTGATTTCGGCAAAACTGACCCACAAAAATCAAAACCCTTCTAGACCCTAATAGAGTGACTCATATGGAGATGATTCACCCAAAAGAAATCACTCAAAACCTCCCAAAACCACCAAATCGGCTAGCCCTAGCTTTTAGTACCTTGAGCTCACCTTTCTTGCCCTAATAACTTGAAAACAAAGCCACCCCAAGGTGGAACACATAGGGAAGCGAGTCTTTCACGATGATTTGAGGCTCCCTTGGCCTTGAGATGGATTTGGGATGGAAGATTTGGAAGTTAGGGCTAAGAGGAGAGGGAGAGCTCGTGGGGGAGTGAGGAAAGAGAGTGGCTGATGTTTTAACATTTGGAAATAGTAAAAAGGACCAAGGCACGTGATATAAAACTTCAGGTCCGGACTATTCGGAAGAAAATCCGGAGTATCCGGGTAAATCCGGAATTTCCGGGTTCAAACCCGGAGTATCCGGGTTCCTCTGGCTCCAGAATTTGAAATCGAGTTTTGAGTCGATTTGATTCGTTTTGAAAATTTGTTCAAACATCAAAATTGAGTCATTTGACAACCCCCAACTATATTTTTTTAGCTAAAAACTCTTCTTTCCATGTTCCTACCTTTTAATATTATTTGATTTCAAAAATGACGCGAACCTTTATTTAGAAATCATTTTAAAAGAGATTTTCTCATTTCACAGGTTAAATTGCTAGCAAGAATTTCTTTAGTGGTTTTGTTCAGGCAGGTTTAGTGCTAATAATCATATTAACCATGGAATTAACTTTGTAGTTACGGTGATTAACACCTGGGGTGTTACATGCAGCAGGGAAGGGCTGGAAGAACTCAGTCACACAGCCAGATGGGCAGAGAGATAAACTGTCCTATTGTCTAGCTAGCTTGCTTTCCTCCAATACCTTGCATTTGGATAAACTGCCTCGTCTATGCTCAAAACCTTTTCAGCCCACCGCGTGTTCAGAACATGGGCTTCCACTGGGATCCTACAAGAAAGAGACAGAATATGTGTGAACTCCCAGATGAACTATTCCCTCCACTTGATTATAACCACAACAATGAATTCAATAAGTGAAACAGTGCAGTATGTAGGCAAAGCTTCTCCCAGTTTGCTAATTATGACCTGACAAGATTCCTCAAAAAAAAATGACCCCACAATATCATAACAGAAAAGGTCCAAACAATCCCCAGTTGGCAGTTGAACAAAAATATGATCAAAGAGAATATTCAGGGCTGGAACTAGAAGAGACTGGATAGCATGGTTAAATCACTGTTGTTAAGCTTTACATGATGTGTTTGTGTAACAGCAAATGAGGTTTCTAAAATATGTCATGAGCCTCAAGTTACAATCATGTCAGATCACGTTTCTGCTCCATCTATCCAATACGACTTTTGCCAATCTGTGGACAGGGAAAAAAAATACACTGCACAAAATACTGGCAGATAATTACAAAAGGCTTAGAAATTGCCATGGCTATGGGTGACAGAATACAACCATCAAGGATGGAGAATACACGAGCTTTTATATTCTGATGGCATGCAACTCTCGGTTTGTCATCTGGGACTTCATCAGAGCTACTGATCCCAGAAGATTCATCAGAAGACCAATCACTTGGTGTTTGTTCCTGGTCACGAACCTCGATCTTCACTGTTGCACCATCTGAGTCAATAACTGAAGGAAATGACTTCTGTGTTTGATCTTGTAGGCTTCCGTGTTCCTTTCCCCTCCATACAAAATTTGCTCCTTGTCAAAAGAAACAAGAATGCAGGGAACAAGATCCTGCACAGAAACAAGAGAGTGGCAAGTATACTATATTATATATCATCTTCAAATCACATACAGAATTTTAATTAAAAAAACATATGCTAAACTCACCCTGAGCTTGACTCCAATCTTCCTATAATCACTTTTTGGCAATCCTTTACAATCTATTCGGACCAGTTCATCGGTCAAAAAGGCATCCCGGACCATTGGCACGAGACTAGCATAATATCCATTCTTGGCTGTGAAATAAGAGCTGTTTAGTCATCCAATTATTACGACCTGTATATCTAAGCGGAGAAGGGGGTGCAAAACTACCAAGCTTCGTCAAAACAGGAACATGTAGGCCCTTCTTCCTCATTTGCTTTGTTTCCTCAACTGTCAACCCTTCTATCGTTGTTCTGATTAGCCTTGGGTAGATAGGTTCAGCAGGTTTCCATAGCATCAATGGAATAACAGGTCTTTTCTTTGGATTATAATGCCTACCCCTGTACAGTATCAACTGGCCACCATGCCTGTGGATGATCAGGCCACCAGTTTTATCCTGGACAAGAAGTAGCCATAGTCATGCTTCTGCTAGAAAATTCAAATGTTGTGACAAGTGACATAGAACAAGAAACTCCTAAAATGTTTGTAAATACACTTCATATAGTCGTTGCAACTGAAAGTTTGAGTGCTATGTTTTCTTGGGAGACTAGAGACATGTAGCTACCTCAAGCTGATGACACACATTTTGCATATCAACCGTCGGCACACCAAGGCATTTCACCCTGATGGCCTCGCAGCTCTTCCAGTTGTTGTGAACGTCATTTAGCATGTTGTGAGTAAGCCCATCTCTCCCTACAACAAATCAACCAATGAAGGATCTCAATTCATCACGATAGTTTGAAACGTACCCCCCCCCCCCCCCCCCCCCCCATTGGCAGATTCGCTGCCGCTGTTGCTCAGCGTAACAATCACCAAATCCTACCAAGGTTGATCTGGCGCTTGGTGCGGTTCTTCTGGCACTTCTCGACCAAGAAGGCGCGCTCCGCGGGGGTGAGCGGCTCTCCCAGCACGCGCTCCCGCTCCCGCCGGCGCGCCTCCTCCAGGCCCTTCTCGGCGTCGGGGAGGGGGTCCTCGGCCGCGACGTCGCGGAGCGTGGCGTCGACGGCGGGCGCGCAGAGGCCCGTCCAGGGCCGGTCGAGCCGCCCGGGCCCGAAGGGGGAGTACTTGGGCTCGCGGAGCCCGATAGGCTTGGAGGCCGGGGTGCTCTCGGTGTAGCTGAAGCGGAAGTCGAAGGGGAGGTCCGAGCGCGCGGGCGGGCGGCCACCGCGGTCCAGCAAGGACGGCGGGCGGTAGGGGGGCTTCTTGGCGCGGCGCTTCTTCGCGGCGGCGGAGTCGGCCGCGGCGGCGCGGGGCGGCTCTCGCGGGGACGGAGTCAGGGAGGCCGGGGGGGGGGGGGGGGCAACGAAACCGTACCGATCGAGGAGGCGGGAGAGGTGCCGGCGGGGCGGGAGGCGGGGAGGTGCGCGCGCGCGGCGGAGGAGGCCGGGGAGGAGGAGCATGAGGCGGCGGCGGCGGCGGCGGGACGGTCGGCTCACTGGCTGAAGGGCTGTGGCTGGGCCGGGAGACGGCCGGCGGCCCGGCGGCGGTGGGGGAGCAAGTGCAACAAATTGATTTTCTCCTTTCTCTTTTCCACTTTTCAGCCATAAAAAAAATTAGGAGAAAAAATTTAGTTCCAATAAATTGATTTTCTTTTTTCCTCTTTTCCCCTCTATTTCCCTCCCCTCTCTCCTTTTTAAAGGGGAATTCCACATTCTTCTTTTCCTTCTCCCTTTATATCCATTCTTTCCTAGCCACACGATCCATATGCATGAGAAGATCCTAGCCACTCATGAATTAAAAAAGAAAGAGAAAAATCAGGCCCGCTGGGCTGGCCAGCTCCAGCCAGCCCAGCCGCCGGTGCTGGTTGCTTCTACGAGACAAATTACTGTAGCCCCAGCTAGCTACAGTAAATCAGCCATGGCTGATCAGTGCAGCCGAACAGGCTGTCAATCTGTTGGAGTACATCTCCCCAATAAATTAAAATTGTGATGGGGGATTACCTTATAAGATGAGAAAGGGAAAAGGGAAAAATCAAACTGTTGGAGTTGCTCAGATTGATTTTTCCGTTTCCCATTTCTCATCTTATAGGGAAATACCCATCACAATTTTAGCTTATTGGGGAGATGTGCTCCAACAGATTGATTTATTTCATTTCCCTTTTAATTCATGAGTGGCTAGGATTTTCTCGTGGACGTGGATCTTGTGGCTAGGAAAGAATGGATAGAAAGGGAGAAGGTGGAATTCCCTTTAAAAAGGAGAGAGAGGAGCGAAATTAAGAAGAAAGGGAAAATGGGAAAAGAGAAAATCAATCCGTTGGAGCTAAAAAGTGAAAAAAGAAAAGGAAAAAATCAATTTGATGGAGTTTCTCTAAGAGGCGCCTGCTATGGCACCTATGGGGTTTTGGAGACGGGAGATCTCGTCCGTACAATTGAGGACTGCATAGATGACGAACGGTCCAATTCGATCGTTCATGCTTGGATTGGCTCCACTGAGATCTGAAGCCTGCCAGTGAGGGTTGCATTGATCTTGCAACATTCCTGTGAGGGCTGTGTGCACGAGTTTTATGACATTTTGTTGAGATAAGAGGAGAAAACAACAATTAAGAGAAGGAGAAAGTATTGTTTGTCCATGTGTTCATAGCCTAATTTCTGAGCACCAAAAAGGAATACAAGAAATCTCATATGTACAGTTTCATCCGGGCCTCTACAGTTCACCAGTTTACTGGTGAAGTGCTTGCAATTCTATCACGATATAGAATCTGCTTTTCCATCTCTCAATTAGCTCTGGAGATTACTGCAACAATCAGTGCTAACATTTCAGGTTAACCTCGCCAGCCAGAACAAGTCCGATTACAAAGATAGGCACGGTTATATCATCCATCATCCGATCCTTGTAAAGGAGGGGGGATACAAAATGATTGCAGTTCCAAACTTACATCTGATTTGATACAGAATAGTTAGACGTAACTGTCAGTACAATTAATTTATCACAGACCCAGAAGACCGCCGAAGCACCTCGGCTCACCGCCTCACCCTACCTTGTTTACAAATACAGGAGCTCTGGCGCGTTCAGCAACTGCACATGACACTAGCTCCTGGAGTTCTGCTGCCCACAGCTTATAAGATAATAAGATGTCTATGGCGATGCATAGGCAGTACCAGTCAAGGGCACCTCGTGGCTGACCATATCTTCACCCACTGGTTGCGGTTGGTATGAACAAATGGGGATTCGGCTAGGATGATTGATACACATCGCTATTACCCTTACAAAATACTTGAATTAGTGGCAGGTCATGATCACCTCGGCCCTGACAGCTCGACTGCGTGGAGGTTGTCGGTCGAGTCAAGGATCCACTCCGAAGTTCGATGAGGGCCTAGCTCAACCTCCTGCCGTACTACTTCTACCTTCTGCCACTCCTCCCATCTCTCGGCAAGGCCGTCGCCTTCGAGCATCCTCACCACCTCCGACATCTTGGGTCGCTCCATAGGGGAGCTCTGCGTGCAGAGGAGTGCGACCTGGATCAGAGATTCCACCTCAACATCAATGTAGTTGTGCTGTAGATCTTCATCAACCAGACTCTCCAGTCTCTTCTCCTTGAGCAACCCCTTGACCTGCACAAAGCACATTAACTCTCTATTAGCCTGCCAGTCAAAACTGGTGTTTTATCACAACAATAAAACATAAACTCTAGTACTAGCTACAGCGGTATGTTAACAAATACTCCCTCTATAAGAAATTATAGGTCGTTTTGGCTTTTCTGGATATATAATTTTTACTATGTATCTACACATAATGTATATCTAGGTGCATAGCAAAAACTACGTATCTAGAAAAGCCAAAACAACTTAGGCCTGTTTGTTTGAGCTGCAGCTTTTGGAGCTTTTCTGAAAAGCTACTGCTGGCTTTTTGCTTCTGAAAAGCCAATAATAGCTTTCAGATGATGCTTTTAACTTTTTGGATTCAAAAAACTACAGGAAGCTCAAAAAACTGAGCTTTTCAGCTTTACATATAAACTGAGCTTATGGCTTTCCAGCGCGAGAAGAAGTCATTTGTTTGAGCTTCTGGCTTTTCACACTGAAAAGCTGCCCAGAAGGTCAAACAAACAGGTTTTATAATTTGGAACGGGGGAGTAGAAGAATGTTACAGATACATGCTACCATACCATATGACAAGTTTAGTTTAGCTGTAAACCATGCACCAATTCAGAAACAATATCTTCTTTTTAGACTCTAATGAAGCTCCATCTATTATTGATGTGGTGATTAACAATTTCCATTATAATAGTACAGAAAAAAAAAGTGAGCATCTAAACCCAGCACAGCATCAAGCTGCAAAACGGCATCGTTATCTTCATTGCAATTTAAACTGGAGAAATGGCATTGATAACTTACCCAATCAAGCAGCATGACATCGTCATCATTGGCAAGGCGAGCAAGATCAAAGGCACGTTGTCCTGTAATAAGCTCCAAAAGCATAATTCCGTAACCAAATACATCAGTTTTCTCAGAGGATTTTCCTGTTGAAAGATATTCAGGCGCGATATGGCCAATTGTTCCACGAACTGCCGTAGTTACATGGGTATCCTTGTAATCCATTAGTTTGGCCAAACCAAAATCTCCCACTACAGCTTCAAAGTCTTCATCTAACAAAATATTCGCAGCTTTGACATCACGATGGATAATCTTCGGATCACAATGATCATGTAAATAGGACAGGCCCCTGGCAGAACCCAATGCAATCCTCCTTCGTGTTTGCCAATCTAGTGGAGGTTCTGATTCCGGCCGTTCTACAGAAGTAAACCAAAGAACAAATGCCTTACAGTTCATATTTTTCTTAACAAAGTATAACTAGCTAAGATACACAAATAAAAGACTAACGACTGGGGCAAATAGCAGAAAGTACCTCTTAAACGAGACGCAACACTTCCATTGGCCATGTATGGATACACAAGCAACCTTTCCGTTGGTGTCATACAGAATCCACGAAGACGCAAAAGGTTTCTATGTACAGCCATACTAATCATCTCAACTTCTGTTTGAAATTGCAGTTCCCCACCAGGTGTTCTCTCCTCCTTTAGTCTCTTGACAGCTACTAATGAACCATCTGCCAGCCTTCCTTTGTAGACTTTGCCAAATCCACCTCTTCCAAGAATGTTCTTATTGCTGAAGCCATCCGTTGCAACCTGTAGTTCTCGTAGTGAAAATCTTTTAAGCTGGCCAAGATGCACCTCTGGATCTTCCTCAGCTGCCACATTCAAAATCTCAATTAAATTGATTCAATGTTGTTCCCAAGTAATTGTCTTGCTGCTGTTGAATGCTTACCAGGTACATCAAAGAAGTGCTCTTGTGGTTCCCTGCGCCGCCAATATGCAAAACCAATTGCAGGAATAGCAAATAGCAAGGCCGCACCAGCAGCCACTCCACCAGCAATGGCTCCAGTACTGGAGGAACTACTTCCTACACAAAATAAGTAGTCAGAAGCAAAACTAATATTCCACAACCTAGATTACGGCCATGCCAATGCATGATCGGTAAAACGAAGGAAACAGGCTAGGTATGGATTTGCGCTGCACTGTTGCATACTCTATCGCACGGTCTGTTAGTCAGTTAGCGAGTCGTTAGAGAATAAAGGGCCCTTGCATGGGCGCGTCGAGTCGTGGGCGTTGCCCGGTCTTTTCTCCTTGCATGTAGTTGCACGACGCCGCCTGGATCTCGCTCGTGGGATGGCACGAGCCGGTAGGAGATCGTGGTCGCGATCAAGCCTTGTAATGTTATTTAAACTGTTGAATAGAGTCAAGAAAAGCTGCTACTTCCGCAGCACCAAAAACCACTCGCACTCGTTCTCTCTCTCGTACTTGCTCCGCTTTCGTCGCCGGCGATCCGACGCCCGGCGAACTACAACATTTGGCATCAGAGCCAAGTTCCCACCGACGCCGAACATGTCGCGCAGCTCCGCGCCGGATCTCCAGCCGGGCCACACGCCGTCTCCACCGCGCCGCTTCCGCCGCCGTTCGCCATCGCCGCCGCCACGACGTCCGCGCCACCGAGCCGGCACCGTCACCGAGCGCGTCATCGAGAAGTCGACCTCAACTGTGGTCTACCCGGTCCTCGGCCGCAACGACTACACCGACTGGTCACTTGTCATGAAGGTGAACCTCCAGGCGGCGGAGCTGTGGGACGTCATCGAGTCCGGCGACGGCGACTTCCCTACCGACCGCAAAGCCCTGGCCGCGCTCCTCCGAGCTGTGCCTCAGGAGATGAGGGCGGGGCTGGCCGTCAAGAGGACTGCGCGCGAGGCGTGGGACGCGATCCGTTTGATGCGGATGGGCGCCGATCGGGTCAAGGAGGCAAACGCCGAGAAGCTCAGGCAGGACTTCGCCGACATCACGTTCAAACCCGGTGAGCTTGTAGAAGATTTCGCCTTGCGCATTAACACCTTGGCAAATGAACTGCGAGTTCTCGGGGATCCCGTGACGGAGAAGGAGGTGGTGAAGAAGATGCTGCATGAAGTGCCGGAGAGACTGGAGAGCGTGGCGATCTCCATGGAAACCCTCCTCGACTTGAACTCTCTGTCGTTGGAGGAAGCCACTGGACACCTGCGCGCCGTCGAGCGTCGCAAGAAGGTGTCTGGTGGGAAGGATGGCGCCGGCCGCCTGCTTCTCACGGAGGAAGAGTGGACCGTTCGCATGAAGAAACGCGACGGCAGCAGCTCTAGCGCGGGATCTGGTGGCCGCGAGAGCCGGAACGGTGGCAAGCCGCCGCGCGGGCGCGGTCATGACGGCGGCAAGGCGTCCGCGTCCAGGGTGGGCCCGACGGACATCTGCGACTATTGCGGGAAGAAGGGCCATTGGGCTGCTGAATGCCGCAAGAAGCGTGATCAGGCCCAGGCGTTTGTGGCCCAAGAGGAAGAGGAGGACCAGGCGCTGCTGATGGCTCATGCCGTCGTCCTCCACACCAATTTCCCCTCGTGTGCCCAGGCTCCGCCGCCGCCGCCGCCCGAGCGTGTCGTCTGCTCCTATTGCGGGAAACAGGGCCACTCGGTCGCTGATTGCCACAAGCGAAGGGGCACGGATCTGCCCCCTAGTGCTCAGGCTCCACCACCGCCGCCGTCGGAGCGCGGCGTCGTCGTCAACGAGCAGGAGGTCCACGCAGATCTGGGGCCCAGGGAGGAGGGAGATGATCACCTCTGGGTCCTGGACACTGGAGCCACTAATCACATGACCGGGTGCCGCCACGCCTTCGCCGAGCTTGACTCCAAGGTGTGCGGCAACGTCCGGTTCGGCGACGGCTCCGTGGTGGAGATCGAGGGGCGCGGTTCCATTGTGTTTGTTTGCAAGAACGGAGAGCACCGAGCACTGACGGGAGTCTACTACATCCCCAAGCTCAAGGCGAACATCATCAGTCTCGGTCAGTTGGAGGAGACGGGCTGCCGCGTCGTCCTCGATTCCGGGGTGCTGACCATCCACGACCCCAACCATCGCCTTCTTGCCAAGGTGACCAGGAGTCCAGCGCGCCTCTACCACCTCCGTCTCAACATTGGGCGGCCTGTGTGCCTCTCCGCACGCGCCTCCGAGCAGGCGTGGCTCTGGCATGCGCGGTTTGGCCACCTCAGCTTCAGCTCTCTGAAGAGGATGGCGGCGCAACAGATGGTGCGCGGCCTGCCACTCCTGGATCAGGTGGACCAGGTGTGCGATGGGTGCCTCATTGGCAAGCAGCGGCGCGCATCGTTCCCGGCGCAGGCGAAGTATAGAGCAAAGCACGCCATCGACCTTGTGCACGGCGACCTCTGCGGCCCGGTCACCCCGGCCACCCCAAGTGGTAACAAATACTTCCTGCTCCTTGTTGATGACATGAGCCGGTTCATGTGGCTGCGCATGCTCTCGAGCAAAGATGAAGCCCCTACTGCCATCAAGAACTTCAAGGCAGCTGTGGAGGTGGAGACTGGGCGCCGGCTGAAGACGCTCCGCACCGACCGTGGGGGGGAGTTCACGTCCGTAGAGTTTGGGCAGTACTGCGCCGAGCACGGCGTCGAACGCCACCTCACCGCTCCCTACTCTCCCCAACAGAATGGGGTAGTGGAGCGGCGCAACCAGAGCATCCTCTCCATGGCGCGCTGCATGCTGAAGACCAAGGGCCTGCCGGGGTACTTCTGGGGTGAGGCGGTGTCCACCGCTGTCTTCATCCTCAACAGGGCGCCCACGCGCGCGCTCGACGGCAAGACACCCTATGAAGCCTGGCATGGCGAGCGGCCGGCGGTGCACTTCCTCCGCACGTTCGGCTGCATCGCACATGTCAAGATCACACGCCCCAACCTGAAGAAGCTGGACGACCGAAGCCAGAAGACGATCCTCGTCGGCTACGAGCCTGGCTCCAAGGCCTACCGGTGCTACAACCCCGTCAGCCGCCGCGTCATCATCAGCCGTGACGTCGTCTTCGACGAAGCAGCTCAATGGAGCTGGGGTGGTGAAGCTGGGGAGTCCTCTGTGGACGACGAGCCCTTCACCGTCGAGCACATCACCGAGACCACGACGACTACCACTGCGCCAGCAGCGACACCGTCTCCGTCTCCCGCGCATGCATCGTCGTCTGCGTCAGCCTCTCCCTCAACACAGCACACGCCACCGGCTGCTGCGCCGCATGGAGGTTCTCCGGCACCAACAATCTCCCCGGCACCTCCTGCAGTGCAGCTGGCCACGCCACCAACTGAGGTACTCGACGATGATCTTGATGCAGAGCAAGACGACGACATTCCGCTTCGGTTCCGCACCGTCGACAACATCTTGGGCGACGCGTCTGTTCCCGGCCTGGCACACCGAGGGTACGACGACGTCCTCAACATCGCCTCTGTTGATGAACCTGCAAGCTTCCGTGAAGCAGAACAGGAGGAGAGCTGGCGCGAGGCAATGCGTGCCGAGATCAAGGCCATCGAGGAGAATCGCACCTGGGAGTTGGTGGAACTCCCCGCCCGACATCGTGCGATCGGCTTGAAGTGGGTGTACAAGATCAAGCGCGACAAGAACGGCAACGTCGTGCGACACAAGGCGCGCCTCGTTGCAAAGGGCTACGTGCAGCAGGCTGGGGTCGACTTCGATGAAGTCTTCGCTCCAGTCGCTCGACTGGAGTCCGTGCGCACCATGCTGGCTCTGGCGGTGCACCAGAGGTGGGAGGTCCACCACATGGACGTCAAGAGCGCGTTCTTGAACGGGGACCTCAAGGAAGAAGTCTACGTCGCACAACCGCCTGGCTTCGTCATCTCCGGGAGCGAGAACAAGGTTCTACGCCTTCGCAAGGCGCTGTACGGTCTTCGTCAAGCACCCAGGGCTTGGAATGCCAAGCTCGACGACACCTTAGTGTCCCTTGGTTTCCAGAGGAGCGGCGCTGAACATGGTGTTTACACGCGCAGCAGGGCAGACCGTCGGCTGATCGTTGGCGTCTACGTCGACGACTTGATCATCACCGGTGCCAGCGGGGACGACGTTGTCACGTTCAAGCAGGAGATGAAGATGAAGTTCCAGATGAGTGATCTTGGCCTTCTCTCCTATTATCTTGGAATCGAGGTCAAACAGGGAGCCGATGGCATCTTCCTGTGTCAATCGGGCTATGCTGGCAAGGTGCTCGAGCGCTGTGGGCTGGCGTCGTGTAACGCCAGTGCTACGCCCATGGAGAGCCGTCTCAAGCTCAGCAAGTCAAACCCAGAAGAGAAGGTGAATGCCACGGAGTTCAGAAGGGTCATTGGCGCCTTGCGCTACCTGCTCCATACTCGGCCAGACCTTGCTTTCTCGGTTGGGTACCTGAGCAGGTTCATGGAAGATCCTCGCGAAGATCATCTCACTAGCGTGAAGCGTGTGCTAAGATATGTTGCAGGCACACGGGGTTATGGACTCCACTATACCAGGCAGGAAGAAGAGAAGCCCAAGTTGGTCGGGTTCAGTGACGCTGATCTGGCCGGCGATGTTGATACGCGCAAGAGCACCAGCGGCATCATCTACTTCCTCGCCGGCAACCCCATCACCTGGCAGTCGTCCAAGCAAAAGGTTGTGGCCTTATCTTCGTGTGAATCGGAGTATATCGCTGCATCTGCTGCGGCTTGTCAGGGAGTGTGGCTCGCTAGACTCCTGGCCGATATGATTGGGGGGGAGTTTGGCGCGCCAGAGCTCTTGGTGGACAACCAGTCTGCCATAGCTCTCAGCAGGAACCCCGTCTTCCACGACCGGAGCAAGCACATTGATGTTCGTTACCATTTCATTCGGGAGTGTGTTGATGAGGGCCGGATTGTCCTCAGTTACACGGAGACAGAGCAGCAGCTGGCTGATATCCTCACTAAGGCGCTCGGGCGTGTTCGTTTTCAGAAGCTGCGGGACATGATCGGCGTTCAAGTTCCAGGTGACCGTGCTAAAGATTAGGGGGGAGAAATGTTGCATACTCTATCGCACGGTCTGTTAGTCAGTTAGCGAGTCGTTAGAGAATAAAGGGCCCTTGCATGGGCGCGTCGAGTCGTGGGCGTTGCCCGGTCTTTTCTCCTTGCATGTAGTTGCACGACGCCGCCTGGATCTCGCTCGTGGGATGGCACGAGCCGGTAGGAGATCGTGGTCGCGATCAAGCCTTGTAATGTTATTTAAACTGTTGAATAGAGTCAAGAAAAGCTGCTACTTCCGCAGCACCAAAAACCACTCGCACTCGTTCTCTCTCTCGCACTTGCTCCGCTTTCGTCGCCGGCGATCCGACGCCCGGCGAACTACAACATGCACCAAACAAGACATTCTCATAGTTACAATTGTAAAGGCATTGCTTCCAACCACATTTTTTTGTACTTAAGTTTTCATGGAAAAGTGTAGTTGTTCCCTTTTTTTATGCCTTGACTAAAAAATGCATCAGTATAGATAGTGCTCACCAGCCCACAGCACTATACTTGTTTATGGTGTTGATAGTATGTCATTGACATGAAAGAGCAAAGTATGAACAAAAGATATACTTTACATGACTAAATCTCAATAAATCACCTGGTTGCACAGGAGTTGGAGGGTTGTATGGAGGAGGTGGAGAAAAGGGAGGAGCGCCAGGACAAGGTTTCGTGGTGCCAGGACCACATAAGTTAGGGTTGTTCGCAAAACTGAAAAAAGGTCCAAGTATGAATAGGAGAAGCATCAAGGCTTTAAAAATATGAAATTGTCAACCAAAATTCTAGCTTTACCTGATAGGTGTGAATAAAGAAAATGAACCAGTTGATGGAACTTCTCCAGACAAATTATTATTTGACAGATCCCTGTAATTCAAGAGAAACAATTAATTTCCGTCGCAAATTTATTTACTAATTAAAACCATAGAAAGGAAGTGTGTGACTGAGAAACAAATGCTTACAGAACTTGGAGGGCAGTGATAGCAGTTAATGATTTTGGTATTGGACCCAAAAGGCTGTTGTTATTAAGTCGCCTATTCCAACACAAAAAGTAAAAGATGTGCAAAATCAGTGACATCCACAGACATTATCATATAAGTATTAAGTAATGAAATAAATATGATGAATAGTGTCATAAAAACAATAAAATAAATATGATGAAGATAACTTAGAAATTGTTATAATTTAAAAGGTGAAAAACACAACATGGTAAATGCCTTAAAACATCATAACTGAATGTCAAGTAGTAAAACATACATCGCCTAACAAGCGGCAGCATGCCAGCATATAGGTGTATAGCTGTATTGCATAAGCAAGTTCACAGAAGAGACATAAACTAACCTTTTATTCCAAGTGCACATATGTTATGCTTCATTTAAGATGCTAGCTAGTAAACATGTTTAAGTAGGCAAGGGAAAAAAGGGATTGCTAAACAAAACTAATATAACTATAAATAAGACTAGCATCCCTCAATCTAGCATCCCTCAATGTTGCCATGAACAATCAAGACCCAATGAAACTAGGCAGCTGTGTTCTGAACCTGTATTTAATAAAATGCCTGCATTCATCTCTACTACTCAAAAGAATGATTTATTTAACAATGTATTAATCTCTACTGTAGTTAAGGATATACTGAGATAGAGTTCATATGTGCATAGGCTTAATACTCCTACTCTAAACAGATTTTACTCTATAGTGAGTAGAAGTGATAGTCAATGGACCAGTGAAGTGATATCTTACAAGAACCGCAGCTTCAGTAGGTTCCCCAATGAAACAGGTATTGGACCAGTGAAGTTGTTCAAGTATAAATCCAAACTGACCAAGTTTGTGAGATTCCCAAGTTCACTAGGTATAGTGCCGCTGATGTTATTACTGTAGAGCTCCCTGCATAAAAAAGAATTAAAAAAACATGAAGCCAATGATTATTTTCAAAACATAACAAAGCCAAGAGTAACCGAGTTTTATATGGCATGCCATGGTAAATAATTGTTGTGTTAGTGAATGTTACTGTCATCAGAGCCAGTAGTAGCAACAGCATTGACATTTTATATCAAGCCATATGTACTATAAGGCTCGCTATTTAAGGACAGAATATGCCATTAATTTATTTTGCAGGAAGATGCATTGTGTTACCCCATATATTACGCTTAATTGGAGACCAGTCTTTAGTCTAGGACTAGCAGTCTAACCCTACTTTCATCTATGTAACAAGTGTTCTTTATACAACATTCATACCACCATTAGTTAAATATCAAAAGAAAATAGAATCTTCCACCACATGCAAAATCCGTATAGCATTACGAAAACTTAGCAAAGGAATAGAACTTACAGGTACTGCAAATTTTTAAGCTGGCCGAGTTGCGGGACCAAAGTTCCTGATAGTGCAGCATTTCCAAGATCACTGCAAATGAAGAAAAAATGTAAGTACGAAATATAGAACAGATGCAATGACTGATCAAATATAGTGGAGGAAAGGTGAACCTACACTCTGATAACACTGTTGTCGTTATTGCAGGTAACATGAAACCAAGTGCACGGGTTGACCAGAGTTGGATCCCAACTTTGTAGAACATTATTAGGATCATTTAAGTTAGTCCTTAAGCTATGCAGAGCATCACCTGTGAATAGCAGAATGAAAAATGAACAGCTGCCAGATAAAGTTTAATCTGACTAAACCTAGGAGACTAAGTTCTCTTGAAAAATGAACGTTATCTGTCGATAGATTTGCTGGTCGTCTGTTGGTTCAGGTTTAGTAGTTTGCCGCTCTCTGGAGTGTCTTTCATGGGTTCTTTTGTGTATCTGAATCTGCTGTAAAACTAAACTCTCGTTGGATGGTTCTCACCCGGGAAGCCTGGGTGCGTTGCTCTAGCAGCGGCGGTCTCTAGCTTGAAACTCAGGTTATATAGCCTTAGTTCCCTTGTCTGTTTCGTCCCGTCTTAAACTCTTAACTCTCTAATTCCGTTTTCTGAAATGGAATTGGGGGCGAGCCTCGTTTCGAAAAAAAAGAAAAAGTTGAAGTTGTAGCAGCTAATATTCCTTTTAGGATTCAGACTACAAATTATTTTCATTTGAAGGCGAAGAAATTATCCCACATCACTGAGCACAAAATCAGAGCAGCAATATCAACTTGTGGATCATAGTATCAAGTAATAAGCCAATGATTGAAGTTTCAGCTTATCATGGCTTGCATAGTTCTAGAACAACTGAACTATGCAAGCCATAATTCAGAAAGACAGCTGCAGGATCTGCATCGATATAACACTTACCTCCGCACAAACAAAGTATAAGTGAAAGCTAAACATGAGCAACACCCAATGCCCACAAAGCACAAGCCCAAGCATCACTCGAATGAGCACCATCAGCTTGAGCCTAATGGGGACCGAACAAGCAAGCAACGCAAGCAAATCATGTCAAGTCCTAACCAATCCCAACTAAAAACCAAGCCTTAACCGGCCAGCCTCACCCACCACGAAAGCAAATCATACGAGGAAGAGAACATCTCTCCCAGCAGCACAACCAAACACAAAGGCCCACCTGAGAATCGCCAGGCCACCAACTAGAAACACAGGCGTATTCGAAACAACAAGACCACGTCAGGGAGACGTCCTAATCAATCAGACCTACCGACCGGGAACGTAACCACGCTAGCCTGCCCAGACAAATCAGCGCATAGCAAACACGCAGCAGAATCTAGCGAAGCAAATTTAATACGACAGGAGTAAGCAGCACACAGCCGAAACCCCGGAACCCGGGCCGTCTCGGCACTCCAGTGCTCGATAGGGAAAACCAGACAAAAGTCACGCGGCGACAGGAAAAAAAAACAAATGAAATCCAAATCCGAAGGGGGAACGGGAACGAGATGGAACGCCCGAGCAGAACCGACACCGCACTCGAAATTCCAGTCTCGGAGAGTCACGCTGCCAGAAATTTGCAGGAAAAGCAGGACGGATTTGTCCGGCCAGTTGCCAGGCTAGTCATAACGAATTCGAACAAGTCAATTCAAATTTGCTCGGGCGAACCCGCAAACCGCTCCCGCTGGAGTGCCCTGGGCGACCGGAAATAGGCAAACCAACCAAAACCGAGACGGCACTTGGCGGTGGCGGCGGCTGGAGCCGTTGGAAAGCAGAGATGGCGAGCCCCATAAACCCCCACCGGCGACGGAGCAACTCGGGGACGAGGCAAGCGGACGGAGACGGAGAGAGCGAGGGCGCACGCACGCACCTTCCGTGTTGGCGAGCACGCGCGCGCCCGGGTGGAGCAGCAGCTGCAGCAGCAGGAGCGCCCACACCGCCCACCGCCGCCGAGCCCTCGCCGCCGCCGCCATTGCCTGCCTGCGCGACCCTAGATCCCTCCCCGGGCCGCCATTCCCCCCGGATCCGTCGGATCGGGCCGCCCGCAAAGGGACCGGGAGCCGCGCGCCGCGCCGCTGTGGCCTCCCGGGCGATCCCGCCGCCCCGCCCCGCCTCCGAGCTCTCCGAATCGATCCCCCTCTCTCTCTCTCGCTCGCTCCTTTTTTGCTGCGGTTGCGTTGGCTCGCCTGCGTTGCGATACGAGACACGGGTGGTGGGCCGCGGGGCGGAATCCAACGGGATATTTCTTTTTTATTCGGGTTAAGCTCCTCGCTTGCTTTTCTGCTTTGTTTAAGCGGGCGTGGTTTTAGGAGTCAGCTCCTATGAGATTAGCGGAGGGAGGGGAGGCCGGGGAACCGGATCCGCTGCAGTTACCTTCCCTTAGTTGGGCCACTGCCACGTGGGCCCCACACGTGCAGGCCCCACACGCAGTGACTCAACTGCACGGCGGCCAATTGCAGCGGAGCCTCGTCCAGGCCGGGGAGAGGGGCATTGTTTGGTTCGCAAGGATTTTAGCGCGCACCCTTATCAAACAAAGAATCATGGTATATTAAATGAAATTTATTTATAAAATATTTTTAGAAATCAGTGTAATTTTTCGCGACGAATCTAACGGTAATTAATCGATGATTTGCTACAGTGGTGCTATAGTAACCATCCTCTAATCGTGCGATAAAAGATCTCATTAGATTATTCAGAGTTATTAGCACGGGTTCTGAAGTTGGTTTTGTAAATTAGATTTGTTTGACATTGTAATTAGCAGTCAAAGTAACACGACGACAAAAGCAAGAGTTGCGCGGCGGTGTTGGAACGGAGTCAACGGAACGGCCCGTGCAGTGCAGCAGGTGGGGTGAGGAGGGGGATCCCGTGACGACGGGCGAACACCACGCAGCGGAGGCCATCGCTCAGTGCTCACTCCTCGCTGGTCGCTAGTACGACGCTTTCCCTTCACGAAATATCGAGGCTTTTACATGTGTTTTTTTTTCCGATATAGCTTACTCCCCTCAATTTGTTGTTTGTATCCGAGAGCTAAACTTTAACTCATGTTAAGTCAAAAAGAATCTTAATATTTAAGAGTATTAAATGAAGTTTAATTATAAAACTAACTGTAAAATTCTGGATAAACTGCGAGACGAATCTAATAATGTATATTAATACATGATTAGCGGATAGTTACGGTAGAAAATTATAAATTAATCAGGCTCATTAGATTCGTTTTGCGTATCAGTACACATCTACGCAAATATTTTTTTATAAACAAATCTTATTTGATACTCATAAATGCTGAGATTCTTTTTGATGTAATAGGAGCTAAAGTTTAGCCTCTGAAAACAAAACAAATAGAGCCTGGATATCGTGCATCCCACCTTTTGATGGTGGTGAAACAGTACTATATCACTTGGAGAGTGAGTGAAAATAAGACTATGAGCAGATACATGTACGTTTATTTGAATTAAGTGTCATGATGGACGTGGGCATAATTGCGAGCGAGACCTAAATGCAACCATCACGTAGCATCGTGAACTGAAGGTGTTGTTTTGCGACTCAACTTGGTCAAGCATTGAACGATCCGTTCTATGGGCTATTTTCTAGAGTTAGTTGGATCCATGTCACTCCAATTTTTTTGAAATTGGATCTCATGTTGAAAATCATGCCATTGAGTGGCATGATTTTCAACATGACACCCAAATTCACGGAGTTGTGGTGGCATGAATCGAATTTTCCCTATTTTCTACGGTTGATTGAAAGATCGAAAAGCATCACCCACCAGCTTTACTACCGTCCAAAGTTACCGTACTAGAGCAATGCAATGGCAACACCCAAATTTGCGGTGTTTTTAATGCACGGCTCATTCGTCTGATGAGTCGTCTACAAAGCCACGCGATTACGCAAATTAAATTTGAATGGCATAAACCGACAAATCTGACTCTACTCTGCCAGGAGGACATTGAACACGAGCAGACATCCAAGTGATGCCCGGCCGTAGCTTCGAACGTCCGGGGCGCGCGTTGCCGTAACCACACCGCACACCCACCACCGCGGACGGCCCAGGAACGCAACACGTGCGCCGCTCCGCGCCACGGCCGCTGTTTGCTGTTCGGCCCTCCTCTCCTCGCCGGGGCCGGGGGCCGGGGGCCGGGGTCCCCCCAGCTCACTGCCAGTTCCCCTAGTCTCGCCTACTCGCCTCCACGTGGGATCCGGTCAACGGGATCGCTGTCTTTCCGTTCCGCGCAGGCCATCCCAGCTCCGTCCCGTTCCGTTCCGGCTGTAGCCTGTAGTGCGCCCTGATGATCCTCCGTCAGGGTGTGTTTAGTTGTTAAAAAAGTTGGGTTTTTTTTCTACATGACACTCTCAAAACGTTGTTTTGTGCGCTACACACCGAACTCCTTGAAATAGTCTCTAGGACACGCTGAGCGGTGAATTTTGTACGTGGCACACTGGCTCCATTAAACAATTGTTTTGCAACTTGGGAGGTGAGAGAACATGATCCAGAAAGACAAAAATGCCCCTGGATTCCTTGCCTCAGTTGGCTCCGCTCCATTCGCACGGGTGGAGGAACCTGCGACGGATGCCGCCGTCCTTCACGCGGAGCCTGCACGCCTCCGCGACGCCGCAGGCCTTCATGCCAAGCTCGCGCGCCACCCGCCACATCCGCGATGGCGCCAGCCTTCCCGCGAAGCCGGTGCACCCCTGCACGTGCGTCCGTGAGGCCGTCGCCGTTCACGCGGAGCCTGCGCGCCCCCCGCGCGCGTCCGTGACACCTCGGGTCCCCGGCGGAGCTCGAGAATGACGACGGCGGAGGCCATGACGGCACGACGGCCCTCTCCACCGCGCGGTGGAGGAGGCGTCCGCGGCACCAGGGCGGCATCGCGGAATCGCCCGCGCGCGCGCCGACGCGGTGGCCATGGCGGGGCGGCCTCCGCCGACGGCACTCCCACCTCCCTCTCCCGGATTCGGAAGTCCGCCGCGCCGGCGGCAGGGGCCCCTCCTCTCCACCTCGAGCGCGCCGGGCAGGGGCCCATCTCCGGCGGCCTCGAGCTCCTCCGCGCCGAGAAGAGGGCGAGGTCGGGGTCCGCGGCACCGCGGAACCGCCCGCGCGGTGGCCATGGCGGGGCGGGCTCCGCCGGTGGCCCTCCCACCTCCCTCTCCCGGATTCGGAGGTCCGCCGCGCCGGTGGCAGGGGCCCCTCTCCGGCGGCTTCGAGCTCCGCTGTGTCGGGGAGAGGACGTGCCCGCCCGCCGCCGGCCGCGCCCTGCCCCGCCGCCGGTCATGCCCCGCCGTGGCCCCTCGACATGCCCCGCCGTGGCCTCGGTGTCGTGGACGGGCGACGGTGCGGACGGAGGGGCGGCGGACGCGCTCTCAGCGGGGTGCCGCCGTCGCGGGTCCGGGGGGCGGGGGCGCGTCGCGGGTAGGGGGGCGGGGAGGGCGCGGCGAATGGATAGAGTGAGGAGATAAGGCTGTGGGGGGTATTTTGGTCCTTTTACCCGGCCTTCTCTCACCTCCCAGGCTGTAAAAAATTTATTTAAGGGGCCAATGTGCATCGCACAAAAACACAAATTCAGGATGTCCTGCCGACTATTTCAAGGAGTTCGGTGTGCAGCGCACAAATCATCATTTTGAGAGTGTCCGGTAGACAAAAAAAACCCAAAAAAGTTTGGGTTTTGGTACTATAGCACATTTCGTTGTTATTTGATAAATAATATCCAATTATAGACTAATTAGGCTTAAAAAATTCGTCTCGTGGTAATCAGCTAGACTGTGTAATTAGTTATTTTTTTCAACTGCATTTAATATTTCATATATGTGTCCGAAGATTCGATGTGACGGGTACTGTGTGAATTTTTTTGAAAACTAAACGGGGCCTCAGTTTCATTATGCTTACAGTATTTAGCAGCTAAAATTAGTACTAACTTATTCAAACGTAGAGTATCTATAATACCTATAAAGTTAGTCCCCACTAAGAGTCATTAATTCTATTTCTCTCAACATGCAAGCTATCCACATCATCATCCACTAGAACCTTCTATTTATGCCTTATATCAATTTTCTGTGCACAACCACAAGTCACTATTGTAGGCCATCAATTCTAGTGCAAATAATTCCACCACAACAAACATTCCTGAAAGGAGCTGAAGAAAACCAAAGGCCGTGACTGCAATACGAAGAAACCCAAAGATCATCCCTCCAATCGAGTTTAAATAACTCCAGTCCACCTCCGGCATGCCCTCTTCGGTAACACCGCTGCCGTGCTGCAGGACTGCAACCTCCATGCCCGCCGTCTGCTCCCCAGCCAGAGCAGCATCTAGGAAAAAAAGAGATGAAATATCTTTGGTGGTGTTTACGCTCATCCTCAAAGTGTTTGGTTTTCAATCTCTTTTTTTATGATTTTCTGATGGGGAGGAAAAGAGGTGGATAAAGAATAATATAATAATAAGAATACAAAGATATGGATTAAAGGGAGAAAAAGAAAAAGAAGAAAAGAAAGGAGAAAAGAAAAAAGTAGAGAAAATAAACAGAAAAAAATAAAATAAAAGAGAAAAACAAAAAAGTATAAAGAAATAAAAAATTGTCTCATACTTTACGAGTGTTATTTTGTCGTTAATCTTTTATTTAGCTAAAATAATCTACCTTCTATATGTCAAGTCCCGTAGCAATGCACGGAGAATCACCTAGTTATCTTATTTTCAACAAGACCCTTATTTGGGAACAAGATCCTTAGTTAGTACTACCGATCACATCAGAAAGAAGAAAAAAAATTCTTTTTTATAATAAAAAAAGTTTCTTACAAAGGAACACAATAGCACATGTGGTACATGTACTGAAGGATACGAGATGAGACCTGAGGAGATGCACACTTTGCGCCGGTGGCGGGTGAGGAACAAGATTCTCATATATCGGATATCGCCATGGCATCTCCTCCTCTTCTTTTAGAATCTACCATCCAATCCAAGCTTTTTTCCTATGAGTGTAAAAGGAATTTCCTTTTCCCCCGGGATTTTTCTTTACAAGTTACAAGAAAAAAAATAAAAACGCCTCGCTAGCTTTCGCCAAATATTCTCCAGAGGCGGCCTAAGCTCGTAGGAACGTCCATCCACGCGTTGGGACGTGCAGTGACTGGCCAAGTTTGATGCTAGGACAGAAGAGAGGCTAGCTGGTCCAACGTTGATGGTGAGGGCATTTTTCTTAGACTAGTTGGACCATCAACAAAAGTAGGCATGTCATTTGTATCTTGATGTGTCAACAATGAGGACGTGGTTAGTGACATCCACAATCCAGTATCGGTCGCGACAGTAACACAAAGATAGATAATACCTGAAGAAAATGATGGGAAGGACGAGGTGAATTACTTACACTAATCCCATTGGCTTATTGATCCTCCTTGTTATTGTTTTCGGCAAAGGCCCATACCTACACTACACCAACCTGAAATTACCTTGGTGGCTAGAAATTTCCTTGGCGGTCGAAATTAAGCCGCCAAGGAAAATATAATTTCCTTGGTGGTGCTAGTTAACTGCCAAGAATTCTATATTCCATGGATGTCAATGAGATCCACCAAGAAAGTTGAGCGCTTCCTCTGATCGATTCTCTAGGCCGCTAAGTAATGAGCATTTTCTTGGCGGTTTTATTGGACAACCAAGCATTTTGTCACCGAGTACAAAAGGAACTATAAAAGGTTGGAAGGTGGCCGGCGATGTTGAAATGTTCTCCTTTATCTATCTTTTCGCAAATATATCGCACAAGCTGTTTCTAGGAAATGAAAAAAAAGCAAGTCAAGTGGTTTATTTGACGGGTGCATGGTTCTTCAGTTCAACTATTTTTTTTACATCGATCTCTTCAACTCAACCAGTATGAATATGATACAAGCATGTGCAAATGACTGTTCAAAGCAAAGCCTGTACCACTAAACGTTTGTTTATCCGATAAGGAACATCCATCTCGGTCAGCTCTTGCTTGGGTAACTGTTGCTGACTTGAGCAGGATCCGGGAGTAAAATACCGTCTGATATTCTCGCGCACTGCTTTTCCTGCACGCGGATTGCTTTCGAAGCTTCTCCTCACATGTGAAGCTGATGAGCAAAAGCTTGAAATCCGGAGTGTCTATTCGTGCGCTGATGATCTCAGAGTGTTCATGCCAATAAAAATAGTAATCAAACTTCTATTGCTGATGCATGTGGAATAAGAAATAAAAATGTCCATATGGCATCAAAGTCACTCGAGGCTAACCTCACCAGCAAAGCCTTCTCTTGCTGCATCAGCTACCATGTCCCTCCACTCCACAAAGCAGCCATCCTGCACCATCAATCTCTGCAGACGCAAACTCTCCAGCCTCGCCTCATCCCCTCTGATATCTTTACTCTTGTCTCCTCACTGTGTCAAGTACAAGCACCAATAGCTAGGGATGCATCCACAAGTATGTTTGGTGACAACTAGTTTTAGGAAAGTTGTCAAACCAAAGTATTCTAAAACATTTTATTTGCAGCTGTAAAGCTCTAACAATACTTAAGAGATAATGAACATAAGCTGGTAATTGGCAATAGAGTTCACTCATCTACACCTGAACATAGACGTTGAACAAAATTAAATTGCAGAGCACTGCAATCAAAGTCAAACCGGAGATGGAAAATGAGGACAGTTTAGCTTGATAATCATGTATTGGTCATTGAACTCTGCACTCACTAACTCATCAAATGAACAAACAAATTTCTTGAGAAATATAAAGCAATAAAGTACCCTTGTGGAGAAATTTATTGAGTTACATGTTGATGCCCTGGAAACTGCTGCAGCAATGAGCCCTTTTGCTCAAGCATCACTTATAGAAGCTAGAAAGCTTGTTACATAGGTAAGAGTATCACTTGAATGTGTTGATCATGAACGGTCTCCAGAAAATGGTTCTGATGATATTTCAGAGGGCTCAGGTTTATTGGACTCTGACCACGGACTGGAGACACAGGATGAAAACAATGTGTTGTACCAAGACAATAAACCTGTAAATGGGATAAAGTTTCCTCCAAGTTAGGCAATAGATTTTCAGAATAATAGATTTTCATGTTAGGCAATCAATGGTCAATGGTATGAAAAACAATGATTGCCACTACTGCAAAAAACTTATCCGAGGCGGGCAAAATTGATTAACAGAGACGGTTTTTGCAACCGCCTCAGATCAAAAGCCACAAAAAATGACCTATTTTCTGAGGCAGTTGTGTGCCCACCTCAGTTAATGAATTAAAAAAATAAAAAAATTCATGATGAGCCCGCCAAACACATTTGAGCCGCCGGCCGCCGCCCCGGCCGCCGCATAAGGCCGCAGCTCGGGGCCGCCGCTTGGGGACACCGCGCCGAGCCCACTGCCTCACGAGGCCGCCGCTCGGCACCCTGCTCCTCGGGGCCGCCGCCACCCCGAGGCCGCCGCCGCCCCAACCGCCGCCCGGTCGCCCGCCAATCCGTTGCGCCATGGGAGACAGAGGGAGGGGAGGAGAGGGGGAGCTGGCGGGCCTTAGCGGCGCGCCATGGGAGGGAGGGAGGGAGGGAGAGAAAAGGAGGAAGAGAGAAAGAGTTAGGGTTTGGTGAAGGAATCGGGCTCATTTGGATTTATTCGGCCCGGTCTCTTAACTGAGGCGAGCTCATATAAGTAAACCGCCTTAGAAAATAGGAGCATCAACAAAGGTGGGCGCATTTACTGCCTCTGCTAATCGATTTTACGAGGCGGTTTCTTCAACCGCCGCGGTTAATAAGACATAACCTTCTCTGTTATGGCTGGGCATTAACAAAGACAACTATTTTTTGTGCCCACCTCAGAGCTCCTAAAAAAGGTCGTTGTTAATCAGTTTTTGTAGTAGTGTGCATAGCAATTGGATCAACTGATCTTCCAGGGACACTGGGAGAAGATGCTCCCAGGTTTGCAGAAAATTCTGAAACAAGAGAAGATTGTTCTCTAAGGACACAGGAAGAAGACACACCTTCATCTAGGGAAAATATTCAGTGCAAACCACCTTCTGAGTGAAAACATGAAAACCCTTCAAAAATTATAGTTGCAAGTATCCAAAAAATTTCACACGATGCACATCCATAGTGCATCATTAGATATATTTTGTTTCAAAAATTGAGAAACAAAATCATTTTGTATAAATTCATACGAAAATAACAAATTCCATGTGCAAGTGTACTACAAGACAAAATTGTCTTCTAGTGCCTTATGCACTTTGAGTTTGTCATTTTTATTTGAATTTTTCTAGATATAGTGTGTATCTAGTTGTATAGTAAAAACTATGTATCTAGGTTTGCCAAAACGACCCACAATTTGGAATGGAGGGATTAGGTGGGAGCTAGATCTTTTTTCCTATTGTATGGTGTAGTAGATCCCCCTGCTCGCGGTCGCAGGCTGCCGCCGTGGCCCCCTCCGCACAGGCCACCTCCGTCGTGGTCGCTAGCCAACGGCAACTTCCCAAGATAGAAGAGTCCCATGGCAGGTGGGGCCCACATGGAAGTGATCTGATGGAAGGTGGGCTGAGCTGGGCTAGTATTGCACGCTGGGCCTATGGGGCGGAGGAGCTGGTGTCACAGAACCGTCCAAAATAATACCGATCAAGTGCAATAATCACCACTTAAGCTTAATCCCCAATTCACTGCACTCAATCGGTTTACCCGGACTGCCTGCTATAACTAGGATCACTTACACTGGAACTCTCACCAAAAGACGAGCACAGATGATTATAAGCAATAAAAAAAATATTCAAATTAATTTACAACAAGAGTTTAACATAAGTCACCAATTTAATTTACAATAAGGGTTTACAAACCAGGTTTATATTTCAAACATAGAGTTCCAACACAGCGGAAGTAAAACAGAGTTTAAAACAGAAGCCCAAAATACAATACGATAGCTGCCATCGACGACAAAAGACGAGCTTCGCATCTTGCCCATTGATGTGAAGCCAATCTGCCCATACTTCATGGAGAACACAGAACCCACTCGATGATCCAACCCGGAGGAAAAGGCTGACCAATCCAAGATGCGCAAATCTCCTCGAAGTCCTCCGGAACACAACCTGCTCAGAAGGGTTACAACCAAAACCCTGAGTACTCTAATACTCAGCAAGGCTTACCCGAGTATTGGTATATACTTAGCCTACTCCTAAATATGCAAGGCTTTTGCCTCTGGAGTTCTTTTGCCGAAAAGCTACTAATACTGGATCCTTACTTTCAATATTTTAGCTTCATTTAGTTTAATAAATAACACTAGATTTGCCTGAACAGCTAGACCACACATGGTTGATCACCTTATCTTATCAGGAAACCACAGTCATAAACTATATGCTCATAATGCCATTCTCATTTGATCTTTGACTACGATGTGACAAAGTGATCAAGGTTCTCATATCCGCGAGTCACGGCGAATCGATCCGATTTCACCTTGCAAGGTGGACCTAACTCACACGCCAAGTGCAACCCCGTCGAGTCACACCGAGCAACTGTTCCCATAATTACCTCGAAGTCTGACTCGCGGCCGCAACACTCGGATGATGAGTCCCACACGTGCGAACACACTGTGAACCCGTGAACGACTACATCATCCACCCCTCACCCCTACGCCAGAGTAGCGGGTAGAGAGCCAGATTTTGTTGCAATTAGGTGATTAGCTTACCGGTTTTGACTACCTCCTACTTTCGGCATGTGGTTAGTACTGTTCAAACTCGATCAACACTGCCAACAACGGTACGGTCCTCAATCGACACAGGCGAAGACTTGTTTTTCCAATCCTTCCATATTCATAACCAAAATTTCTCTTCGCATGGTCCCAATTTTCCTTTCCTTTAGATACTTTTCCTTGCAACTTGCAATAACCAAAACGAAGTCCTATATCTCGCGAGTGACAGGAAATCACCCGTCTTCTACCGTACCCTACTTAAGCATGGCAGTACTATCGACCTATCATACTAGTAATTGACTGGGGTAACCTAGAGATTATACATTTAAGGTTCCAAGTAACTCCTAGAACTTAATGCACAAATACTTACATAACACATGACATAAGTTTTAAAGTAAGGGTTATGCTCCGGGGCTTGCCTTGCAGGTCAGCGGGGTTAGCGACTTCTTCAGGAGCGTTTTCGACTGCGTCCTCCTGCTGCTCTCCTGCTTGCGGCTCCGGGACCGGCTCAGCAACCAGCTCATAAACTGCTTCGTTCGCGGCGTCTACACGTATTAAAAAGATGCCATGCAAAAGTTAAAACGGTGCAATGAAATGATGCAAGGCACTCAGAATGCAATAAGGCAATTAAAAAAGAAATGACTTGGCAACGATTTATTAGAGATTTTAATTACTAGCAAGCAAATAGAAACAAAATATTTCCAAGTGTAACCTATTTTGATCCTAATGCAAGAACACATGGGTTAAGCTGGAACCAAGCCACTGTTGAAAAGGTACATTGCGGAAAAGAATTAATTTCATAACAGAAAAAGTAAAACTGCAGCTAGGAGCTAAACACTTGCAAATCCTTAACTTGCAGACATGACATAGCAACAAAATTTTACCAGCATGATAATATACTGATATCACATGCAAGAAAAATTTAATAACATTTATTGCAACAAGAAAGCATTTACTTTGCCCCTAGCCACCTAAACTGAGCAAAAATATTCCTTACCAACATACATTAAGCTTCTACACATGAGAATTTTACAGTGAACTGCATGTGCAAGGAGTAAGCCACTGCATAAATTTCATCATTTTGCGAGCAACAGAACAACAGGAATAAATTAAATAAGATTGAGCACAAAGCAAATTATAGCACATGCAAAACTAATATAACACAGGCATAGATAATTTTCCTCTAAAGCCCTGGATCTAACTAAGCTAACAAAATTGAGTTTGCATTTTTAGCATTTTTCTATGAATTTTCAAAGTTTTCAGCCAATTAATCATTAATTAGAAAAAACCCTAAACCCTAAATAGGGGATGACAGCTGGGCCCCACGGGTCAGTGAGAGGCCCAGCCCAGCCCCATACTCGCCGCACCGCGGCCAGCTCGGCCCGGCCAGGCACGGCGGCAGCAGCATCCCGCCAGCGGGCTGCCTTGCCGGCGGCGGGGCGGCGCAGGCCCGCGCACCCGGGCGGAGCAGGGGCGCGCAGCAGCGCTGCGGGAACCGGCACAGGGGTGGCCCACAGCAGCGCGGCGGTGTTCTGGCGGCGGCAGCGCGAGAAGGACAGGAGAAAGGGTTCGTGGAGGACGAGGGGGTGCGGGGTGAGGCGAGGAGGGTTGGGGCGCGGGGAATCGAATAGGGGCGACGGGGTTTGGCCAGCACAAACGCCGGTGGCGGCACTGCTCGGGCTCGGCTCGGCACGAGCTCGAGGATGAAGGAGAATAGGAGGGGAAAATGAAGTTGAGCGCCGGGAGGGGATAAGCTCGAGCTCGCACAGGGGATAAGCTCGAGCTCGCGCGAGTTCGTGTTGCGATGGCCGACGCGTGAAGGAGCTCGCCGGTGGCCACTGTTGCTGGTATGGGCGGCGTGTGAGCACAGGGGAGCACAGTGAACACATTTGAATATTTTGACCCAATTTTGACGATCCAAAACTCAAAAATTTATATTGGAACTTGAAATTTGGCCAAAATAAATATTGTAGAGGAAGAGAAGATCTACAACTTTGGTTTTGGGCGAAAGTTGATTTGGAGTTTGGATTAGGGAGAAAAATGTGCTCGAACTCAGCTAAGTTGATGGTTACTATGCAAACTTGATTAGCACTAATGACATTGCTTAGGCCCAAGATTAGCAATTTAAGCCTACCGTTCGTTGGCTTGTCCACTTGGATGGCCTGCTACAGCTAGTGGAGTTGAGCCATACAATACCCAAACACCTTTAGTAGAGTGGAGTTAGGAAGTGGATTGGTTCATGGAGTGGAGCAGATTTTTTTGGGTGGAGTCAGGGGCAGATACAACAGTGGGTTTAGAGGGCTTCAGCCCCTCCAAGACCTCCAAAAACAATGGAGCTCCCCACCCCAGCCCTTCCCTCCATTTTTGAGAAAAAAAGGAGGAAGAAGAAGAGGAGAAGGAAGAAAGGAAGGGAGAGGAAGAAAAGAAGAAAGGAAAGGAGAAAATGAGCCCTCCCTTGATTTGGTGGCTAGCTTCACCACTATTGAGTGCTTCCATATAGACCCTTAATTGTAGAAACAAGTTAGGCTAAATCCCACTACTAGAAAACAGCCCATGAGAACCGGTTGGAAATGGCCTTAGGCACCGGTTTTCCAACCGGTTCCCGTAAACCGAGACCAATGGCCTCGCCCTAGGACACCGGGTTTTTCACCCGGTGCCTTAGGCATCAATTGGTACCGGTTGGAAAGACCAACCGGTACCAAAGAGACTGCCACGCTGACGCAAGCTGGCAGCCCCTTTGGTACCGGTTGGTCTTTTCCAACCGTACCAATGAGTTTTTTTCCCTATTTTGCTCAAATCCAGTTTTGTTTGTTTTATTTATTACTATTTATTCTTTTATAATTGCTAAGCGTACCCGAGCTCTACATTACTATACGTTCATTGGCGGTGTTCGATTTCACAGAATATTTGAAACTAACTAAAAGTCAAATGCAAGCATATAATTAAGCTAATTAGCTAAACTAATATATTTACAAATATACAAACAACAAGGCATCATGTTTAAAAATATTTACAAATGTACAAGTCATGTTTATAGTCCAACTACTGGGCCCCTCAGGATGTCGATGAAAATCCTCTATGGATGTGACCGTCGTGGTAGAACTCGCCTCTAGGATTCAGGATCTCGTTCAAAAAGGGGTCCATCCTTAACTGAATCCGTAAAAATATGTTAGAGTATGTGTCCATCCTTAACTGAAGCACGAGAATTCAATTCTTTGAACGAATGTGTGTGTGTGTGTTTGAGAGAGTGAGTGTGTGTGTGTGTTAGAGGTAGAGAGATGTGGCTGCCTCGCTTAAATTAATCTAGCTTAAGTGCGCTAACCATCATCGAAATGGCAACCAGGGTTAACACGCACTTAAAACGGAGTAATCCGGCAGTGCTGTCGGGTAAAATCCCGATTAAACCACTTGAAATAGGATCGACAAAGCAGTCCAGAGAATGCAACATTCCACAAATTTTACAGTACAATGTATGAAACTGGATTGTTATTATTACAAACCGAGTTTGAATTTATAAAAGTACAACAAAATTTGATTTTGACGGAAAACGAACGATAGTCTAGCGATGAAACAAGACATCATGATAAAGCTCGTACATGACGTCAACCACAGCCTCAGATGTACCACCTGAAAAATAAAGCCACAAGCAAGGCTGAGTATACTAATACTCAGCAAGGCTTACCCGACTAAGGGTATACTTAGCCCTTTATCTAGACATGCAAGGCTTTTGGCTTGAGTTGTTTGTTTTGCCGAAAAGTAGTAAAGAATAGATCCTTAATTTTAGGTTTTAGCGTCCAGGTTCTAGTTCAATTAACCATTCTAAGTGAGCATCTATCCAATAGCATACATGGTGGAAATAATTATCTTTTATCATCCAACCAGCCAAATTCATCATCATCATCTTCTTCCATTTCTTAGGTAGAAGGGTTAAGCAGTCTCAAAGCAATCTCAAACCGTGAGAAGCGGATGATTCGAATCGAATTTGTTAACCTTGCAAGGCAGACCTAACCACACGTCACGTGGTTACTCCCAGAGTCACACGTGCAATATTTCCCCTTTCTTTCCGGGTTGTGGATCAGGGTCACCCACCTCGACTACAAGAATCCACGCCCGACGTGCGCCTTCTTGCACCCGCATGTGGCCGCAAGTGAACTCAGTTCAAAGAGGGTGAAAGTAAAGTCCACTCGCCGGGCCGATTAGGTACTTAAGCTTACCGATTACCATATTTCTCGACATGTGGTTAGTGGTTAGTACGTTCAAACGCTTAACCACCACTACCACACACTGCGGCCTTATCCATTTTCACTAAACAGACGGGGCATCACAAGTACCACAGCCCCGCCCGTGAGCCTTATAGTTGCAGTATATAGTAGAC
Organism: Panicum virgatum; assembly: GCF_016808335.1. Classification (NCBI taxonomy): domain Eukaryota; kingdom Viridiplantae; phylum Streptophyta; class Magnoliopsida; order Poales; family Poaceae; genus Panicum; species Panicum virgatum. The sequence continues at coordinate 8,487,232 of NC_053150.1, read as the reverse complement.
ATTCAACTCCTATAATTCTCGCGAGTGACAGGAAATCACTTGACTTCTACCGAACCATTAGCCTAGCCATCTAGCGACCTACACATACTAGTGTTCAAGAATAGGTACCTAAGAATTATGCAGCTAAGGTTCCAAGCAACTCCTTTAAACTTATATGCGCAAGTAGATAGGAATAATAAGTTGCATAAATTTAAAATAGATAGGACATGCTCCGGGGCTTGCTTGGGATTAATTAACACTAGGTTAGTGTTAGTTAGAGGACAATCGGCGAGCAATCTTTCTTCGGTCATGCACATCGGGATTCATCCGTCCATCTTCTAGACGTGTCCACCATTCACCATCTTCTGGTTCAGCTTCAACATCACGTCCTTCACGTGGTTCATTTATCGTACCTAAATGAAATGCAACAATGCATATATATGAATGCAAAGTTCCAAGTTGTTTAGCGATTTAGGTTTTATTATTTTTCCTTCACGATAAAGTTGTAATCCAACATGATGTGAGTTTGGATGTGAAACTTCCTAATTAACATTTCCTGGGAAGTCATTTATAGAGTAGTAATTTAACACAATTTAGTTCGCAAGAGGAACGGGTGGTTTTCAAAATCTTGCTAAGTCATGCAACACTAGTATTCTAGCAATTATTGTTCAACCAAGGATACAACATAAACATAATTACAAACATCCTCTGATAATGAAATGCTTACACAAGGTAGAAAACTTAATGAACGATCGACTATAAGAATTGCAACTATTTTCATATTTAAAGAAATAGTACACGAGGTATGAGAAATAGAACAAGTTATAGCTGCATTAATGAAATTTAAATCCTACAGACATTTTTTGCAGTTCCAGAGTCTCAAATTTTGCCAGAAGGATCATACACTCAACTAAAGCCTCTAGTAAAAATATTAGATTTTTTTTCTATGCAGAGGAGCTATTTTTCTCAATTTAGCACACTTATTCATGGCATAATTACTTGAGCAGGTTACACTGAAGTAAAAAGTTCCAAACTCTTTCTACAACATTTAAGAAGCATTATAACATCACTGTAAAAGTTTCAGCCTCTAAATCAAAGCATAACAGCCATAAGAATTTAGATTCATTTATCCATGGTATAAAGCAAGGTCTATTAAAAACTATAGCTAGAGTTTTCCTATGGTTATGAAACTTTTACACAGAGCTACTCTATCTGCTAGTATACCATTGTCCAAAAATCAGAACCAGCACATGCATACATCTTGTGATACATTAAATGCTAACTATTCTTTGTGTTTTAAATAGAGCAAAAACTATTGAGCAAAAGAAAAAGTGCATGTAACAAAACTTGTAGATCTAGTTGCAATGAACTCAGAACAATTGAGTTTGCATTTTTCCGATTTTTATAAAAAATTTAAATGAATTTACAAGCTCACTGAAAAATTAGAGAAAACCTAGACACATAATTACAAAGGGATCCCTGGTTCTTGCATATATACCCCTGGAATCTTTTATTTCTTATAGGGAGGCCCTTGGCCGGTCACAGAACAGGGGAGGCCCATCGGGCGGTGATGGCCGGCCGATTTCCGGCGAGGGCGAGGCTCACCGGCGGCGAGGAAGGGGTGGAGGAGGTAGAGGAGACCGAGCCACACCTGTGGGTACCCAGGATTGGGGTTGGGACGGCCTGTGGCAGCGTGCCCGCGGAGGAGTAGAGGCGGCGGTGGGTGGGGCGACACTTCGGAGGCGCTCCGGCGAGGGTTTGGGGGCGCGGCCGGGCTGGTGAGCACCAGTAGGGACCGAGGAAGCTCACTGAGGGGTTGGGTCGGGCGGAGGGAGGCCGGAGCTAGGGGCTCCTCGGCGAGCAGGCAACGGCGGTGGCTCTGTGCTCCGGTGGTGGCTCGTTGGCGGCGCAGAGGTGGGGAGGTTAGGCTAGGGAGGTTCAGGAGGAGGAGGGGAAACTAGTGGGGCACTCGGATTTGGAAGAAATGGGGGCGGAGGCGAAGTTCCGCGGCGAGCTCGGCGGGGCGGCGGCCATGGCGTGCGGCGGCGCTCCTGAGCACCGGGGAGAGCTCGATTGGGCTCAAGGGGAAGGAAAAGGGCGAGGGCGCAGGTGAGATGGAGAAGGGGCGCATGGCACGACGTGTTGTCGCCGTGGTGCTTCGAGCGGCCGTCCTCGGCGTGCGCACAGGGAAACGGCGCCGCGTGGCGAGGTCGAGAAGAGTCGGGGAGGAACCGGGGATGGGGAGGCGGGTTTGGCCGGGGAGCTCGGCGCAAGGCCGGCGACGCCGGCGTCATCACGGCGCCTCCATGGCATGAGAGGAAAAACAAAGGAGGGAGAGGGATGGAGTGAGGGCAATTTTGTAAATCGAGCAAAGTTCAAAATTTCCTTTTGTAAACTCCATTTTTATCCACTTTCATGGCCTCAAATGAAAAAAATTTTAATACCAAACTTGCTTAAAATTTCGAGATCAACAACTTTTGTTTTAGTCACTTTTTCATTTGAAGCCTACTAAGTTAATTTTAAACTCTTGCAAATTCAAAATATAGCCCTTTTTAAAAATACAAATTTTTCTCAAGTTTTTGCGTGGCAACTTGAAAAATCATGAACATGAAAGTTGTTCATCTTTCGAAAAACTACAACATTGGTTTTGGACAAAAGTTAATTTGAGCAATGGTTTAAAATTTATTTTTAAAACCTGTTCGTTACAATTTGAAAGATAATTTAAACGTTTCGAAACTGTAATTTGAAGAACTCGTCATTTCATGTACAAAATTTTACTTTCTCACTTTGACTTCAACTAGACTTTGGTTTATCGTGACATTAGTGACATGCCAACTCAATTTCTTATGCACATAGACACACATACACATAGGCATTCTTGCATGCACATGCATTCATTCTGATGCTTCTTGGTTAATGAAGCATGATGACAGGTTTAATTTCTCCTTCTTAACATTTTAAAAACCTGGGCCGTCACAAGAGAGAGAGTGTGTGTGTGTGTGAGTGTGTGTGTGTGTGAGAGAGAGTGTGTGTGTGTGTGAGAGAGAGAGTGAGAGAGAGAGAGAGCGAGCGAGAGTGAGCGAGTGTGTGTGTGAGTGGTGTGTGAGTGAGTGAGTGAGTGTGAGTGTGTACGAGTGTGAGTGAGTGAGTGAGTGTGAGTGTGAGTGAGTTTAAGTGTGTGTGTCTGTGTGTGTGAGTGTGTGTGAGTGTGTGGGTGTGTGTGTGAGTGAGTGTGTGTGAGTGTGTGAGTGTGTGCAAGTGTGAGTGAGTGTGTGTGTGAGTGAGTGAGTGAGCGAGAGACCGAGAAGGAAACAGCGAGAGTTAGCGAGAGACCGGTGTGTGAGTGACTGTGCGTGTTATAGGGAGAGAGCGAGAAACCGAGCGTGTTTGCATGTTTGCGCGAGTTTGCGAGCTTGAGAAGTAATATAAATGACACATTTGAATTAAGAAATGAAGAATACATGTAATTAAAGTCTTTGAATGATATAATTAAATAATAAATACATGATAGATACAAATACTTTATCTACAAATAAATTCTAGTTAATATATCTAATAATTAAATAATTAAATACATGATTAAATAAAGTATTTGAATGACATAATTAAATAATGAATACATAATAAATTAAAGTCTTTGAATGACATAATTAAATAATAAATATATGATAGATACAAGTCTTTATCTAATATATAATAAAAAAACACTTTATCCATAATTGAATTCTAAAAATATCACTATAATTCAATTCTAGTTAATATATCTAATAATACAAACACTTTATCTATAAATAAATTCTAGTTAATATATCTAATAATTAAATAATTAAATACATGATTAAATAAAGTCTTTGAATGACACAATTATACATTACATAAGACATAATAACAGAAATTCTCTCTAATTATCTATTTTCTTCTCTATTTCTCTAATACATTATACACTCTCCAATCCTCTAATACATTATACACTCTCTATTTAAATAATTAAAAGCATTCCCTTCTCTATTTATCCCTAAATTCTCACTAATTCTCTCTAATTCTCTACTAATTTTCTACTAATTCTCTCTAATTGTCTACTAATTCTCCCTAATTCTAACATAATACATTGTAATCAAATTATGAAAAAAGGGGCGCGACGCTGGCGGCCGGCCACACACTTACGTCGACGACGACGAGGGGGCGGCGGCGGTCGAGACGGAGGCGCAGGGGAGGGGCCCACGGCGTCGAGGCGGCGGCGGGATGCAGGGGAAGAGCGCGGCGACAGTCTTGCAGGCCTAGGACGGCTTGGCGGCGTCGACGTCGAGCCGCGCGGTGTCCCGCGCGGTGTCCCGCGCGCTGGGGACAGGTCGGCGGCGCGGTGGAGGGTGTCGAACTGTCGAGGCGGTCGGAGAGAGCCGGACCGAGGTGGCGGCGCGAAGGGGACGGGGCGCCGGCGTCGAGGCAGTGGCGGAGGCGGCGGCGGCGCACCAAAACGGGTCGGGCGGGGGCAGCCAGGTGTCCGGGTGGCGGCGTCGCGGCGGAGAGAGGTTGAAGATCGGGCGTGGAGGGGCGGCGGAGGACGATCGAGAGAATGAGGAAGAAGAGAACAGGGCACACCAATATATACCCCAAACCCTTTGGTACCGGCTGAAAAAATAACCCGGTGTGTAAGAGGGCCTAAGGCACCGGTTGTTAGATCACCCGGTACGTTTGGAAACACATAGGCACCAGTTTAGTATGGACCCGGTACCTTAAGTCTCCAACGGGCGGGAAATGAAAAGGACCTAAGGCGCTGGTTAAACTCAAAAAACCGATGCCTAAGACTCTTGTGAATAATGTACTTTACACATTTTACCGTCTTTCGAGTTGAAATCACAACATATCTCAATGGTAAGCCAAAATTATCTGTGCGCCGCGGCTCGGGTCCGACTCCTACCCACACATTTTTTTTTGGCAAAGACATTGGTACCTATTGAAAATATCAACCGGTACCAATAGATTATTCACAATAATTATTCTGATAAATCATTTAAATGCATACAAATTCTGGTAATTGCATAATAAATTATTTAAATGCATAAAAATGTGATAATTGCATAATAAATTATTTATATGCATAATAAATCTGATAATTGCATAATAAATCTTTTAATTGCATAATAAATCTTTTAAAAGCACAGTAAATCTAAAAATTGCATAATAAATCATATAAATGCATAATAAACGCCTAATAAATTTGTTAAATGCACAATAATCCTATTAATTGCCTAATAAATTATTTAAATGCATAATAAATCTTATAATTGAATAATAAATTATTTAAATACAAAATAAATATGATAATTGTATTATTAATCATTTAATTTCATAATAAATTATTTAAATACATAAAAAATGTGATAATTGCATAATAAATAATTTAAATGCACAATAAATCTGATAATTGCATGATAAATCATTTAATTACATAATAAATCATTTAAATGCACAATAAATCTAAAAATTGCATAGTAAATCTTTTAAATGCATAATAAATGCCTAATAAATTTGTTAAATGCATAATAATCCTATTAATTGCCTAATAAATCATTTAAATGCATAATAAATCTTATAATTGCCCAATAACTCTATTAGACATCATTAAATTGCATAATAAATTAGATAATTGCCAAAACAATCAGAGATAATCATTAATAACATGTTCACGGAAAATATTACAAGACATAATCATTCAACTAATGAAATATTAATGATGTTCGCTTTACAATCATCCCTTTATTATGATCATGGCGTGCGTAGGGAGCCTCCTCTTCGGCTAAAAGAATACTTGTATCAACATCCACTACGAATGGAGTTATATCTTCAACCTTGTTGTATTCTTCTTCATCTGTGACATCGTCGACTCCCACAAATTTTCTTTTGCCTGCCAGAACTATGTGGCGCTTTGGCTCATCTCCAGCACCTAGAAAATTTGATTTATTTCTGGACTTGTCCTTTTTCGGTTTGCTAGACATGTCCTGCACATAGAAAACTTGAGTGACATCCTTAGCTAGAACGAATGGTTCGTCTCGATAACCAAGCTCTTTTAGGTCTACTGTTGTCATTTCGTACTCGTCGATATCGACACCTTTTTCTATAAGTTTAACCCATTAGCATCAAAATAGAGGGATCTTCAGCGGCCCATAGTCGATTTCCCAGATCTCTTCAATGTAACCAAAATATGAGTTTATTTGGCCACTAGAGTCAGTGGCATCTATACGAACACCACTATTTTGATTGGTGCTCTTGTTATTTTTGGGCTCTTGTATAAAATGTGTATCCATTAATTTCATATCCTTGGCGCATCATGATTGAATTTGCCGGACCCCTGGTCAGCCAAGCTAGCTGCTCGTTAATTTCATCGTTGGCCATGACTTTCTTCTGCAACCAGGTGGCGAATGTATCATTATGATATTTTGTAATCCATGTCTCAGACTTCAAAGGGTACATGCTTCGCACAATTTGCATGTGCTCCTCCATGTATGGAGCCACCAAGGCTGATTGTTACAGAACTGTGAGATGTGCTTTGCTCAACGTGGCATGATCTGTGGCATTTACTGATTTTCTTCTAAGTGTGCCGTTTCCAATCAGCCGTCCCTCATGATGTGATACTGGAATCCCAATTGAGCAGAGTTCTTCCACATAGTCAACACAAAACTCAGTGACCTTCTCTGTGATGTAACCCTTCGCAATGCTTCCTTCTGGAGGGGCCCGATTACGAACGTATTTCTTTAGGATTGCAAAGTATCGTTCAAAAAGGAACATATTATAAAGAAAAAAAGGACTGAGAATAGAAATCTCTTTGACCAGGTGAACTAGAAGATGTGTCATAATATTGAAGAATGATGGAGGAAATATCATCTCAAGACTAACTAAACTTTGGACAACATCCTCTTGTAGCCTGCATAGACTCGATGGATCGATTGCGTTCTGAGAAATTGTGTTGAGAAATGCACATAGCTTTATGATTGTTGCTAGAACATTAGCTAGTAGAATACCTCTAAGTGCAACAGGAATTACTTGTGTCATCAACACGTGACAGTCATGTGACTTTACGTGTGCGAATTTCTTCTCTTTCAGGTTCAGTAACCTCTTTATGTTTGAAGAGTAGCCTAATGGGACCTTGATACTGTTCAAACAGCCGAACATACTTTGCTTCTCTTCCTTACTAAGGGTGTACCACGCAGGACCTAGGTAATGACGTCCTTTATTCCTTTTTTTCTGGATGTAGGGCGGCCCGTTGTTTCATACATTGAAGATCTTGCCGTGCTTCCAGTGTATCCTTTGGGTTACCGTAGACACCAAGGAAGCCTAGAAGGTTCACACAAAGATTCTTTGTTAGGTGCATCATATCAATTGCGTGGCGGACCTCTAAGACTTCCCAATAAGGTAACTCCAAAAAAATACTCTTCTTCTTCCACATAGTTGCACGTCCGTCATCACTCTGCACTGATCTGCTGCCAGGTCCTTTTCCGAATACTATTTTTATATCTTTCACCATTTCAAACACTATTTTCCCACAACGGGGCCTAGATTTGGTACGATGATCTGCCTTTCCACCGTAGTGAGCATGCCTCCTCCTTAATGGGTGCTTGATCGGAAGAAATCGATGATGACCCATATACACGATCTTCCTACAGTGCTTGAGAATGTGTTATCGGTTTCTTCTAAACAATGGGTGCATGCCCTATAACCCTCATTTTAATGTCCGGAGAGGTTGCTTAGTGCTGGCCAGTCGTTGGTGGTTACGAAAAGTAATGCACGAAGGTTAAAATGTTCCTCTGCGTATGCATCCCACATACGAACACCCTCCTCTTTCCACAACAATAGAAGATCCTCAATCAGTGGTTTCAGATACACATTTATATCGTTACGAGGTTGCTTCGGGTCGGAGATAAGCACCAGCATCATAATGAATTTCCGCTTCATACACAACCAAGGAGGAAGGTTGTATATACAGAGTGTCACAGGCCAGATACTATGGCCACTGCTCTGCTCACCGAAAGGATTCATGCCATCCGTAGTTAAGCCGAAACTTATATTCCTCGTATCATTTGTAAATGTTGGGAATGTTCTGTCCACCTTTCTCCACTGCGACCCATCAGCGGGGTGTCTCAACATATTGTCTTGCTTACGTTCTTATTTGTGCCATCGCATCAATTTAGCATTCGTTTTGTTCATGAACAAATGTTTCAGACATGGTATTAGAGGGAAATACCACATCACTTTGGCAGGCACCCTCTTCTTGACATGCATCCCCTCAACGTCGCCTGGATCATCTCGAGGGATCTTATACCAGCATGCATTGCATATGTAACACCTCAGGTGTTAATCACCTGCAATTAAATTAATCACGGCCATTAGTTCTAGAAATCACGCAACAAATCATCAAACAAAAACTTTGCTTCTCAGCCGGGCCGGACCGGTCTGACCGGTATGGGCGACCGGTCTGACCGGTTGAACTAGGCTGAACCGTTTTGAGGGGCCCCACAACATTTAAACCACACTCTCTCTCCCTCACCAACTCACTCCTCCCCACCGTGCTCAGCTCGAGCTCGAGCTCTCTCCCTCTCATTTCCTCACTCAAACCCTAATCCCCAAATCCTTCCTCTCCATTGGATTCCAAGGCCGGGGAAGGATCAAATCAGCGTGGGGGATCATCTTCTCCTTGATTCCATCCTTGGGGAGCAGGAGATTCGAGTTCTTCGTGCAAGAAGGAGCTCACTCAAGGTATTAAGGCTTGTGTGGGTCGGTCTCTCATGTTAGATGCTTTTAGGCGATTTCCTCTGGTCAAACACGTCCAAATGCAGGCCTGAACTAGTTCCTAGGAGAGTTTTGGTTTTGGTGGGCGATTTTTGCCGTGCTAAGAGTTCTAGCTTTTGGTCTGGGTAGGACCGGTCTGACCGGTCGGAAGGACCGGTCTGACCGGTAGGAGTCCGGACAGTCCGGCCATTGGTTCGGATACTCCAGGTTTGTGGTGGTTTAGGCATTCCGGGTTTAGGCCCGGAAACTCCGGACTTGGGAGTCTGGATACTCCGAGTAGGTGTCCGGATACTCCGGATTTTTGGTCTTGAGTCGCACACAGGCCAGACCGGTCTGACCGGTTTGGTATACCGGTCTGACCGGTGTGGCAGTGGCTGAGAGGGGTTAGTAAGGGATAGTTAGTGCAAATAAATGAAAACTAATTTGGTTATCGGTTACTTATAATTTTTGCAAATCATGCCTATATTCCTCATGTCATATGGATGTGCACACGTGTAGCAGCTGCGGCAGAGGAGGTGGTGTAAGAGGTGGTTGCGGAGCCACCGGAGCCGCTAGAGCAGGCCCAGCAGGAGGAGAGGCGTGAGGCCCCGGCCCAAGGCCAAGTTCACCCAAGTTCGGAGCAGCAGATGCAAGGCAAGTCCCGGTGCACATCCTATTATTTTAAAATTATATATATATATATATATATATATATATATGTATCTATTACTTGTGCATTACGTTTAGGAGTTGTTTGGACCCTAGTTGCATGATCCCTAGGTTTTCTTGAGTTATACTAGCATGTATAGGACGATAAAAATGCTATGCTTAATAAGTTCACGATAGAAGTCGAGTGACTTGTTGTCACTCGCGAGATATAGGATATTTAGAAGTCGAGTAATTTCCAGTTACTCGCGAGATATAAGTTATCTATATTTATATTACAGTCCCTGAGTTATTGAATGTGATATGGAAATGTGAGACCGGATGGGGGGTGATGATGATGTATAGGTATGACAGCAGGACCGGGTTCCTGGTTGTCTTAGCCCCGTCTGAGTCGGATAAGGACCGGTCATTGTCGGCAGTGCTGATCGGGGATTGAATTGTACTAACCACATGCCGGGAGTAGGAGGTAGTCGAAACCGGTAAGCCGAGTACTACCTTGTTTCGAAAGTATAGAACTTCTACCCACCCCTTAGGGCGAGTCGAGTGGCCGCGGAGAATTGGGATGCATATGTTTACTTTTGGTGGTCTCTCGTAGGGCACGGCTGACTATATGCAGGTGGGGCGGTTCTGTAGTTCGTGATGGGGAGGGGAAGGGTTGGTGCGTGTGGTCCGACGGGGCATATGCGTGCCGTGTTGGTTAGGTCTACCTTGCAAGGTTAAATAGAATCTATTCTCCGTGTCTCGCGGATATGAGGGCCTTGATCTCTTTGCTGCATCGTAGCAAAATGTTAGAATGTAAGTTATTTATGTGTGTATATATATATATATAATCTTGAACACATTGAGTTATTTGGATTGCACCACCATGTTTGCTATAGTTGATTCCTGCAAATATTAGATTAGAGTTAATTCATATATAATCTGTGGCTAAAATAATGAAAGTAAGAAATTACTTTAGTTGCTTTTCTGCAAAATAACCACCAGCCAAATGCCTTGCATGTCTAGATATGTGGGCTAAGTTATACCCACTGGTCGGGTAAGCCTTGCTGAGTATTAGTATACTCAGGGTTTGTTGCCACAATCATTTCAGGCCATCCGGATGTTAACTTCTGCCCCTGCTATGTCAAGTTCATCCGCCGAGATGCAGAGGGGTGGGAAGTGGTGGAGCGAGACCCCTAGGCTAGGGAGTTGTCAGGTTGCACCCTTGAGGGCTGTGTGTGCAACCCCTCTGTTTTGCAAGGACCGGTCTGACCGGTGGTGTGGATCAGACAGTGGCAACCGGTCTACCGGTGGTGTGGATCAGACAGTGGCAACCGGTCTGACCGGTTGAAGGAACCGGTCTGACCGGTTGGATGCAGGCAGGATAGGGTGGAGTAAAGTTTAGGTGTAGAATTTGTTCCTTTGAACATTGGCAACCCTTGTAATGTTTTGTAAAAAAAATTATTTCGTTTATGTAGCCTTTATGTATATTTGGAACTTGGCTTGTAAAATAAGTGTTTCTTAATGTTTTCATTCTTGTATTTTCAAGTATTATGTCGTGCTTGTACCATCTGCGCCCACCTTCGCGTGGGACTACCAGTGTTGTATCGATCGGGCCGTGGGTTGAGAAAGGATCACCAAATTAAGCCGTTAAGCTAATGCGCCCGATGTGTTCAAATGACGGCCATTACGCTTAATTAGAGTTTTAATTTGGCGGTTCCGTCACAGCATACAGGGCACGAATCCAAATTTTCATACTCACCTCTATATAGGATGCAGTCATTAGGACAAGCATGTATCTTCTGTGCCTCTAATCCTAAAGGACAAACAACCTTTTTTGCCTCGTATGTTGTCTCCGGCAAGGTGTTACCCTCAGGGAGTAAGTTTTTTATAAGTTTCAGCAACTCCTCGAATCCCTTGTTAGATAAACCATTTGATGCCTTTCATTGCAATAATTCCAATGTGGTACCCAACTTCTTTTGGCTTTGTTTGCAATCTGGGCACAATATTGTTCTGTAGTCCTCCAACATACGTTTCAGATCTCTCGATTCATTTTCTGTTTCGCAAACTTCCTCAGCTTTGTGCAGCATTTGATCCAGATCATCTTCTACAACGTGTCCTTCAGCATCTTCTTCAGGCTCACCCATTGTAGTGTCATAAAAAAGGCACCATAATTACCTGCAAAGTCAAGAATCATGTCCTCTTCTTCTTCATTATTATCTAGCATAATTCCTCTTTCTCCATGCTTGGTCCAAACATAGTAGTTTGGCATGAAACCACTACTGAACAAGTGACTGTGGATGGTTCTTAATGATGAGTAATTTTTCTCATTCTTGCAGTTTTTGCATGGACAGCGAACGAAACCACCGTAGTTGTGGTTCTCAGCAACTTTTATAAATTCATGGACGCCATCAATGAACTCCATTGAACACCAGTCCGTCATGTACATCTATTGCCGACTCATCTGGGTTCATATTTCATTTATTAATATTAAACGAGTGTCAACCTAAACCATTTATTAATCAATATTGGAAGTAAAGTAATGGATTAAATAAATCAATGATTGAGTACGAATATTATGCATGCTTAATATAACAATAAAATAACCCAATTTCTAACTACATCTAAATAAATATTTATCTTATGCCTAATAATTTATATAACAATAATATAAAACCATAAAACTAAATCGGGTCCAAAATACATCTACAAATATTTATCATGTGTATAAACTAAATCAAATGCTAACTACATCTACAAAATGAATTTGCTAAAGTATTGAAAACAATATTACTAACTGTCGTGGTGCTGCAAACCACGGCCGGGTGGCGGAAGGCACCCGCCCTAGCCCAGAGGGTGTGTACTCAGGGGGTAGCTAGTCTTAGATCGATCTCACTCAAGAACACGAGGAACACAGCAGGATTTAGAGTGGTTCGGGCCGCCGGAGCGTAATACCCTACGTCCACTGTGTGTTGTATTGCCTTCCCACGAGAGTGAGAAGGTGCGAGAGCTTGAGTCTGTCCGGGTCTGTCTGGTGCACAGCGAGCACCTCCCTTTTATATCTCAAGGGGGCGCGTACACAGCCGTTGGATCCCCGACAGGTGGGTCCAACGATGCAGTATAAACTAACGTACTGTTTATACATTATGACGTCGCAGGCAAAGGAGATCTCTCTCTTGGATTCCCTTGCCTGCTCCCGGAGCCCTTCGTCCATCATGTCCTAGCGTCGTCTTGTCAGGTCGGGCCTGTCGTAGCTAGTGGCACCGCCCGTCACATTGCTTAAGCGGGTGGTGTAGCTTGCGGCGTAGGCGGCATGATGGAAAAGTGCCGTGCTGTCGTATCCATTTAATGCTGCAGGCGGGCTCTGCGCGGGTGCGGCACAGGCGGCTGCACTGTGCTTCTTGGTAATACGCGGTGCTCAGCGAGGCCTGACAAAGGCTGTCTCACGTACCGCGGCGACAGAGCACGCCTTGTCCACCACATTAAATGCGGTGGGTGGGCGAGTCCCCCTGCGGAAGACTCGCGCACGATCCCGCGTCCTCGGGACACGTGGCGGTTCCGGACCCCTACATGGTGAGGGTAGTCTGGACGGGCGCAGGAGGTCCCGGACCCCTATGGGGGTCCGGGCCTCGGCGGTCGGCACGGAGCTTCCCTTCTTTAGGGATACGTGGCGTCTCCGGACCCTTCCCCAGGCGGGGAGCGGGTCCGGGGCCGTTGGCCTAGTGAGGGAAGAGCCTGACCTGTGGGGCCTGGCTACTCCGCCTTTCCCACGCAGCTATGGACAACTACGCGGGTCCTGCCTTGCTGCAGTAAGAGTGGGTATCCCTGCTACAGGGTACCGACAGTGGCCCCCGGGCCCACCTTGGGGAAGGTACGAACCCACAGGTGGGGCCACTTCTGCGATTTGGCTCTGTATGGCTTGAAGTTCCTTTCTGCAGGGGTCTCGACCGGCTTTGACCACCCGTCGGGCTGGTTGCTGCCTCATCACGTCGCAACGGATTACTGACTATGGGCCCCATGATCAGTGGTTCACCTAGTCACACGCGCGACGTTCGGCATTGTTGCGGCCGGAGTAAACGGATCATTTACCACCGGCGCAGCTCCCGAAAAGCTCAGCCACGCCTGCGATTAATGCGCGCACGTCAGCTCAGCTTCCGCCTTGCTTCACGCGTGCGGGCGACGGTTCGGATCCCGCCTTTTCGCACCCTCGTTGATTACCCACCCTCCCTGACAGGTGGGCCTGGGCCCCCACATCATGGACTGGGCGGCTAACTCCGGGTGCGGGCGTCGCTTGAGTTCCGGCGACGGTTCCGGGGCGCGCCGGTTGAGTCAGGCTTTATAACGGGGCATACCGCATTCCACGGTTGCTTTCCCGCATTCGTCTTCTTCCTCCAGCCTTTGCGCCCCTTTGCCTCCGAGCTTCCCTCGCCCTTCTCTCCCCCCTACACAGGCTCCTTCCTCACCCACCAAGAGATGGCATCCCTTGTTCATCCCCGTCGCTTCCAGACCGAGGGAGAGCTGAACACAGTGCGCCGCCTGCTTGGGTGGAGCGCTCAGGAGACCGGCTGGGGGGTGCGAGCAGGCTCGGTTCCCCTTGGCAACCTCCGCACCGGGGAGTTCGTGCTATTCACCTCGCACGTCTCCGCCGGTGTGGGACTGCCGATTTCTTCATTCTTGCTGCTGCTGCTGGAAGACTTCGGCCTCCAGCTTCAGCATCTGACGCCCCACTCCCTCCTCCTGGCGTCCATCTTTGTGCATCTATGCGAGATGTTCGTGGGAGTGCGTCCCTGCATCATCCTCTTCCGCTACTTCTTCATCCTGGTGAGGTCCGGAAGGAGCAGGGACGAAGTGGGAGGGTACTACTTCCAGATAAGGAGTGACCTGCCGACTCCTTACATTCCGGGCCTTGCTGGCGGAAGGTGGGAGGAGTGGCGCAGGGATTGGGTGATCGCCACCACCGAAGCCAACGAGCGCCTTGTCCTGCCGACCGCGGGGCCCGCCTCCGATAAAGCATCCTGGAGGGCCAAGCCATCGCTGCAGCCAGAGTTCGACTCCGTGCTGGATAAGATCAGGTCGCTGGCAGGGAGCGGCCTCACCTCATGGCACGTGCTCGGCGACTTCGTGAAGCGCCGGATCGCCCCCCTAAAGCAGCGGCCGCGACCGGCGTGGAGCTTCACCGGCCTCAACGATTGCAGCAGGACCCACCGCGGGGAGGGAAGCGATCTGACCCAGGAGGCCTTGGAGGTCCTGGTGCGGAACGTGATGGGAGACACCTTCATCCCAGAGAACCTGATCCTCCCGCAGAGCATAGTCCCCCTCTGCGAGGACCCGGCGAGGGTGGCGGTGCTGGCCACCCTGCCAACCCTGGACGACGGGGGACTGGCCCCACGGCAGACCGGTGGTGACCCGAACCGTGGGCTCCGGATCCCTGGCACGTCCGGGGATCAGGCTACGCTGAGCGCTGTGGGGTCCGGCGCCACTACGAAGGGAAAATAGGCCGCGGCTAGCAGCGCGGCCGCGGCCGGCTCCAGCCGGGCTCAGAGCAGCTCCGGTGCGTCGTCAGGGGACGTAGGCCGGCAGAGGCTACTCCGGGGCGACGGGACCCTGGTCTCGGAGCCCACCGCGAAGCGCCAGAGGTCTTCTGAGGGCGCAGGCCAGGGTAGCTAAATTTCTAAGGTTTATTGTGTTTAGTTGGCATTTAATCTAATTTTTATTCCTAATTAATTAAAATTTATCATAAGTTTAAATTTTTGTTGCATTCATGCTGGTGCATGGTTTTGTTTTGTTTGTTTGAATAGGAGTTGGAATTCAAATTCATTTGAATTCAGATAGTTTTGGAGTCGAGAGAGAGTGAATAGAAATAGAAAAGAAGAAACCCAGAAAACCCAGCCCAACCCGAAACCCAAGACCCAAACCCAATATCCAGCCCGACCCAACCGAACCCGCGGCCCACTCCCTCCTTCCCTTCTCTTGCGCCGGCCCGTTTCACCGGCCTGCCCAGCCGCGGCCCAGCGCGGCCACGCAGCAGCCCGCTCGGCCTGGCCCATCCCGCGCAGGCCGCTCGCCCAGCGCCCAAGTCGCCCAGCTCCGCGTCCCTCGCCCAGCGCCCAAGTCGCCCAAACCGCGCCCAGCCCAGCAGGCCTGGCCCGCTTCCTCGCCGCGCGACGCTCGCCCCGCGTCAGCGCCCCGCACCAGCGCACCGCGCGCCCCACTGACAGCCCAGGCCCACCTGCAGCTCTTTCTTCCCCGCTTCCTCCGCGCGCTCACCGGCCACGCCGAGATCCCGGCCGTGATCTCCGGCGATCCCCTACCATCCCGCGCTCCCAGATCTCGGGCCCCCTCTTTAAACCTTCCCTCGAACCCCCCTGCTCCCCATCCCCCACATCAGCGTCACCCCAGGCCCTAGCCGCCGCTGCCCTCCCAGTTCAGAGCAGAGCAGAGCTCTGCGCCGCCGTTGGCCCACGGCCACGCCGTCCCGCCGCACCGGTGCCCCGGCCAAGCCGCGCAGGAGTATCGCCGTGGGACCAGCGACATCCGCGAGCCCGCTGCCCTCCGCTCCGACCCGGCATTGACCTCGTCATCGAGCTCCGCCGTGCGCCGCCGCGCGTTCTCCTTGCCAACCCTGCTGCGCCGCTTCCCCGCTCGATTAGAGCCTCTGTAAGCATCCCCCATCTCCCCTTTGTCGTTTTGGCGCTAGCGTAGACGGGCCGTAGCCCTTGCAACCCTCGGAGCACCAGCTCGCCGGCGCGTTTCGCCGTGCCGATCCGCCGCCGCGGAAACCAGCGCCGCCATGGACCTTCCCGAGCCCAACCCAGTCCCCAGGTGTGTCACGCGTAACGCGCTGACCTCGCCCGAACCAAAAACGGGTCGAAACGACCCTCGGAGGGCCGGAAACGGCGTACTCCAGTGACTCCTCACCGCACGCCGGCGACCAGGGCCGCCCCTCGCCACGGCGAGCCACGGTCGAGCCCAGAACAGCCATCCTGTGCCCTCCAATGGGTTAGACGTGGCGTACACATCCTTTTGCACCAAACAGAAGCCCGAATGACCCTCCGTAGCTCCCGAATCGCCCACGCCGGCGAGATTCCGAGCAGCGCCGCCGCTGGAATAGGCTCCGGTGACTCCGCGCCGCCGCCCCCTCGCGACCACAGCCCTGAGCCGCCCGATCTCACGCGGACGGATCAGATTAAAAAGGGCGTACCGGTTCGCTGGGCCCTTTGCTAAAGAACCCTTGCCGTTTTCCAAAATAAACCCGCGGTCCTTTTAAGTTCAAAAGAAATTCCAGTTAAGTCCAGATTTTAACGTTTAAGCCCCCGACTTTTCTAGAAATCGAACCCGCCGTCCAGCCTTGGAGTTTTTGCAAGTTAGACCCTGAAGCTTTAGTTTAATTACGTTTTAGCCCTTGGTTTTTGCAGAAAAGTCCCTAGAACTTCAGTTTTATTACAAATAAGCCCCTAGAACTTGTTTTTAGCCCAGAAAATGCGTTTTAGCTCCGTTTTTAGCGTTCTTTATATCCACGCGATCGTTGTAACGCGTAGAATAGTATTAGAGTAGTTTAGTGCGCTGTTTTTATGTATTGATGTACTGTTTCATAGTTTTTGTTAATGTTTGCTTGTATGCTTATTCTTGTGCATTGTTTTGGCCATGTGTTCGTGAGTAGACGTTGATCCTTCTGAGGAGCCCCAGTACCAGTACCCGGAGCAGCCGTCTTCGGATCAGTTTGAGCAGCAGCAGGAGCAGTACGAGGAAGGCAAGTATAACATGAACAACCTATCATCTTTAAATACAATTTCATACTGCATTTTAATACTGTATGCCTTTAAGGATTTCCTAGCCAGTTTATATCCTTTATATATATACCTTTGGGTTGCATTTTGGTTAGTTGTGCTAGGTTGCTGCGCTATAACACACTCTGGTCCTTTTTAATTAATTTGATTAATGGTTTACTTGAACTTAATTCTGAGAGTGGCACTCTGTGTGGCTTGAGTGGCTCACTTCTCGTTAAAAGATGTTTTTTTAGAAACATGGTTTAGGGGGCCAGCACGGTGCTTACTGCCTGGTTGGCCACTCTCCATAAGGACCGGTTCATAGAGCTACAACCTGGGACAACAGCGCTACCACAAGGCTAGAATGGGATAGACTTGGCGTAATAACTAGATCTTTTTGGTTTGGAGTAACTTACCTGCGGGGCAAGAGTAGTAAGCTTCAATGGTCCCTGCTCCTCCGGCTTGGTCTGTGCTTGGATTGCGCTCCTGTGCTTGTACCCCCGGAGGTGGGCCCCATCGTCGTCGACCTATCTCTCGCGGTTACGCCTTACCAACGAGATTCTTTCTAAAGGCCTCGTAGTGAGTCGCTGGCCATCTCACCTAAGGAAGTGTGATGAACAACTGGCGTAGCTCACGACTTGTGGGTAAAGATGTGCAACCTCTGCAGAGTGTAAAACTGGTATACTAGCCGTGCTCACGGTTATGAGCGGCCCAGATCCTCCTTTTGATTAGTGAAGTTATCTCCTTCCGACGAGGGAGGTGCTTCTCGGGGTTACCTTGGTGGCTTGGTTTGGTTTGGTTTCTCAGTAGTTACATGATTAAACTTGATTAATTACTATGTAACTGGGTTAATGGTAATTCATCAACTCGTAGTAAATAGCTTTAATAAAAATTTGCCAACACTTAAAAGCTAATGCGGTTGAGTCAGCCAGCCTAGAGCCTCATAGTTTGTGTTATACTTGTTGAGTACAAGTTGTGTACTCACTCTTGCCTCTTCTCTACTTTTTCCTCTTGGCTACGCTACTGCTGCTCAGTTCCTGCCGACACGAGGGAGTTCGTCCAGCGCTACCAGGACTACGAGGACTTCTAGGTGCTTCGTCTCCCAGTCGACGTCCCTGTGGCGCCCTGCTTCAGCTTCGGAGAGCTTTATCGTATTTTGTACTTCGCTTCCGCTGTATCAGACATTTTGTCATTATTGTAATAAATAACATTCGTATTCGCTTTATTATGTCTTTTTACGTGATATGTGCTATGATATACTGTTCAT